>NC_088687.1:138359869-138661298 GCF_028017835.1 Emys orbicularis | reverse complement strand
AGAGCTAAGTTTGCTTCCATTAGGAGTCTAGCTAGAAGTTGCTGAACTGAATTCACTTTGGGCCAATGGTGCACCAGCACTGGGGCTCCCCTACTACAAGCTGAAATCACTAAAAGAGCTAAAATTGCTGAGCTGAGATCACTGAGTGCTGTGTTAACCAGTGGGGGAGCCTGAAGATATATTGCTAAGCAGCTGGCAGAGCCGAGCAGTTTGTGGGACGGTTGGAGCGGCCCATGGAACAGCGAGCGGAGCGGCGCAGAACGGAGCTGAGCCATTTGCGGGGGCAGCTGGAGCGGTTCATGAGACGGCTGGTGGAGTGGAGCGGCTGGCAGAGCTGAGCAGTTTGTGGGACGGTTGGAGCGGCCCACGGAACGGGGAGCAGAGCAGAGCAGTTTGCGGGGACGGCTGGAGGAGCGGAGCGGCGCGGCTGGTAGAAGCTGCAGCAGCACTCCATGGAGAAGTGGGGCAGTCGGCCTCAGACCACGTGTGCCCCCCCCATTTCCGCCCAGGCTGGGGGGGGGGGGGGTAAAACTCTGCAGATAAACTTTTGAACTCTGGGGAGGTACTGACCAGGGACAGAGACTTTGGGGTTGTTGGACTTTGGGGTGATTGGACTTAAGACCCTGAGGGGAAAGGACACTGCCAAACTTACTTGGAGGTGAGTCTTTTGCTCATGGTTTGTGTTATGAATCCTGTTTGTGGTGTTTCCCCAACATAATGCCGCATTGTTTCCCTCCTTTATTAAAAGGCTTTTGCTACACTCAGACTCCGTGCTTGCGAGAGGGGAAGTATTGCCTCTTAGAGGCGCCCAGTGGGGTGGTATGTAATTGTCCCAAGTCACTGGGTGGGGGCTTGAGCCGGTTTTGCATTGCGTTATTGAAACGGAACCCCTAGATACTGAACACGGCCCTTGTTGCTGCCAACTCAGAGGGGCAGAAGGGTTACATAGGCATCGCAGAAACCTCGTGGAATGAGGATAATCAATGGGACACCAGGATACAAAATATATCAGAAGGACAGAACAGGTCGTGCTGGTGGGGGAGTGGCACTATATGTGAAAGAAAGCGTAGAATCAAATGAAGTAAAAATCTTAAATGAACTAAATTGTACTATAGAAACTCTATGGATAGTAATTCCATGCTTGAATAATAAGAATATAGCAGTAGGGCTATATAACAGACCACCTGATCAGGATGGTGTTCGTGACTTTGAAATGCTCCGGGAGATTAGAGAGGCTATTAAAATAAAAAACTCAATAATAATAATAATAATAATAATAATGGGGGATTTCAGCTATCCCCATATTGACTGGGTACATGTCACCTCAGGAAGGGATGCTGAGATAGTTTCTTGACACCTTAAATGACTGCTTCTTGGAGCAGCTAGTCCTGGAACCCACCAGAGGAGAGGCAATTCTTGATTTAGCCCTAAGTGGAGCACAGGATCAGGTCCAAGAGGTGAATATAGCTGGACCGCTTGGTAATAGTGACCATAATATAATTAAATTTAACATCCCTGTGGCGGGGAAAACACCACAGTGACCCAACACTGTAGCATTTAATTTCAGAAAGGGGGACTACACAAAAATGAGGTTAGTGAAACAGAAATTAAAAGATACAGCGCCAAAAGTAAAATCCCTGCAAGCTGCGTGGAAACTTTTTAAAGATACCATAATAGAGGCTCAACTTAAATGTATATCCCAATTTAAAAAACATAGTAAGAGAACCAGAAAGGAGCCACCATGGTTAAACAACAAAGTAAAAGAAGCAGTGAGAGGCAAAACGGCATCCTTTAAAAAGTGGAAGATAAATCCTAATGAGGAAAATAGAAAAGAGCATAAACTCTGGCAAATGAAGTGTAAAAATATAATTGGAAAGACCAAAAAAGAATTTGAAGAACAGCTAGCCAAAGACTCCAAAAGTAATAGCAATTTTTTTTTAAATACATCAGAAGCAGAAAGCCTGCTAAACAACCAGTGGGAGCCGAGATGCTAAAGGCGCAGTCAAAGACGATAAGGCCATTGCGGAGAAACTAAATGAATTCTTTGCATCGGTCTTCACTGTTGAGGATGTGAGGGAGATTCCCAAACCTGAGCCATTCTTTTTGGGTGACAGATCTGAGGAACTGTCCCAAATTGAGGTGTCATTAGAGGAGGTTTTGGAACAAATTGATAAACTAAACAGTAAAAAGTCACCAGGACCAGATGGTATTCACCCAAGAGTTTTGAAGGAACTCAAATGTGAAATTACAGGACTACTAACTGTCATCGGTAACCTATCATTTAAATCAGCTTCTGTACCAGATGACTGGAGGATAGCTAATGTGATGCCAATTTTTAAAAAGGGCTCCAGAGGTGACCCTGGCAACTACAGGCCAGTAAGCCTCATTTCAGTACCAGCCAAACTGGTTGAAACTATAGTAAAGAACAAAATTGTCAGACACATAGATGAACATAATTTGTTGAGAAATAGTCAACATGGTTTTTGTAAAGGGAAATCACGCCTCACCAATCTACTAGAATTCTCTGAGTGGGTCAACAAGCATGCGGACAAAGGAGATCCAGTGGATATAGTGTATTTAGATTTTCAGAAAGCCTTTGACAAGGTCCCTCACCAAAGGCTCTTAAGCAAAATAAGCAGTCATGGGATAAGAGGGAAGGTTCTCTCATGGATTGGTAACTGGTTAAAAGATAGGAAACAAAGGATAGGAATAAATGGTCAGTTTTCAGAATGGAGAGAGGGAAATAGTGGTGTCCCCCAGGGATCTGTACTGGGCCCAGTCCTATTTAACATATTCATTAACGATCTGGAAAAAGGGGTAAACAGTGAGGTGGCAAAATTTGCAGATGATATAGAAGTACTCAAGAAAGTTAAGTCCCAGGCAGACTGCGAAGAGCTACAAAAGGATCTCACAAAACTGGGTGACTGGGCAACAAAATGGCAGATGAAACGTAATGTTGATAAAATGCAAAGTAATGCACATTGAAAAACATAATCCTAACTATACATATACAATGATGAGGTCTAAATTAGCTGTTACCACTCAAGAAAGAGATCTTGGAGTCATTGTGGAAAGTTCTCCGAAATCATCCACTCAATGTGCAGTGGCAGTCAAAAAAGCAAACAGAATGTTGGGAATCATCAAGAAAGGGATAGATAATAAGACAGAAAATATCATATTGCCTCTATATAAATCCATGGTACGCCTACATCTTGAATACTGCATGCAGATGTGGTCACTCCATCTCAAAAAAGATATATTGGAATTGGAAAAGGTTCAGAAAAGGGCAACAAAAATGATTAGTGGTATAGAACAGCTTCCATATGAGGAGAGATTAATAAGACTGGGACTTTTCAGCTTGGAAAAGAGGCGACTAAGGGGGGATATGATAGAGGTCTATAAAATCATGAGTGGTATAGAGAAAGTAAATAAGTGTTGTTTACTCCTTCTCATAATACAAGAACAAGGGGCCACTAAATGAAATTAATAGGTAGCAGGTTTAAAACAAACACAAGAAAGTATTTTTTCATGCAACGCACTGTCAACCTGTGGAACTCCTTGCTAGAGGGTGTTGTGAAGGCCAGCACTATAACGGGGTTCAAAAGGGAGCTAGATAGATTCATGGAAGATAGGTCCATCAATGGCTATTAGCCAGGATGGGCAAAGATGGTGTCCCTAGCCTTTGTCTGCCAGAAGATGGGATTGGGTGACAGGGCATGGATCACTCGATGATAACCTGTCTGTTCATTCCCTTTGGGGCACCTGCCATTGGCCACTGTCAGAGGACAGGATACTGGGCTTGATGGACCTTTGGTCTGACACAGTATAGCCGCTCTCATGTTATGTTCACTGTAGGGGACCTGGCTGAGGACTGAGAGTGAACACAAGGAGTCCTGCACAGCAGGGAAAGGAAGAGACCGGGGTAGTTCCCAGCAAAGGAACGTGTTGGGATTTATTGGCATTGCTGTGACACTCAGCCATGTGATTTCTGAGCACCTCACAAAGTTTCCCAGTCTCAGCCAACTGCGCGGGGAACTGCATGGTGTAGCAAAAGCCAAATGAGCACAACCACCTGGGGATGTAGCCTGCCCCTGGGGTAGATGTATGAAAGAGAAGCTCAGGCCAGCAAACCCCTGCAGGGCAATACATAGACTCGGACTGTAGCAGGAATCCAGTCCAGATGTATCTGGGATGGGGCTTGTTTTCAGCCCCACCGTATGTCTCTGACACAAAGGAACCCGACGTGGACCCGCTACATGTGTCCAAAGTGATTGTACAATGCTACCTTTCCAATGGGGTCCCATTTCCCACCCATATGGCACTGCCGGCGATGACTGCACAAGGGGGGCAGGCCCATATCGACACACTGGATTCTTTCCCAGTCCTCTGTCTGAAGTGGGAACAAGAAACTGCTCCCCTTTTAAGGATGGAAAGCCAGCACTGCTTTATGGATTGTCCTCTGAAACCGGCCGAGACTGCGATTTCATCTTTAGTCACACAGACGTGCTGCCGCAGCCTTAAATCCTCCTTCCCTGAATTGCGTTTCTCTTTCTCTTGCTCCCCAACTTCTGTTGCTGATTTCGTTCCTTTGTGGGCTGCATGCAGATATTCCTTATCTGTGCCCAGGCCTTCTCTGGGTCATTTTCTACTCCTGGGGTGGTGTGGCGCCCTCTGGTGGGTCAAGCCCTCATGTGAAAATTCTTATTTTATACCAGGAATGTTAAGCTGTCTTTTAAAAATCAAGCCGTAAGACATTTTTCTTGCCCAGTGAGTTATTTGTGAAATTTCCAGGGGTTGTTGATGTGGAAGCAGCCACACAGCAGTACGAGGATGTAAACAGTGTCAGAATATATTTAACACAACCCCCGGGAAAATATACAGAGGTGGAGAAAAAACACATTCTTTATCTAGGAAGGTATTAAGCAAGAGACAATTTTCCTTGGCTTAGCGTGTGAATAAAACCATGGGGCTCACCTCCACTCTCTTAAGGCAATCTCCCTGCCCCCCACATCTAAATAGATATTTAAAAGCCAGCTTTCTAAAGTTATCAGTTGTAAGTGGGTGGCAGAATTCTACTACAAAGGTTGAAGGGTTGACATGACCCTTGTGCTGTTGGGCCCTGCTTCTCTCATGGGGGGGGAAGAAGGTGGGAGTGTCACCCAGGGTTGCTGTTGCTTATGTCTGTTATGCTAGTGGCTAGGAACCCCACTCCTAGTCAAGGAGCAGGGCCCCATTGTGCTAGGGGCTGTACAGACTCCTAAGAAAGAAGATTAGATCCACCCCAGAGATCTCACAGTCTCGGTGTCAGACAGGCTGCGACAGGTGGACGTCACAATGTTCTCCTTCACGTGTTTGTGCAGGTATCCAGTTCACTGTCGCTGGGTGTGTGCCCACTGCAGTCAGTACCGACGGGCCAAAGCCTGCATGCCCCAATGCCCTCATGCTCTGCGCCAAGGGCATAAAGTGGGGAGCTGACCTGCCTCCCTCCCCATTCCTTCTTACTGCCTGCGGTGAAAGTCAGAGCTTCCCATTTCTCCTCACAGACTCCATTTTTTCTCTTCTTCCCTTTTCTAAATGTAGTTGTGCACAACACGGCTTGAAGAGCACCACTTACTGTACAGGTAAGTTACCATTTTTTACCCGGTGTTCTCGGACCCTGCTGCCCCATGCCTGACACAGAGAAGAAACAAGGCTGCTATCACAATTAGGCAGAGAACTTAATCCTTCAGCTCAGGCTGTAGAGGAGTGTGCTTTGGCTTGGAAGGTCCTGGGTTCCTATGCAGGAGGTCAGGCTAGATGGTCGCGGTGGTCTTGTCACAGACCGGTGGCCTTTTAAGAGGGAAGAGGCCGGTGCACCTGTAACTGGTCAGTTGACCCCAAATTAGGATTATGAGAGGGCACCTGGGCCCTGAATGGTAGGAGACTGGGCAGTCGGACACAATCAGAGCTGCTGGAGACTCAGAGAGACAGGAAGCAGCAAGGAAGAGGAGGCGTGAGTTGCTGGGGCAAGAACTACAGGAGATCCAGTAAAGGGAGCTGAGCTCGGACGGGAGCTGGAACAGAACTGTCAATGAGAACCAACCAGCGCTGGGGGGCCCTGGCAAGCAAACGGGTCAGGCAGTGCCCCAGGGAAGATCCAGCGTGGTCAGGGAAGCTGAGCCCAGAAGCAAGAGGGTTCTTGTGGGAGGGTGGATCTCCCTGAATCAAGGGGTAGGGCTCTCTGACAGGCCTAGAGGAGAGGAACATTGTAAGAGGGGGAGCCCTCGGGGCAGAGAGCTGCAGGAAGACTGGTCAAGCTCAAGCAGGGAGGCCTGGGGAGCGGTGCCCTGGAAACAGAGTGCTGCTTTTGACTCTCGGGGGGGGGGGGTGACCTGGAGGTGGTATCCCCAGAGAGGGCAATGGAAAACCTGCTGTACTTCATATGATTACTGTGGAGAATTGTTCTACCAGGCTTCCGGGGAACTGCTGCACTGGTGTGTACCAATAAATTACACCCAGAGGTGGGCTTTGATTCTGACACTGACTGTGCCTTTCAGGGGAGGACAAAGGGAAACTGAGGCAGGCGCTGTCCCTGGAGGGTGCTCCGTGATGGGGTCGCTCTGCTACAGGTCTCTTCTGGCCTCAAAACTCTATGGCTACAGCAGCATACAACCAAGGTCTTCAGATGCTTTGTCTCAGGAGGCGTAATGCCTGGGGTGGCCTCACAGCTTTGTTGAGCACTTGCTCATACAAGAGGCGGCACCCTCTCAGATGGCAGAGGTCTCAAACCCAGCCCTGCCAAGCAAGAGTCCTCTCTGCATCACCATGCTGTGGGGTCAGATGAGGAAACTGCAGCCAATGCCCCACCCACCAGAAGCTACGCCCGCTGACTCAGCAGGGCCAGGTGACTAGCAGCACGCTGCTGATTGGACACCGTCCGGGATAAAGCTTCCGGTCCTGTCCCACCCCTTGTTTGAGCAGTTAGTTGCTAGGCCTGTTGCTGCCCAGACTGCTGAGACTAAGTCCCTGCCTCCTCATCTGGTTCCTACTCCTTATCCCTGGTTCGTGCAGCTTCACCTTGCTCCCTGTTCCGTCTTCCTTGCCCCGATCCCCACCGCTGACTCCATCTTTATCCTGGGCGTGGCTTCCAACTCTGGCTGTGATCTTTGACGGGACTCCTGACCGCGACCCCGACACCACCCCCTGGCTCCGACCACTAGGTCAGACTGCCCTGTTATGGGCCCTGACCGCTCCAGAGATATCTATCACGCATTCACTGGCAGGCCAAACGCAGCTCCTGTCTGACTTCTTCGGAGTGCCAGGGATTTGTAGTTGAATTCTTCTGTGCCTAGGCTACATGGAAATGAGACCTTGCCACCAAGCTTCAACCCAGGCTGCCTTTGTCCTCCGCCCGACATTCACCAACAGGAATTTCTCCTCCCTAGTGCATCACCCCGCCTGCCATTAGGCACTGCCATGTCTTCACTAACCATAACCCTCCTTTGTTCTGAATCCCAGATCCGCTAACGTCAGCGTGCGGGGGGCTTTATTCTTTGCATCTTGCAAAAGGCCCCTATATTAAATTGTTGCTCTAAACCTATTTACCGTTGTGGGCCGCATCCAATACTATCTGTATGGCCCTGAGGATGCCCCATGGGCCGCAGCTGTGTGCTGACTGGGCCACAGATTGAGAACCGCTGCTCTAAAATATTTCTCTCACTCCCACCAGTGCAGGCGGAGAAGGGTAGAGAAAACTATCAAGGCAAATGTTTGCCTTAAAGGTGCAAGTTCGGGCTCTAAATGCCTAGGTTAGGTAGAACGAACAAGCTAAGGAAGGCAGGGTTGGGTTGGAAGGGTTCTTGGATGTGTGACCTCTAAGAACCAATGAGGTTCTGCAGGAATTTGGTACAGGTAATGCAACAGCTGGCATTCTTCTCTCCGAATCAGCACTCAGAGTTCCGGCTTTGGGCCAGTGGAGGGGCTGACTTTCAGATGAGCCATTAAGCTGTGGTCCTGACCAGTTGTCCTCAAAGACCCCTGGGCACTGTTTGTAAGAGTACAAATATGAACTAGTACTCTTAGCCACATTCCGGTGCAGGTGATTCATGGCCTACAGCCTGTCAAAATTCCCCTTGCAGTTTCAGCTGGACACACTAGTCTTTAGTTTCTATCCTAACCTGTTGTATAGTGTCGCTTGGCTTCATTGACCCCAGTGCTGGGCAAAGTGATTGCCTTTATCACTTACCTAGTAGGTTTAGCTTTAACCTGCTTTCAAAGTGGGTGAAGCTGAACAGGAACAAGACACTGTTATTCTGGAATCAGTGTCCACACGTGAAATTAATCAGGAACAGTGAATCAGGAATAATGCCCTGTGTAGAGGAGCCCGTAGGGCCTGTCTATGCAAGGAAGGCATGGCAAACTCCGTTGTGGTGTCAATTTGAAGTGTAATAGCTATTTCCCACTAGCTCCCTGTGGGGGCACTCTTATTCTGCTCGCCGACTGCTTTTGAGCTTAATCTGCTTCCAAAGCAGACAAGCCCTCGGTTAATGTCAGCAAAGCGCTTTGAGATCCTCACTCGAGAAGTGCAAAGTAGGAGTAGATCAAAGGCAGTGGAAATGAGACGCTTGGTACATTTCAGGGGGAGGCTCCTCTATCTGGAAAAAATGCCATCAAACAGGGAGACAGAGAAGATTGCTTTTGAAGACGAATCCTAAAAACATTGGGAGGTTAAAGACTTGGGAGTTAATGAGATTTTTTTCAGAATTTGCATATTAATAACTATGCACATGACTTTGTCATTAAAATGGCTAAACCCTATTAACTCTAATGTATTTATCTATCTAAAGTGTAACAAGGGGACTGCATGGAAAGAACCAATGCTGGCAGAAGACCGCACCTCCCGGAGGATGCCCCGTTTGTGTAGCAAGAGCTCTCGACTCTCATCCGAAAATGAACACAGGAGCCAGCATTTGATGAAGGGTCTGATTCTGCCCACCCTGTGGCATGAGGCCGCTGCAGAGCAGAAAAGACTACAGACTAAACCGGAATCAATCAGGATTAGTGCCACTTGGTGGGCCCGTGAGATAATTGACTTGGTAACATGGCAGGAACAGGCAGTAATGGAGACAGTGAGCTGGACGGAGGAGGGAAGCTGCAGACTATGTTCTGCTCTGTTTGGAAGCCTAGGATTGAAGGTGCCTGCGGTGGAAAAGAAACAGACTGTGTGCATTTGGGAGGAGGAGACCAGGAAAACAGGCTAAGCAGCACTGCTCACTGGGGAGCTGAAGAGGGGATGTGACAGAAGTCTATAAAATCATGAGTGGTGTGGAGAAAATGAATAAGGAAGTGTGATTTACTCCTTCACAGAACCAGGGGTCACCCAATGAAATTAATAGGCAGCAGGTTTAAAACAAACAAGAGGAAGTACTTCACCCAATGCACAGCCAACCTGTGGAACTCTTTGCCAGGGGATGTTGTGAAGGCCAGAACTATAACAGAGTTCAAAAAAGAACTAGGTAAGTTCATGGAGGATAGGTCCATCACTGGTATTAGCCAGAACGAGCAGGGTTGCAACCCGATGCCCTCCTCTTGAGTCCATCTGGTTAACTACATGCTTCCATCAGCTGGGCTCCGCACAATCGTTAATGGCTATAGCCTCATAACCTCCCCACCCCCGGCAGGGAGGAAAGCATCACAGCTGTTTCACGCAGGAGGAACTTGGGGGGCAGAGAGATTGAGAGCCAGATTTTTCAAATGTGGCAGGTCATTTTAAATGGTAATTGGGCCCATTCAAGGTGTTTCAAGTTGGACACTCAGGAATCCAAAATGACAAATCTCAACCAGTGCCAGGAATTGAACCCGACCCCCTGAGTACCAGTCCAGTGACTTAACCACAAGACCATCCTAACTTGTAGAGTGTGGTAGCTCTCAGTGTGACTGAAGGAGGCAGAATGGGGCTATAATGGTTTGGCTCATGGTACAAGACTCCCTTTGACTTCAGTGAGAGCAAGTTCAGGCACCTTATTTTCTTTCTGTTGTTTGTCAGCTGGATAACTCAGACACCAAAGGAAGTGTGTCATGGGGTCTACTCACCGCTGGTGTGGCGCCACCTCCTGGCCACTCTGGGGATTAGCTCTTGAGGTCAACGCCCCCGTCCACGGTTTGCATGCTGTCACTCTGTCTTTCCCTCTGGTCTGCAGCCCCTCTCTCAGCCCCAGGAACCGCAGCAGCATCTTTGTGACTCAGCCCTCCGGGTAGGTCACTCAGTGTCCCCCGTTCTGAGGTAGCCAAGTCCCTTCTCCCTAGCAGTCCTAGGCAGTCTTCCCTCTCACTGCCCCATGGTGCCACTCCCTCAGGGACTGGCTGGGAACCTGCCCTCTACTCTGGGTTCCAGTCCAGGAACCCTCGGCTCAGCAGTTCTCGGCTTTCTTCTCTCAGCCCTCACTGCTCCTTTTCTGGACTGCTTCCTACCACACCTGGATCCCCTTCTCTCGCTGGGTGTACCAGCTCCAAAACCCTCCTGCTTTCCTGCAGCCCCATCTGTTGCCACCTACCTGGCTATATATAGGCTCTGCCTGTTCCCGCACAGCTGAGCCTGCTCTCCATTAGTTTCCTGCTCCCTAGCTCCTCCTCCACGTGCAGCTTGTGGAGTTAATTGGCCTGCCTGGCCATCTTAACCCCTTCCAATCCTGTGTGGGATGAACACCCCATCACAAAATGGGAATCCATTTCCTCTCTTCTGTTGATTCTAAACTCTGGACTGGGTTTATTATAGTTCCTTTCAGTGGAAGGTGAAAAGATTACCCAGACAGTGCTCTCATGCTGTTTATCTTAGTTAGTGTGAGTTGTGGCTTAATGGATAAATCATAGAAGATTAGGGTTGGAAGAGACCTCAGGAGGTCATCTAGTCCAACCCCCCGCTCAAATCAGGACCAACCCCAACTAAATCATCCCAGCCAGGGCTTAGTCAAGCCAGGCCTTAAAAACCTCCAAGGAAGGAGATTCCACCACCTCCCTAGGTAACCCATTCCAGTGCTTCACCACCCTCCTAGTGAAATAGTGTTTCCTAATATCCAACCTAGACCTCCCCCACTGCAACTTGAGAGCATTACTCCTTGTTCTGTCATCTGCCACCACTGAGAACAGCTGAGCTCTCCATCCTCTTTGGAACCCCCCTTCAGGTAGCTGAAGGCTGCTATCAAATCCCCCCTCACTCTTCTCTTCTGCAGACTAAATAACCCCAGTTCCCTCAGTCTCTCCTCGTAAGTCATGTGCCCCAGCCCCCTAATCATTCTTGTTGTCCTCTGCTGGACTCTCTCCAGTTTGTCCACATCCCTTCTGTAGTGGGGGGACCAAAACTGGATGCAATACTCCAGATGTGGCCTCACCAGTGCTGAATAGAGGGTAATAATCACTTCCCTCCATCTGCTGGCAATGCTCCTACTAATGCAGCCCAATATGCCGTTGGCCTTCTTGGCAACAAGGGCACACTGCTGACTCATATTCATTTTCCCATCCACTGTAATCCCCAGGTCCTTTTCTGCAGAACTGCTGCTTAGCCAGTTGGTCCCTAGCCTGTAGCGGTGCATGGGATTCTTCCTTCCTGAGTGCAGAACTCTTGATCGAATTGGCCCTGTCAACACTGGTTCTCCACTTGTGAGGTAACTCCCTTCTCTTCATGTGTCAGTATAACAATGCCTGCATCTGTAATTTTCACTCCATGCATCTGAAGAAATGGGGTTTTTTACCCACAAAAGCTTATGCCCAAATAAATGTTAGCCTTTAAGGTGCCACCGGACTCCTTGTTGTTTTTGTGGATACAGACTAACACGGCTACCCCCTGATATTTTAAGTGTGTGTATTTGGTACCAGTACATTTTTACTGACAATCATTTTTTTTAATGAAAACGTGTTTCAAAAACGGAACATGATCATGGGGGGAAAAAATTGTAAAAATCCCCCTTCCTTCCCCTCCTCCCCAAATGATGGGCATTTTTTGACCAGCTCTACCCAGTCACCATCTGCCTCCTGGGCAGGGAAACCATTGCTCTGTTTTTATACTGGCCAGTCCTCTTTTTGGCTGGTTTGTGCCCCATGCGGTACTGGGACTGTGGTTTTGTCTGGTATGAGATGGAGGGGTGCCATTTTGAGCAGCGCACCGCTCCGACCCCATTGGCGTGACCTCGTACACGCACTGCATGCATGGTCAGGCTGGCAGGGGAGAGTCGGCGCGCTCTTGAAAATGCCGTCCCCCATGCGGCATGACCTTGCAGGCATCTGAGGTCATGCAGGCAGGGCCAGGCCCACGCCATTCCCGGAAGTGCTGGAATGTTTGGTATTCCAGGAACGTGGGAGTGGCCACCCTACTCCTGGGCTCCCTGCTGCTTGGGGGAGGAGGTCCCCAGGCCTGGTCTATACCCAGTACAGTGTATGTCCCCCTGCGCATTGGTCAAGCCTGCCTGTGGGAAGGGATGGGGTGCAAACCCCATGCTGGTGAATAGGAAGAGGTTAAAGAGCTGCCACCCCTCCACTCTTGCAAGGCAGGAGAAGGCAGGAGACCTGCTTTATCAGGGACAGCTCTGGGAGGAGGACAGCCCTACAGTGCCCAGCTCCTGGGCTGACGCCTGCCTCAGAACAGAGCCTGCTCACGTGGCTACAGGCTGTCTGAGCCCCCTGAGGAGAAGGCAGGCTGGTCTCGAAACCACCCCCCCGTGGCACTTTCTGCGAGCTTGCCTCAGGACACAAAGCCAGGCCGCAGCTTGCCAGAGGCTCCCCAAAGGGGGGTGAGTGTGGCCTGTTGGGGATTATTGGCTTATTTTCCTTTCCCTTGGGTTTGCGTTCTGCTTCGGGACCCTGGAAGGGAGAAGCTCAGCCAGCGGGCGGAGTGTCCATCCCCGGAGCTTACCAATGAGAGGCTGAGTGTATACAGGACCCCCGCCCATCCCAAGGGGGAGCTGTGGAGGGACTAGGCCTATGACAGGGCGTGGCACCGACGCCTTCCCCCATCCCATCCCACCTGCTCCTGACCACCTGCCTAGGAGAAGGATGTCATGGCGACAATGCTGAGCCCGCTTCTCCTGCTGTGCTGGTACTCGGGATATGGGCAGCCTATCCCCGGGAGTGAAGAGTGTCTTAGAATCATAGAATGTAGGGCTGGAAGGGACCTCAAGGTCATCTAGTCCAGCCCCTGCGCTGAGGCAGGGCCAAGTAAACCTAGATCATCCCTGACAGGTGTTTGTCCCACCTGTTCCTAAACACCTCCAATGACGGGGATTCCACAACCTCCCTTGGAAGCCTATTCCAGAGCTTAGCTTCCCTTAGAGTTAGAGAGTTTTCCCTAATATCAAACCTAAATCTCCCTTGCTGCAGATTAAGCCCATTACTTCTTGTCCTACCTTCAGTGGCTACGGAGAACAAGTGATCCCCATCCTCTTTATAACAGCCCTGAACATACTTGAAGACTGTTATCAGGTCCCCCCTCAGCCTTCTTTTCTCAAGACCAAACCTGCCCAAGTTTTTTAACCTTTCTTCAGAAGCCAGGATTTCTAAACTTTATTCTAAACTTTATTGCTCTAATGAGGAGAGAAATTAAGACAAAGAAGAGAGATGTGCCCAAACGAGGTTTGAAAATTGATGGAGAGAGACGGGTGCTGCTGCTTAGAAATGTTCTGGAAAACAGAGTCACGCCCTGCACTGCCAATGCTGTAATGTTGCTTTGCAATGGCTGTTTGGTGGATTAGATTAAATGAGCTGTGGGGGTCTCAGGTAAGTACCTAACCGTGGACAGGTGTCTGGCGTGCCAAAAATAATCCCAACCTCACCCCCAATACATCATCATTACTGGCATTCTCAGCAGAGAGGCAGAGGACTGAATGGGTCCCAGAAATCAAATTCCCCTCTTGTGTTGGTAGTGCAGGGGATGCTTGCTGTATTGAGGCCTACGCTGCTCCTGTTCTGTGGGATAAATACAGGACACCAGCTCCCTGGGGCTGTCAATCTGACTCCATTACTGATGATGAAAATTTGCAGTAAAAACAACTCCCCTCCAGCCATTTATCTACAGTTCAGAAAATAGCAATCAACCGCCTCACTATGCTGTTCTTTTCAAAGGGAATACACAGAGATCTGTCCCATGCTCCTGTTCAGCCCGCGATGTGCATGTCACGTGTTTTTATTATGCACCAAAATCCCTTCAATGGACTCTTTTGAAAACAGCTCTTCCTAAAAGCCATTTACATACAATTATGCGTAGTTCAGACAGTAGACAATGTGGACTCTGAGAGTAGTTTTGATTCATGAAAGACAATAATGGGGAAGCATTTACCTTCCTTTATGGAGACGGAGAGCCCATTCTGCAGGGGTGCAGGGCCAGATTCTGCAATCTAGCGGTTACATTACCATCCAGTTTACAAGTGAATGTGTGTAAGTGACACTAGATGCAGAAATGGTGAATTGCGCCTGTCCTTGCCCAGTATATGCATGAAACGGATATTCCCCAATGTGGATTTTTTCCCCCTGTGCTATCAGAGGCCTTTCTATAGGTGCGGATATTCTTAGCCAGACAGGCCAATATTTTCAAAAGTCTCCATGAATTGTGTGGTTCCTTGTCCAGAAGGTGATTAAAAGCAGTGGCTCCATATCCAGAGTTAGGGGATAACATTTGATTTAGTTGGGGGTTGGTCCTGCTTTGAGCAGGGGGTTGGACTAGATGACCTCCTGAGGTCCCTTCCAATCCTGATATTCTATGAACATGGAGCAGGGGAGTGATTTTCATTAAAAATATCAAACTGGACAAGACCATGGCAGTGTTGCCAGCTCTCGCGAATTTCATCTCGGGGTGTTTGATGATTTTGCTTAAAGCTTTCAGCTCCTGGAGTCAAGGGATTCTATGACAGTGGTGGGCAACCTGTGGCCCGTCAGGATAATCCACTGGCGGGTCGCAAGACAGTGTTTACATTGACCGTCCGCAGGCATGGCCGCCCGCAGCTCCCAGTGACCCCGGTTCGCTATTCCCGGCCAATGGGAGCTGCGGGAAGCAGTGGCCAGCCCGCACCTTCTAACCATCAAGGCAGCCTATCGGAACTAAATGGGCCATTGTGGCCTCATACTACAAAGACTTTGTTAATTGCCCCTTCACACCCATGAAGAGCAATGCAAAAGGGCTCGTCCCACCAGCTTGAATTCTGGAAGAAGGAAATAAAAATAGCGGACAACATTTTTTTCCATGTATCTTTTGTTGTTTGAACTCCCACCGAGCTGAAGGTATGAAACCCAGGGTCAAGTTGGGTTAGTCCTAAAAGACATTCAGAGCTGACAGATTTCTACAACTCTGGTCACCTTTTAAAACCATACATTCAAACTCATTTGTGTACATATGTTCACCAGCTTTAACCTTGTAATAACGCTCATTTCTTTTTCCTAGTTAATAAATCTAGTTATTTTACTGCAGGATTGGCTACAAGCACTGACTTTGGTGAGCGATCTAAGGTACAGATTGACCTGGGGTAAGTGACTGGTCTCTTCGAACTGGAAGCAACCTGAATCTTTTAAAAAGCAACAGAGGGTCCTGTGGCACCTTTAAGACTAACAGAAGTATTGGGAGCATAAGCTTTCGTGGGTAAGAACCTCACTTCTTCAGATGCAAGTAATGGAAATCTCCAGAGGCAGGTATAAATCAGTATGGAGATAACGAGGTTAGTTCAATCAGGGAGGGTGAGGTGCTCTGCTAGCAGTTGAGGTGTGAACACCAAGGGAGGAGAAACTGCTTCTGTAGTTGTTCTGTACCACGAACATGATACAGTTCTGCGGTGATCTGGAAGCCTATTTTCGCCGCCTCCGACTCAAAGAATATTTTCAAGATAACACTGAACAGCGCACTGATACACAGATATCCTCCCACCAACAACACAGGAAGAAGAACTCCACATGGACTCCTCCTGAGGGTCGAAATGACAGTCTGGACCTATACATAGAATGCTTCCGCCGACGTGCACAGGCAGAAATTGTGGAAATACAACATTGCTTGCCTCATAACCTAAGTCGTGCAGAACGCAATGCCATCCACAGCCTCAGAAACCACCCTGACATTATCATCAAAGAGGCTGATAAAGGAGGTGCTGTTGTCATCATGAACAGGTCTGACTACCAGAAGGAGGCTGCCAGACAACTCTCCAATACCAAATTCTACAGGCCACTTTCCTCAGATCCCACTGAGGAATACACTAAGAAACTGCACCATCTACTCAGGACACTCCCTACACTAACACAGGAACAAATCAACTTACCCTTAGAGCCCCGACCGGGGTTATTCTATCTACTACCTAAGATCCACAAACCTGGAAATCCTGGACGCCCCATCATCTCGGGCATTGGCACTCTCACTGAAGGACTGTCTGGATATGTGGAAACTCTACTCAGACCCTACGCCACCAGCACCCCCAGCTATCTCCGTGACACCACTGATTTCCTGAGAAAACTACAGTGCATTGGTGACCTCCCAGAAAACACCATCCTAGCCACCATGGATGTAGAGGCTCTCTACACAAACATCCCACACACAGATGGAATACAAGCTGTCAGGAACAGTATCCCTGATGATGACACAGCACAACTTGTTGCTGAGCTCTGTGACTTTATCCTCACGCACAATTATTTCAAATTTGGTGACAATATATACCTCCAGACCAGTGGCACCGCTATGGGCACCCGCATGGCCCCACAATATGCCAACATTTTTATGGCTGACCTGGAACAACGCTTCCTCAGCTCTCGTCCACTCACGCCCCTTCTCTACCTACGCTACATTGATGACATCTTCATCATCTGGACCCATGGGAAGGAGACCCTGGAAGAATTCCACCATGATTTCAACAGCTTCCACCCCACCATCAACCTTAGCCTGGACCAATCTACACGGGAGGTCCACTTCCTAGACACCACCGTACAAATAAGCAATGGCCATGTTAACACCACCCTATACCGAAAACCCACCGACCGCTACGCCTACCTTCATGCCTCCAGCTTCCACCACGGACACACCACACGATCCATCGTCTACAGCCAAGCACTGAGGTACAATCGCATCTGCTCCAACCCCTCAGACAGAGACCAACACCTACAAGATCTTCACCAAGCATTCTCAAAACTACGATACCCACACAAGGAAATAAAGAAACAAATCAACAGAGCCAGACGTGTACCCAGAAGACTCCTGCTACAAGACAGGCCCAAAAAAGAAACCAACAGAACTCCACTGGCCATCACCTACAGTCCTCAGCTTAAACCTCTCTAACGCATCATCAGTGATCTACAACCCATCCTGGACAACGATCCCTCACTTTCACAGACCTTGGGAGGCAGGCCAGTCCTCGCCCACAGACAACCCGCCAACCTTAAGCATATTCTCACCAGCAACCACGCACCACACCATAACAACTCTAACTCAGGAACCAACCCATGCAACAAACCTCGATGCCAACTCTGCCCACATATCTACACCAGCAACACCATCACAGGACCTAACCAGATCAGCTACAACATCACCGGCTCATTCACCTGCACGTCCACCAATGTTATATATGCCATCATGTGCCAGCAATGCCCCTCTGCTATGTACATTGGCCAAACTGGACAGTCACTATGCAAGAGGATAAATGGACACAAGTCAGATATCAGGAATGGCAATATACAAAAACCTGTAGGAGAACATTTCAACCTCCCTGGCCACACAATAGCAGATGTAAAGGTAGCCATCTTACAGCAAAAAAACTTCAGGACCAGACTCCAAAGAGAAACTGCTGAGCTCCAGTTCATTTGCAAATTTGACACCATCAGATCAGGATTAAACAAAGACTGTGAATGGCTATCCAACTACAGAAGCAGTTTCTCCTCCCTTGGTGTTCACACCTCAACTGCTAGCAGAGCACCTCACCCTCCCTGATTGAACTAACCTCGTTATCTCCATACTGATTTATACCTGCCTCTGGAGATTTCCATTACTTGCATCTGAAGAAGTGAGGTTCTTACCCACGAAAGCTTATGCTCCCAATACTTCTGTTAGTCTTAAAGGTGCCACAGGACCCTCTGTTGCTTTTTACAGATTCAGACTAACACGGCTACCCCTCTGATACCTGAATCTTTTGTGATCTTTGGTGAATAGCAACCAGCTATCACTAAGTCCAACTTGCCTGGGTGGCAATATAGACTGGAGTGCCCAACGGGACTGCCTGTGACTCCTTGGTAAGACTGCTACCGTGTGTTCGGTGTTCACATTTGTTACTGGGTTGCTGAAATCTAATTATAAAACACACCTAGTTTGGGGTGTCTGCCCTGCTTCTTGACCATCTGCCCTGAGGTTGGCACTCACGGTTGTGACCCATTCCAGACAGAGTGAACCCAAAATGTATTTTTAAGCCAACCTTGTGGGAGGTTTGGGGCCATGACTCATTATTTTTGAAACCTTGGGATCTGCAATAGGGTTGACTATACTCGACTCGGAGAAATCTGCACAATGAAAAGTGCCTTTGAGCAGCCTACCTCTCTCCAGCTCCTGCAAAGCTAACCCCAGCCTGACCACTTGCAAATATGATAGGACCCTGTAACGGGGCACAGACTCACCACAGCGGCGCCTCCTGCTGGTTGGTTAGGGAATTAGCCCTTTCAGCGGCGCGCCTTTTCTACTGGTGTCTCGCCCTCTGTTACTTTCTCGGTTGCCACCGTCCTCACAGTTGGACCCACGTCGCTCCTGGACTGTGGCGTCTGCTTCTGGACACTGCCCTCCGGCTGTGCCTGCTCCGCTGGTTCTCCCCCCGTGCCGGGGAACCGGCCACTTCTGGTTCTATCACTCGCCTCAGTGGCTCACTGCAGTCCTCAGTCTAGCCCCTTCCTCCAACGGCAAACTGCAGCCTGGCTTAGCCACTCTCATCACTGGCAAGTGGGGGCAAAAAGGGGGGCCCAGGCCTACCCGCTACTCTGGGCCCCAACCCAGGGATCCTCTAGTGGTAGCCACGTACTGCCCTCCTCCAACTCTCCTCTACTTCCTGCTTCCTTAGGCCACTTCCCCGTCGCCCCAGCCATAGGCGCCGACTCTGTGGGTGCTCTGGGGCTGGAGCACTCACAGGGAAAAATTGGTGGGTGCTCTGCACCCACTGGCAGCTCCCCGCCCCGCCCCAGCTCACCTCCGCCTCCTCCCCTGAGCGCGCTGCGTCCCCACTTCTCCCAGTGCTTGCCGCCACAAAACAGCTGTTTCACGACGTAACATGCTGTCAGAGGGAGTGGGGAGGAGTGGGAATGTGGCGCGCTCAGGGGAGGAAGCGGGGCAGAGGCTGGGGTCCAATAGGGGCAGGGAGGGGGCGGAGTTGGGGCGGGGACTTTGGGAAAGGGGTTGGAATCAGGGCGGGGCAGGGGTGGAGTCGGGGCAGGGCAGGGGCGGGAGGGGGATCGAGCACCCACTGGCGCCAGGAGAAGTTGGCGCCTATGGCCCCAGCACCTTCTCTGCCCCTTTGTGTCAGGGCCCCAATCTGGCAGTCGTCAGCCTAGATCTCCCCCAGCCTCTGCTGACCCTGCTCTGCTCTGCTCTGCTTAGGTGCTTCTCTAAGAGCCACTTCTTCTCCCTTTGCCCTCCAGGGAGAGACTCTGCTCCTCGCTGCCCTGCAGACTTCTTATAGGGCCCAGCCTCGCCCTGATAGGCTGCTTTTAAGCCTCCACTTGATTGGCTCCTAATAAGCCCTTCCTGGATTGGCTGGGGCGCTGTGCAGCCTCTCAGGCTTGCTTTAACCCCTTCCACGCCAGAGTGGGGCAGCTGCCCCACTACAGACCCGAGCTCCTCTCCTAATTAACAGATGAGCCCAGGGGAAGACATCATTCTATAAATGGAAAAGATTTAAATCTTTTATCCTTTAGCGTTTTGTGAGTCAGGAGGCATTTCAGATCTTCCTCTTACAACAGGAAGAAGCAGACTGTGGCTGGGGAATTGAGGAGGGAATTTAGCTAGTTTGGAATGTGTAATTACTCAGGAATTTGGAAGATCACCTGTGTTAATATCCCCTGCTCCTACAAAAAAGAGCCATGGGAATTCTCATCCTTGGTTGTTTGTTTTTCAATTACAGTGGCACCTAGAGGCAGGAATTTACCAGGGAAGGCCACTTCATGGCCAGTGATCATGTGGTCTCCAGAAGGTTTGGTGGCATAAGATCACCAATGATCGACATAAACTAGATATCCAACCAGAGCACCTTAAGGACCTAGCTAGAGATGGAGCTGGGTTGCACACGATCTTCAAAGAGTCTTTGGCCCTTTGGGGTTTGCATGATGATGATGGTGAAAACATAAGAGGCCTTAACTGTGATCGGGGCCATATGGCGCCAGGTGCCGTATAAACCCAGTGTGTGAGGCAGTCCATGTCTTGTCAAGCTGATGATCTAAATAGACTAGAGGGATGCAGGAAGGATGTATCGTCTCCATTTTATTGCTGGAGATTGTGATTGGCCCAAGGTCAGACAGGGAGTCTGTACCAGAGCTTGGAATAGAAGCCGAATCTTCTGTAGCCAGTGTCTTAACCATAAGGCTGTCCTTCCTCTCCCCTCTAATGAATGCCTCTTTTCTACATCACTTGTAGCTGCTGGCAGCTGTTAGCTGCTGATCACCTCCGCCAGTTTTCCAGGATTACACCTCCCTTCTGATTCCATGCCAGAGAAAGTTCACACTGTGCTACCATCTCCATTGTGTAGATTCCTTCTCTTTACATTGCTCCCAATGATCCTTCTGTTGTGGCTAGCCACCCTGGAAGCTGGGCCAGCTTGCAAGTTGAACCTGCCATGACCATTGTTCCCAATATCCCCCTGGGACTGCAACTCAGTTTAACGGGCTTTGCTTTCGTAAATGTACCATAAAGTTCACCGGTTTTTAAAAACAACTCTTTCCTCTGCCTTCGCTGTGAGGTGCTGACAGCTTTACTTCATGCCGTGAACTCTGCAGCCTTGAGCTACCTGGAATCACAGCTGTTGTTTGCAAATGGTGCATTTAAAATAAAAAAAAAAAACGCACAGCCACTCAATGTGTAGTCCACTCAAAATACAGGCAGTGCCGTCTGCTCCAATACTATATTGGCTGCAATAGGAGATTCCAAGGCTCTGGAGGATGGGCGGGGAGGGAATATTATTCTGAACATCCTATAAACCTCTGGCCAAAAATAATCGCACAAGGGAAAAGCAAAGCGGAAGCTTGCATTGTGTATGTGTGAGACTTTGTCTGGTTCTTTTCATCATTGGTGAAGTCAGCGCCTTTGCCACCTCCTCTCACTCCCTCCTAACATCACCACTAAAACAATCCTTCCTAGAACTTGAGGGAAGCAGAACAGAACCCAATGTGGCAGTGCCTTTCATGGAGAATGTTGTGCATGTAGCGTGTTCAAATGACAAGCTGTCACATTTATTTGTAAGTGGTTTCCTGGTCCTGCTTGCAGGCAGGGGGCTGTGTACTGAAGCCTGCAATTAGAATCAGTTCTGCAGAGAGCCAGCTTAGAGTAAAGTGGGGGTGAGTTGTATCTCTGTTTTAGGGAGCAGTCTGCTTTGTCTCTCTCTGCTTATTGTTCTGAATTCTATGAAATAAAGTAGTGTTACGGTGCAAGCTTTCAACAAGAATAGCTTGTTTTTATCTAACTTCTTGGGGTGTATACTGTGAACATAACAATGTGAATGTGAGCAGCTATAATGTTGGGCCTGGATAAAGCCGGTGTGAACACTTAAGGGACAGATTTGTGAATACCTTTGTGAACTAAAGAGTTGAGTTTGATTTGCTGCTCTTCACAGGGGTCATTTTTACCGCTAGCGGATATTAGGAAAATGTTTGCGAAACCCCAAAGTTACATCTGGAAGAGCATCATTTGCTATTTATCAGTCATTATTCTCACGTTTGGAAAATTTTCTTCTGCCTAGTTGGAGAGCAGAAAATATAACCTGTGACCAATCACCCACCACAGACAGTGAATATTAGAAATGAACTGTTTGGGAAACAGCCTATAGCGTGGAACATACATAGTCAAGTTAATTAGCACATACAGTCACAGGAATGGCTCATGATCCAAAAGCAAGGCCTAAATTTCTCAAAGGTTCAACAATACTGTTTGACCAGCTTTACCTCTTCCATGCATTAGGATGGGCACTCTAGACATACATGTAACTGATGGAAAATCATTCTCCAGTATGCCAGCCAGACCAGTGCTTAGGAGCACTTTCTATCTACTATAAGTATAATCAACTTAGGTAGAGAGATTAAATGTTTGGCCATCATTAGTGTGCCAGACTGCTATGCGTGCTTACAGCAAGCTGTATCTTTCGTCCTTTAGGCAACGTTAATGGAAAACTCCACTGTCCTGAAAAGAACATACAGTCGCTGAAGTAAAATAGACCTTCCTCTGCTTTGTGAAGGAAAGATACAACCCCTGAAAGAGGATCTGCCCCGGATTCTGTAGGCAATGAGAATGCTACCAAACATCCACGGTCACACTGGTGGGGCACGTTGTTTATTCTGCAGAAATGAGGCTGCCGGTTAAGAAAGGCAGGTGCAGTTGCTGATCAGTAGCAGTTCTTTAATTGGGACTGTCTGCTCTTTGCCTGTCTCTAATCAGAGCACAGGAAACACAGGAGACATTGCTCAAATAGTTTCCTAGGCAGAATCTTTCAGCAATGAAGAGCCTTCCTGAGGCTTGAAGTCCCACTGTTACTATCTCCTAAGAGGTGGACAACTGCATCTCAGTGGTAGCCCTTGTTGTTGGCACAGTAGAGTTTACCTTGCTACCTCTTTCCCCTTTATTCACTGTTCACTTGTCTCCTAGTGTATCTGCATTCCCAAAAGTTCCTTTTGTGAAGATTTGATTTGACTAGGAAAGTTAACACAGCACCGGAATATTGACTAGGAAAGTTAACACAGCACCGGAATATTACCCCCAATCTGTTTCTGAAAATCTTTCTTCTTTTCCCTGTTAGCCCTTGTAGCTATCATTAACTTGTTGGTGAGTGATTAGTCAAACTGTCCAAATCAAATACTCGGAGCTGTTAGTTTGCTCTAGGTATACTTAATCCTGCCTCAGGTGGTAGCAGGGGCAGCTCTATGTTTTTTGCCGCCCCAAGCATGGCAGGCAGGCGGCTTTCGGCGGCGCACAGACCTCCTGCAGGTGCACCGCCGAAAGCCGCCTGCCTGCCGCCCTCACAGCGACCAGCAGGCCGCCCCCCGTGGCTTGCTGCCCCAGGCACAGGCTTCCTGCGCTGGTGCCTGGAGCTGCCCCTGGGTGGCGGGAATGGACTAGATGACCTCTTGAGGTCCGATCCAGTCCTACATTTCTGAGATTCCATAATCAATGAAGCATGAAGTCTATACCCACGTGTTACCATGCAGACACGTCCTCAGGTTCTCCATCATGCAGTTAGCACTGTCCTAGATTGTGTCATGTATCTTGCACCATTAACCACTCAAACAGTATATATGTTCATCATTAGCTGGACATCCACCCAGCATTCCAACTAATGTTCCCCAGCTATAGGGCAATTAGATGGTGGTCTTAAGCTACGATCGTGGCATTGTAAACTGATATGCATGTCTCTCCTCCTTTTATCCACATGTATGTCTGTGTGCCAAGAATGGTGCTATTGGCTGCTCCGTGCAATTCCCCCCCCCCCCCCACGTGCTCGCAAAAGCTGTTAGGCTCAGCAAACCCATGAGACAGAAATCCTCTGTATTCACAGAAATCTGTGTATTCACCACAGTGTCCCAGGACAGTCACCAGCAGTGCAGGCTTTTCCATGCCACCCTGTGACTCTACAACCACCTCTTACGGGGCGGGCTTACAGTGTCACTGTGCCAGTGCTCACGCCCCATTCCTCCTCCGCCCTGGATGTCTCTGAGGAGACAACCAGTGAGGATGATGGTTTTAAGGCTGCAAACCCCTTTTCATTATGAAGTAGGATGAGGGCACCCACTCAGTTAGCGTTCATTTCGCACTCGCCATCATTACCGACACGGGCAGCATTTGAACCAGCCACCGTGAGGTGAAACCCTCTAATGGCCATGCCCAAACCTTCTACCGTCCAGTCTTCCAGTAATACACCCTCCCCCGAAGGTGTATTTGATGTGGATTTCAAAGCTGTCCTCTATTTTACGCCATCGAAGGGAAGAGCATGTGTCCCACTGTAAAATGGTCAGTGCTCTCCCATGAGAAGGCACCTCCAGCAGGAGGTAGGGCACCGGACCTTCCAAGAAGATGGACAGTAAAATTGCCTCAATGGAGCCCACATCTCCTTTGCTCATGTACTTGCACATTCTTGGGAAAAAGAAGCTGAACACACTGGATATTCCCACGATCAGCATGCTCGGCGTGTACAAAAAGCCCAAGCCATGGGGAAGTGTGCCAGACTCTATCCATTGCCTGATGGCACCGCCATCCCAAAGAGGTTTCCATAAAGACATGGCTGGCCAGGAAACGGGTTTCATTGACTTTAAACCCTTCCCCTGCTCGGGATCACAAAACGACTTCCCCACTGGTAAAATGACTGAAAACATTGCTGCGTGGATCTTCGAAGGTATCCAGGCACCTAACTCCCATTGAAATGGATGGGAATTAGATGCCTAAATACCTTTTGAGGAGCTGGGTCTCTCTCTCGAGCCATGAATCTTTGGAGAGATGGTTGTTCAGTGGCCCGCTGGGCAGCTGGTTCCATTATCTAGCTGCTCTTTTATAGTCGCACAGACAAATCCTGCTCTCAATTATGCCCCGTCTTTGCTTGGAATTGCCTGGGTGTAACTGAGTGAGCGTGGTCCATAAAACACTTCCTCCCGTGTAACCTGAATTTTCCCGGCTGCATCTGAAGCCCGTTTCAGCTGTGTTTTATGCACGTCTTGCTGAAAGACAGTAACGGCTCCCTGTCCTCTGTGTCCCAGCTGGACAGCTTCATGTATCCCCCTCCGTCTTTCTGCAAACTGCGCCTGCTCAATTCTTCCTAACCTCCCATGGCAGGCTGTATTTTCCGGCCCCTTGATCATTTTTGTCTCTCGCCTCGGGAGCCTCTCCAATTTGTCAGGCTTCTATCTAGCGAGCTGCCCGCAGCGGAGCTCCGCATTCTAATGGCATCCTGGTGAGGCTGCCTAGAGTGGAAATAACCCCCTCACTTGTTTTACACATAATACATCCCAGTGTAGCATTTGCCTTTTTGTGCAGCAGCGTTGCCTGCTTAATGCAACATCCTTTCTGTGGGCCATTTCTCCAGCATTGTTTTCCTTTTCCATTGTCTCCAGTCACACTGACTCCCCCAGTCCATCCAAAGGGCAGCCGTCAACATTATCTTCCTCACCTGTCCATCTGACCATGTCCCACCCCCTCTCTGGATCCCTCCACTTGCATGAGCACTGCTTCCAGCTAAAAATTCTCAGCCTTCTCCGCTCAGCCACTGCCAACAGCTCAGAGCAGGTCTCTCATCAGGTCTCCTCGGCCCCTGAGCCCTCCACTCCATCCCTGAGCTTGATGCTGTTTTGTTTCTTTCCTCCACTCTCATGATTCGAATTCTGGTGGGGCCAGCTGAGATCCGGACTCCATTGCACCAGAAGCTGTGCTAACACATAGGAAAAGACAGCACCTCTCTTCATTTTTTTTCCATGTTGTCCTTTAATCCCCTCTCATCCCAGGCCACCAGGCCACCATCCTTCTCCATTCAACTCCCTGCTAGTTATTTAATATTTTTCTTAAGAGACATATGTCGATTCTATCCTTGTCTCCTTAGACTGTGAGCCCCCGAGAGCAGTGACGGTTGTCCTGTGTGTGGACAGTGTCTAGTAGATTGTGAGCGCTGCTGGAATCCATGATTAATAGCGCCCTGTAAAAAAAACAGATTATTTTGCAGTGTTCACAAGCAGCAGCATTAAAATAAAATAGAAACCCCACCCTAGGGCTTCCAACTTGAGCCTGTCTTCTCCATCTTCGGTCATTCTAAGGCGGCCATTACCAAGGTATCTGAGCACCTCACAATCTTTGATGGCTTTATCCTCATCCGCTGTGAGATTTGATAGACTGGGAACTGAGGCACAGAGAAACAGAGTGATTTGTACAAGGTCACAAAGAAAGTCCCTAGTGGAACAGAGATGAACTGAGATCTCCCAGGCCCTAGACTAGTGCCCTAACCACTCGTCCATCCTTCCTTTGTCTAACTCTTAGGGCTTGTCTGCATGGGGCGTTATTCCTGATTGACTCCATATATGGACGCTGTAATTCCAAAATAAGAGCGTCTTATTCTGAACTAGCTTAATCCACAGTGGTTTAACCTAATTCAGAATAAGGCACTCTTATTTGGGAATAAGAGCGTCCACATGTGGCATTAATCAGGAATAGTTAATCAGCTTTAAATTCACACCCTACCTTATTCTGGATAATGCCGAAGTGTAGACAAGTCCTAGATGGTAGCCCCTTCGGAGCAGGGGCCATTTTTATTTTGTGCATTCAGCACGCAGTCTACACTAAACAAATCTATAATAAGCTTCACTGGAAGGGAATAGTGATTAAAAAAACTGGTGTGGTATCATGGGCCAGTCTCCGTGGCCTTGTTCCTAAACATAAGATCAGGCTAATTTCCTGGGAAAATGCAGCAGATCCCCAGCTAATCCCACATTAGCTCACTTTGGGAACAATCATCTACAGCAACAGCTCCGGGGTGCTGTGTTCAAGCAGAAAAAGAGTTAAGTTACAACTGCATTTCTCATGCACTGATTTCTTCCTGTGGTGAAGTACGGTAGCAATCACAGACTCAGTCAAAATGCATGTGAAATGTCTGACAGAACGGGAAGGTGGGTAAATCAGATCTTTATTCACTTGACTGATTCATTTGTTCTACTTGTTGAGATTTAAAGAACACCCATTAATGAGCACCTACCCCAGGCTCTAGATGCCCTTCCCATCTGTTCTCATTACTGGACCAAACCAGCAGCACCTTCCCCCACCTCTTCAGACAAGCATGCTGGCAGTCAAACAATTAAAAACCTTCAAATTCCCATAGGTAACCCCACCCCCAACTCTCTCAGCCCTGCTGCTCAAACACAAGGACTATGCAGCACCCCACGAAGGTAGGTACAGTTGGGCTATTTCTGCCCAGTGCGCAAAATGAATTACAGAGCGGAGTGGCTCTCAAGGCCAATATCCTGCCACCATCTCTCCTCTGTGCCAGGGGAGCTCCAGCTCAGGTGCCTCCGCTGTGGCAGTAGGGCAGGGGCAGAATGGCATCTCTCAAGTAGGAAGGTCCCAGACTATTTTAGGACCTTATAGGACAATTGCAACACCTTAAACTCCACCTGGAGGCCAACAAGGCTCCAGATGGGCTTAGGGTCTGTCCGCATGGGTCTGACTGCAGAAGCAGGGCCTAAATTAGGACAAGATGTAATGACTGGGTGTAACAGACTTGGAAGGCATGGGAGAGGGAGGCCTAGTGGATAGACTCAGGAGAACTGGGTTCTACACCTGGCTCTTCGGCTGCCCTGCTGGGTGAGCTTGGGCAAGTCACTTCACTGCCTTGTGCCTCCGTTTCCCCATCTGTAAAATGGGGATAATGAAACTGAGGACCTTTGCGAGGCGCTTTGAGACCTACTGATGAAAAGTGCTGTATAAGAGCTAGGTATTATTATGAGAGTAATAATGACAGGAACAACTGGCTACATAGACTCTGCACAATTAGCAGGTTTCAGGTTAGAAGAATTATTTTATAACCAAGAAATATTCAAGTGCTCAGTAAGCCCTACTGCCCATCAGCCGTGGCAGTGTGGTCCAGGGGCCAGAGCAGTGGTCTGGGATTCAGGAGAGCTGTATACAGTTCCCACCTCTGCCACTCACCAGCTGGGTGACCTTGGGCAAGTTACTTCTCTTCTCTGGGCCTCTGATGCCCCTCAAACATGTTGGCTACCTTGTCTATTTAAATTGTAAGCTCTTTGGGGCAGGGAGCATGTCTTACTGGGTGTATGTACAGCGCCCAGCACAGTGAGGCCTCTAGGCACTACTGTAATTATCATTAAGCTGCCGATTTTAGAATCATCAATGAAATGTGGATGGGTCCTTGAGGTCATCACGTCCAGCCACCTGCGTAGGACCAAGTAAACCTAGACCATCCCTGACAGGTATTTGTCCAGCCTGTTCTTAAACACTTCCCATGACAGAGATCCCACGGCCTCCCTGGGAAGCCTGTTCCAGAGCTTAACTCCCCTTACAGTACGAACGTTTTTCCTAATATCCAGCCTAAATCTCCCTTGTGGCCGATGAAGTCCATTACTTCTTGTCCTACCTTCACTGGACAGGGAGAAGAATTGAGCCCTGTCCTCTTTATAATAGCCCCTACCCTGTCTGAAGACTGTTATCAGGTCCCCTCTTGGTCTTTTCTCAAGACTAAAGGCCCAGTTTTTTTAACCTTTCCTCAGAGATCAGGTCTTCTAAACCTTTTCTCATTTTTCTTGCTCTCCTCTGGACTCTCTCCAGTTTATCCACATCTTTCCTAAAGCGTGGCACTCAGAACTGGACACAATACTCCAGCTGTGGCCTCACTGGTGCCGATTACCTCCTGTGTCTTACATACAAAATTCCCTTTTAATACACCCCAGATTATTAGGTCTTTTCGCAGCTGCATCACATTGAGTCTCAATCAATCCGTGGTCCACTGTAACCTCCAGATCCTTAGCAGTACTACCACCTACCCAATTATTGTGCATTTGCTTTTTCCTTCCTAAGGGATTTTGGTGCAGAGGTCACGTTTTCATGGTAAGTGTGAATTTTAATAAAATCTGTGATCCCCGCAGCGGCAGCTCCTGTGGGCCCAGAGCCCTGCTCCGAGCATTGCAACCTAGCACCTGGGTCGCAACGCCACTCGGGCTTGGCGTGTCCGCCCCTCCATAGATGGGGGCGTTCCCCCCACTCCTCTGCCGTGAAGTTTGCATGACAAAATCACAGCCTTCATTATTACATAACACACTAGAAAAGGACAAAGAGGTTTTAACCTGCACCATCAGTGAGACGCTGTGTCAATCAGAGCTGCGTGAACTTATTTTCATTTACGTATATTGGCTTCTGCTTGATTTGCAGTCTCTTCCAAGTAGTGATGCTCCCCCACAGAACAGCTAATACTGTCGCACTGATCGTGAGTCTGCTCTTTCAGTGGAGCTGTGTTGGTGGGTTTGTTTGTTTTTTTTAAAACCAAACCCTTCTGTGTCTTGCTTCGCCGGCCCAGGGATAATGCTCTGAGCCTCCGGCCTTGCTTCTGGTGAGATGTCTGCGAGCGGCTTCACTTAACAGCCATACGCTGTGCTCCCCGGGGCAGTTTTAGTAAAAGCTTTTCCTTTAATAGTCAAAGAAGCTGCTATTCCTTATGTCCATTGCTTCCCTTACCTTGCTCCTCTCCGCAGCCCCTCCCCGCACCCTGCAGCCTCAGAGGTCAAGAAGGGGCTAAAAAGCATCCTTAGATACCATCATCCTCATGGCATGATTGTGTCTCTCCCTAGCCTCAGCTAAACTCGCAGCAAACCCAGCGGATCAGGGATCCGCCTGTGTAAGCCTTTCTCCTGCTGCCCCCTCTCTTCAGATCCCCATTGCCCCAGCTCACCCGGGCCCTTGATGCCTGTCTCTTGCAGAGGAACCTGTGCTGGGTTTCAAAGCAAAGCACTTTTCTTGGCTTTGTAGCCGTTGTTTAAGGAGGGCTGAGGGGGGAAGGGAAGAGAGCCTCCCCCTCGGATCGCTGGGAAGGCACCGGCAAGAGGGGGGATTTTTTTTTTTTGCAAGATCCCCCTCCCTGTAAAATGTCTTCCCCTGCTGGGGTGTCCAAGAGGAGGCTGGTAGGGAAGGGGGTGTGTGTGTGCGGGGGGGAGGAGTTTAAGCACCACCCCAGCCCGGAGTGGAAGAAGTGCTCCGATGAGGTGTGGCTGGAAGGCAGGGGCGGTGAAATTGACACGTCCCCTCGGCTCACCAGCTGGGGCTGGCTCTGGGGCGCGCGTGTCCCCGGCAGCAGCGGCCGGGCTGGAGAGCACGGGGAGGGGCGGCTGCTGCTAAGCGGCGCTCCAGGGTCCCTCGTCCTGCCCGTGGAGGGAGGCTGGGACCAGCCGGGCTGCTCAGCGAGGAGCCAGGGGGACCTGGCAGGCGGCTCCAGCGAGCGTCCGGCGGCCGTGGCTGGAAGATGTCCCTGGCAGGAGGGCGCAGCAGGCTCGTCTCCCTCTGCAGAGGTAAATCGCTGGGGGTTCAGCAGCTGGGAGCGGTTCTCTGCTGCCGCTCAGCTGTGGGGACGGGCGGGCAGAGCCTGGGAGGGAGCCAGGGGTCAGGAAGGGGGTAGGTGGGTTGCAAGCTTCACTTGGGGCTGGCACTCTCAGGGGGGAAGGAGTTCTTCCTCCTGGACCCGGGACCGATCTCAGGGGCTGCTCGGCTAAAGCCAAGCCCCCAGGGTTAGCCGGGGGGGTGGTTACTCTGTGGAAGACAGAGGGAAAGTCAGTAAGTGAGCAGCGATGCGCTGCAACTGATGCGAAGTGCTGTGTGTTTGCATAGAGCGCATAGGACTTTGTGTGTGTGTGTGTGTGTGTGTGTGTGTGTGTGTCTCACATGGGATTTAATCTCTCTCTCTATCTCTGTGTGTTAGTACATAGTACTTTTCATATATTTGTATATATGGTTACAGGAAATATTCACACACACACACACACACACACACACACACACACACACACACACACACACACACACACACACACACAAGCCAAACATTGTGTATTGGTTGCAGTGTCTTTTAGAAACACATTCGAATGCCATAAATTGACCTATGGAATAAGAGGTTGACAATTATGCAGCCTTTGCATAGTAAATGGTAAGGTTTCTATTTGTTGTTAATTTAACATTAACAACGACTAGTCCTTGTGGCACCTTAGAGACTAACAAATGTATTTGGGCATAAGCTTTCGTGGGCTAAAACCCACTTCGTCAGATGCATGAGTGGAAAATACAGTAGGAAGATATATATACAGAGTACATGAAAAGATGGGGGTTGCTTTTAACAATTTAGCGTTGTTAACTCACCCTCTTGCAGACTAGCTGGAGGATAACCTTTTCCAAAGCCCGGGATGACTTGGGCTCCTAAGTCCCATTGCAAGTCATTAATCAATACTAGTGAATGTTACAGATTTAAAGGCAACTGAGAGATAAAAAAACAACAACGTGGAATAAAATGCTGTGCTTTGTAGGTGTCGCCCGTGAGAGCTGTGGGAGAAAATTTGGTTTGCTCCTCCTTGCCATGAGCCGAAAGAATGATGCTGAGGGTCATCCCCAATCAGTTGCTGGAGCAGCGTCCTCTCTTTGTGGAGAATACAGAGCACGAGTATCCCACTCCGAAGTCACTCTCAGATCCATCCATGACTGAGGGACCCTCTGCTCCAGTTGAGCCAGACCTGCTGTCCTCCAACCTAACCAACTCTACAGACTGTGGAGAGGAGATCCTGCTCTATGGGGACACTGAGAAAATCGTGATTGGGACAGTGCTCTCCATCATCACCTTACTGACCATCGCTGGCAACGCCTTGGTCATCATCTCGGTGTGCATTGTCAAGAAGCTCCGGCAGCCCTCCAACTACCTGGTGATCTCCTTGGCAGCAGCCGACCTCTCCGTTGCCTTTGCGGTCATGCCCTTCGTGATCATTACGGATCTGGTGGGAGGGGAGTGGCTGTTTGGGAAGGTGTTTTGCAATGTGTTCATCGCCATGGATGTTATGTGCTGCACCGCTTCCATCATGACCTTGTGTGTCATCAGCGTGGACAGGTAAGGATGCCTTGGCACCCCTATATGTAGTCATGCCAGCAGTGCGTAGCTGAAGGGCGCTCTGCAAGCACTGAGAATCTGTGTCAAGGTGGGTAAGTGCTGCCATCTCCATCCTACAGCTGGGGAAAATGAGGCACAGAGAGGCTAAGTCACTTGCTCAAGAGGAGTCAGTGGGGAAAGGACAAAGGTCTCCTGCTGCCAGCCTCCTCCCAGGAAGCTCCCTAAAAGTGGGGGAGCCATTGGCACCCCAACCATGGCCCCACCTCCTCCTTCTGTGCTGCTCCTTCTCCCCGAGCGTCCACCCTCGTGCTGCCCCTTCCCTGGGCCCCACCCCCACGCCACCTCTTTCCCCCCAAGACCCTACCCCCGATCGCTCCTCTCTGCCCCTACGCCTGTCGCTTGCCCTTATGGCAGGTAACAAGTGGGAGGGTATAACCCTCCCACTTTTAAAAGTGATGGGGCCATGACCCCAGCCCCACCCCGTTCCGGCCCCCCCTGCCGCCTCCTCTATCCAATGGACAAGAGTCACTTAACCTCTGTGCCCTAGTCCAGCCAGGTGTGGAACAGTGTAAAAAAGCAGAAAGTTAATTGAAAATCTGGATGCTGCATTTGAGCCGAGTTTTTTTTCCCTCGGCAAATAAGCAACAACGTATATTCTAAAAGCCTTTTTGAATATTAGCTGGCCACTCATGCTAATTTACCATTGCACCTGACTAACCAGTTTTGCTCAGCATTTCTAACACAGCAAACTGCCCTTATATTAAAAACAAAATGACTAGAAAACCACTTTTATAAATTGCAATCTTCATTAGTCCATGCTTTAGTGTGTAAGTGTTGGTCTTTTGTGTGTGAAAAAGCCAATTAATTAAAGGAAACGTATTAAAATACAGACGCCCACATTGAAGAAGGAAAAAATCCATATCAGGGGTGTGAAAAAATAAAATGCAATAGTGGAATATATGAATTTTTGCTTTTCAAGGATTATCGACAAATATGGCTCTAAAACAGAGAGAGAGCAAATGAAACAGAATTGCCTTTAAACTACACCCACACTCTCTCTTTCATTAAATAAAGTGGACAGACTGGAATTTGAAAAATGTGTGTTTTAAAGCCACCGTTGCAAGGAGCAATAGAGATCAAGATGTGAAAGTGAAAAAGAACAGACCTCTTACTAAAATTAACTGCAATTGATTGCACCCATTAATTATGACCATCTGGGCCAAACTCACTGGTGGCGTAGGCAGGCACAAATCCAGAGCAAGCAATGAATGTGTGGAATTTGGCCTGCCCTCTTTCATCACTGATATATGAGCAGACACAGGATTTCAGGGAAATGCGGATTAATCTGGCCAGAAAGCATTTAAACCCAGAAAATGCAACAGGGCCAAATCCTGAGAGGGGCTGAGCGCCTGCAACCGTCATTGAAGTCAATGAGGAAGCAGTTGCTCAGGATTTGGGCGATGGTGATTAAAGAGCAGATTGTGAGTTGCATCTGAGCGCTCAGCACGGCTCGGGTGTAGAGGGAGAAAGGTGCTCGTCCTATCCGCAGTGTAAAATAGAGCAACCTCAGGACTACTCTAAATTACATTGGCTGCCAGTGGCTCTGAAGGGCCATTCTGGCAATTAGGTTCTCTTATGCACCAGCAATCCCCTAGTTATTGTCCCTTTCTCCGAACTACTCTCTGCATAGGTGGGGGGGAGAGTGGGAAGTCGGTATATGAGTTGCTGCAGCAGCTCTGCGTCGCCTACGCACTGGGAACAAGCTTTACCTATGCCATGGATGACGCAAAGCTGTCGTAACGCAGGGCAGCACCAGGGCCTGTGATCCATCCATTGAGAAACTCTTGATGCCAAAATCAGTTGGTAAAAACAACCCACCCACCCGTTTCCCTCCACTCCTGCGCCTCGCCCCCCCCCCTCACCCTCCAAATACATCCTCTCTTTCATCCTTTGCGAAAGTCAACAGCTGAGTCTCCTGGTATGGACTGAAATGAATCACTCCTCTAGCCTTGATTGCTCTTTCCCTCATGCGAGGTAGGGAGCTGGGTTTAGAACAAGAGAGGAGAAGACAAGAAATAGCAGGGTGCTGATTTGGAGGCTGAGATACTGGGTGATGTTCTACAATGATTTGACCTCCGTGCTTTCCGGCAGTTCAGCTGGGTGACGGAGTAAAAGCTGTGACAATCACATGCTGCAGTTGAGCTAAGCTCCCTTGCCTCTCTCTCCTGAATGCTTAATCAGACCTACTGTACCGTGTAGCGAACCCATCTGGACCATTACGTTGCTGCCTGTTCACGATTATCCTCCCCACCCTGTCCCTGCTGATTTGTAAATCGCTTTGGATTTGGGAAATACGGAGTGAAGTGCAGGGGGCTAACGAACCAGGAAGCAATTCAAGGGGGGAAAAACACACCAGGGGTTTAAATTAATAACTGGAATGAGCTGCTCACCAGAGAATTGTATTCCTGCGAATAAGCCTCCCGTAGACGTGTATAACAACAGGTGTGGGTCTCACTGTCCATGTGTCAGTGGAGTTTGTAATGAGGTCTATTTCATTGTAGCCATGAAACACAATTGTAATACATCTATGAACACAGTAACAGCCACCCATGGGGTGTGTGTGTGTCAAATGCTCCTTCTCTCCTCTGACTGCCCCCATAACTGTTTGGTAGCACTGTCAGTTTCATCCTGAGCTCCTGCCCCTCCCCTGCGTGCAGGAATCGGGTGGGAGAAGGAAGATGTTGGTTACTTTTCCAGGCTCGGCTGACGTGAGTCTCCAAAACGCAACGCTGCTCACCGCAGAGAGTGCAGATGTTCCCAAGTTGATTGTGCGTCTCCCTGGGCTCCCCCTTGGTGGTGCGGCTTGAATGTGCTTATAGGCTCTGCTAGGATCCTTTGGCTCGGCTCCTTCTAGATGCGGGGGGAGATACGTGATGGTGGAGAATATGTGGTGGTGTTTCCCAAACGCCACCCGCTGGTGACACCAAAGGGAGATGTCGCTCACTGTATCTGGCTCAGAGAATTGTGGCCTGCTCCATCCATCTCTGTGAGGGGTTAACTGGGAAGTGTGGCGATGGCACTGTTAACTATTTCATCCCTCATGTAAGAAAGGAGTGGGAGGGTCAGAGACTTGCACCGTTCTTATGTCATTGGGCTTCCGAGTTAATCCCTTATGAATAGGGCAGTTCACACCTCCCAGATCTATTGCTCCAGGCTGTCTGCAGACTCAGGTAGACCTTTCTGCATCGCTTAGCCTTGCAAATGGGAACCAAGTGTTTCTTTTCAATCACAACAGCTAGAGACTTCCTTTTTGTTTTAGATGACAAATAAGTTAGCAACATCAGGGAGGTGCTGGTGTACCGTATCATTGGGCACCGCTGGATCTGACTTCTCTCTTTGAGTGCCTTTAGTTTAAAATAACTGTGCCCGGTGCTCACTCACATACCATTGAAGGCTTATACCCTAGTGGCTTGGTTTCCAGGCACTGCTCAATTAGGCTACTTTAGCTCCTGGGGAAACGGTCAGCAATTCCCCTGGCAGCCTCCTTCCTCTGTAGGTTGCCTTCTCTTTACAGATTATTTCATTAGCAATGAAGAGCAGCTGCCTTTGGTGGATCACGTTCCACTGGGATCCATCTGACTTTTCTCTTGTGTTCTGGCTTCTCCTGGAGCTCTCTTGTTCACTAACGAGGTCTATGCTGCTTTCCGTGATGGGGCATCGCATGTCTGTGAAGGGCCATGAATGGGCTATTTGGTTCAGATCCAACTCTCTATTATATACAGAAATTCTTCTCCAGTTCCAGTCCTAAATGCTGCGTTGCTGCGCACAATTAGTCAGCTGCCCCACTCCTCCAAAGAGGTGGCTGCATTTCACTGATACATATAAGCTAACAAAAATATGTGAAGGACTTTCAGATCCTTCAAGATGGAAGGCGCTATAAAAACATAGGGTGGTATTATTGATTACTAATGCGTACTTTTTTTTAAAAAAGCCTCTTGGAAATTTCTGTCCTGAAATTTTTTTTTAATGGAATATGGTTTTTTCATCCAAACAGACTTTTCTGCAGGAAATGTCTATTTCCATGAAATTTTGGGAGTGGGTGAGGTCATCACAAAACCCAAGAACCTGCAAAACCATGCATCTGAAGAAGTGAGGTTTTTACCCACTAAAGCTTATGCCCAAATAAATCTGTCTTAGTCTTTAAGGTGCCACCGGACTCCTTGTTGTGTTTGCAAATGTTTTGGTTGCCAAAAAAACTAAAAAGAGTTTTGGCTTTTGGGATTGTAGACAAAAACTGGGGGCGGAATTTGGTTTTTTACAAAAACATTTTTTTCCCCAAAAAATTTTCATAGTGGGGAGAAAAAAACCCCCTATTTCCCAGTCTGCTTTCCTTTCGGGGTCTCCGACGATTCTCGTTGTGAAAAGAAAACCCCTGAGAGAGACGACATCTGAAACAGCTGCTTCCCGGGATTCCCTCTTCTCCCCTCGCGATCACTCCTCTCAGAGTACAGAGGTTCCCTCTCTCCAGGTGGGCCTCTGTAGTGATTAAATAAAGTCAGAACATCTGTAGCAAACTGAGTGGCAATCTGGCTATTTCCTAGTAATGGCTCAGAACAGCCTTGCTAATTTCAACATGTATCTGCATCCCCCCAGAAATAGCAGCCTAACAATGTTAGGATGTTTTTTGTGGCTGTGATTCCCAGGATAGTACCTATGACTTTTAGGCTATTTTGACTAAAAAGTCATGTTGTTTAGCACCCCAGCCAGCCCTGTGCTGAGCAAGCCTGGGAGGCAGGGTGGTCTTGTGTTGAAAGAGCTAGCCTGGGGTCCAATTCACTATCCTGTATGACCCGGGCAAGTCACTTTAATCGCTCAGTGCCTCAGTTTCCCCATCAGTAAGACAGAATTAACATCACTTCCCTATCAGGAGTGCTGTGAGGATAAAACATTGTCTATGAGGTGCTCAGATATGGTATGGTAATAGAGGTCATATAAGTACCTGCATAAAAGAAACTTTAGAAATTTGTTTCTCTGTATGTTCAGTCTCCAGGGGTATGACCTGGTCTTTTAAATAGCTTTACATGCTCAGTTAAATATTAAGTGGCTGTAATATAAAGGATACTTAACCTTAACTCTGACCCAAAAGTTTACAAATGCTTTCCACATATACACCACTAATACATGTATATCTCAGACTATGGAATCAGTGATGCATATGTTGAAAGAATTGCAAAGTATGTTTTGTTTCAGAGTAGCAGCCGTGTTAGTCTGTATCCGCAAAAAGAACAGGAGTACTTGTGGCACCTTAGAGACTAACAAATTTATTAGAGCATAAGCTTTCGTGGGCTACAGCCCACTTCTTCGGATGCATCCGAAGAAGTGGGCTGTAGCCCACGAAAGCTTATGCTCTAATAAATTTGTTAGTCTCTAAAGTATGTTTTGTAGGGCAGACTCTAGTCTGTTCCTGAAATACACAAGGTGAATTTTTACAAAATAAGACTCTTAATGGAGCTCTGGTTTCAACTTTAGCTCCGGAGTTTGAGACCCAGCGCCCCCACAACATGCACTATTAATAAATACAAAAGGGCTTTTACTTTAAATACTCAGTGGCTTTTCCTTTGGTAGCCTGTACTGCTTGCATCACATGGCTACATAAGCCTTTAGAATTATATCGACTTTTATTAAAGGAAAGAAATAGATTTTTTTGGAGGGGGGGGGGGGGGAGAGAAACAAATTACCCCTTTTATTGGCCAGCAACAATATAAGCCAGACACTTGGGAATTTGGGACACTAAGGACTGAGTGCGAAATTCACTCCTGTGCAGAGACGCAGCCAAGGCATGTGTGATGAGTGCTATCCACCACTATGCACCCCTTTAAATGGTGCCTAGGCCTCGTTCTGACCCTCATTTCAAAGTGTTGAAATCCCCTGCAATGCATACAGACTCGTGGGCATATATGTAAAGGCATCAACGACAATCTCGAATATGTCTGGATTTTCCGCTGCCAGGGCCGGCTCTGGCTTTTTTGCCGCCCCAGGCAAAAAAGCCTCCGGCCGCCCCCCGCCCGCCCCCCCGCGGGGGGGGCCGGAGCCCAGGGGGGGGGCGGCGAGCCCCGGCGGGGGCTCCGTTCTCCCGCCAGGGGGAGGGCGGCCGGAGCCCCGGGGCGAGGGTGGCGAGCCCCGGCGGGGGCTCCGCTCTCCCCCCGGCGGCCGGGGGGAGGGCGCCGGAGGGGAGGGCGGCCGGAGCCCTGGGAGGAGGGCGGCGAGCCCCGGCGGGGGCTCGGCTCTCCGCCCCCCCCCCCCCCGCGGCCAGAGCGCCGGGGGTAGGGCGGCCAGAGCGCCGGCGGGGGCAGGGCAGCGAGCCCCGGCGGGGGCTCAGCTCTCCCCCCGGCGGCCAGAGCGCCGCGCCGCCCCCCTCCAGGTGCCGCCCCAAGCACCAGCTTGGTTGCCTGGTGCCTGGAGCCGGCCCTGTCCGCTGCATATATACATTACGTGTAGATTATAGGCTGAATGGGTAGTAACACCTCTAGGCCTTGTCTGCCCTTGTGGTGGCACGTAGGGTAGGTGTAGCTACACACGGCGGGGAAAGGCTCTGGCACTGGGACACTACATGGCTAAAAATAGCAGTGTAGAGGTGCTGCTTGGACATGTAGAGAGGTGGGTGGGGAATGTACGTTCAGGCATGTTTATACTCTGCTCACCTAAGCAGTGCCTCGCTCACTACAGTGCTATGGAGGGATGGCTCAGTGATTTGAGCATTGGCCTGCTAAACCCAAGGTTGTAAGTTCAATCCTTGAGGGGCCATTTAGGGATCTGGGGCAAAAATCTGTCTGGGGATTGGTCCTGCTTTGAGCAGGGGGTTGGACTAGATGACCTCCTGAGGTCCCTTCCAACCCTGATATTCTATGATTCTATTTAGACCCGTGCTAGCTGGACATCCATGGCTCGTACTCTGCACACCACGGTAAGTGTAGACCTATCTAAAGTTAAGGTTACCTGGGGCTCGAGGGATAGACGAAGGGGAAACTAAGGCACGGTGGGGAAGTGCTTTGCTCAAGGTCACCTAGCAGGCTAATGGTAGAGCTGGGACTAAACCCCAGTCTTTTGACTCCCAGTTCAGCATACTGGCTACTAGACCAGTGGTTCTCAAACATTTTTTTTCCGCGGACCACTTGAAAATTGCTGAGGGTCTCGGTGGACCACTTAATGATCTTTCCAAATGTTGTTTGTACTGTTAACCAACTATTGTAAAGCGCTTTGGATAAAAGCAGTATATAGAAAAAACCTGAATAATAATAAACTTTTTTGTTCTACAAATAAAAGCCCACAACTCAAATTTTCATATCAGTAGTTTTACCTTTCTAATGCAATGGATGTGCCCTCTCCCCACTGCCGTGGCAGCCCCCGAGCTGGGACTGGGAAGGAGGGGGGTCTCCCCCCACCCGTCACAGCAGCCACAGAGCTGAGGCCGGGAAGGAGGGCCGTCTCTCCCCGGCAGCGACAGCCCTGGAGCCAGGGCCGTCCTTACCCATACGCAAAGTATGCAGCTGCGTAGGGCACCAGTAAATTTGGTGCAAAGTATGCAGCTGCGTAGGGCACCAGTAAATTTGGTGCCCCAAGTTTTACTTTATTTATAGGCATTTAAGTGCGTGTGAGAGAGAGAAGGAATAAGTGATGCTGGGGGGAAACAGGACAGGCAACAAAGGCTTCTGTTTTGCCTGAAGATACTGATTATTGCACCCTATTGTTATGCAGATTGCTATCGACCTGACTAATGCAGTCTAAACAGTAAGGAGAAAGCAATCGTCTCAGGAGAAGCCTGCTGCTTAGACAATACCTGAGAGACTGGTGTAGATGGATTCATAGACCCAAAGGCCAGAAGGGACTATTGTGATTATTTGGCCAGACCTGTATAACACAAGCCATAGATCTTACTCAAAATAATTCCTAGAGCAGAGATATTAAAAAAACACCCTATCTTGATTTTAAAAATTGTCTCCACCACAAGTGAGGTAAATTATTCCAGTGGTTAGTTACTCTCACTGTTAAAAATTTACATCTTATTTCTGGTCTGAACATGTCTAGCTTCAACTGCCAGCCATTGGATCATGTTATGCCTTTCTCGGCTAGATTTAAGAGATCTTTATTAAATATTTGTTCCCCACACAGGTGCTTGTAGACTGTAACCAAGTCACTCCTTAACCTTCTCTTTGTTAAGCTAAATAGATTGAGCTTCTTGAGTCTATGACCTTAAGGCATGTTTTCTAAACCTTTAATCATTCTTATGGCTCTTCTCTGAACCCTCTCTGATGTATCAACATCCTTTTTGAATTGTGGACAGTACAACTGGAGAGAGTATTCCAGGAGCGGTCACCAAATACAGAGGCAAAAGAACCTCTCTACTCCTATTTGAGATTCCCCTGTTTATGCACCCAAGGGTTTCATTCGCCTTTCTGACCACAGCGTTGCACTGGGAGCTCATGTTCAGCTGATTACCCACCATGACCTTCCAAATCTCTTTCAAAGTCACTGTTTCCCAGGATAGAGTCCCTTGTCCTGTGAGTATGGCCTATATTTTTGTTCCTAGATGTATACGTTTACATTTAGCCATATCAAAACACTTATTGATCGCTCTACATTAGTGATCTGTCCTCTTCATTATTTACCAATCCCGAATTTTTGTGCCATCTGGAAACTTTATCAGTGATTATTTAGTTTTCTTACAGGTCACTTATCAAAATGTTAAATAGCATAGGGGCAAGAACCGATCCCTGTGGGACCCTACTAGAAACATACCTACTTGATGGTTCCCCATTTAAAATTACATTTTGAGATCTATCAGTTAGCCAGTTTTTAATACATTTAATATGTGTCATATTAATTTTATATTTTTCTAGTTTTTTAATCAAAATGTCATGTGGTATCAAGTCAAATGCTTTAAATACATAACATCAACACTATTACCTTTATCAACCCAATTTGTAATCTCATCATAGAATATCAGGGTTGGAAGGGACCTCAGGAGGTCATCTAGTCTGACCCCCTGCTCAAAGCAGGACCAATTCCCAACTAAATCATCCCAGCCAGGGCTTTGTCAAGCCTCATCTTAAAAACCTCTAAGGAAGGAGATTCCACTACCTCCCTAGGTAACCCATTCCAGTGCTTCACCACCCTCCTAGTGAAAAAGGTTTTTCCTAATATCCAACCTAAACCTCCCCCACTGCAACTTGAGACCATTACTCCTTGTAATATCATGATAGTTTGACAGGAGCTATTGTCCATAAACTCATGTTTATTGGCCTCAATTAAATTACTCTCCTTTAATTCTTTATTACTCAAGTCCCATAACAGCTGCTCCATTATCTTGCCTGGGATCAATGTCAGACGGACAGGCCTTTAATTACCTGAGTCACCCCATTTACCCTTTTAAAATATTGGCACAACATTAGCTAGCTTTCTTCAAGTCTTCTGCAACTTTCTCACTGTTCCAAGACTTAATGAAAATCAATATTAATGAGCCAGCAAGCTCTTCGGCCAGCTCTTTTAGAACTCTTGGATGTAAGTTATCCAGTCCTGCTGGTTTGAAAATGTCTAGCGTTAATAGCTTCTATTTAACGTCTTCCTGAGATACTAGTGAAAAGGAAAGAGTTTATCATCATCATACGATGACACTACATCATATTTCTTCCCCTTCCTCTCCCTGAAGTTGGCTTTGTTCCTTTCCTCCAGTGAAGGGTCACGGGGAGACGTCGTTGAATATGGCTCACCCACTCTCCAGCCAAGACGGCGCTTTGTCACTGCATTATGTCACGCGCAGGCGGAGGGAATTATAGGCTGTGGTGCCATCAGCAGCCTAGTAGCACTCAGCTCTGTATCTCTCTTCAGTCAGAGACAAAGAGCGCTGCTTTCCCAGAGCCTCGCCGGAGCGCTGTCTACACTTAAACCGCGGCAGTACTGCAGCTGCACCGCTGTAGCGAATCCATATAGCCACTCACTACCATGAGGTGTTCTCCCATTGCTGTAGTTAGTCGGTAGCTGTCTACACTGAGGGTTAACTGCATCGCTCAGGGGGGTGGATTTTTCACCTGAGTGATGTAGCTGGGTCAACTTAACTTTTTAGAGTGGACCTGGCCTGGGAGAGGGGAATGGAGGAGAGCAAACGGGCTGAATCTCAGCACAGACCAGGTGGAGGTGAAGCCAGTGGTTACAATGCTACTTCTGTTGACGTTGGGTTGTGCTCACCGGTTCTCAGTGAGTCTCTTGCTAGAGCTCCCAGATTCTCAGGCAGCAGTGGTGGGCATCTGCATTTTGCTAGGTGGTTGTGACTACTGCTGGCTGAAAACATAATTCCATTATCAAGAAAAAATTCCAAAGAAATTAACACTTTCATTTTGGGTTGAAACATTTTCTTTGTGGACTTTTGGGTTTATTTAAAAGGTTTTCTTGGGAGGGGTTGTTTTTTCCCCACGTTCTACCACTCTCTTCCCCCCCCCCTTTTTTTTAATTTCTGTGCTGCGCTGGAAAAAGAAGAAACGTGAAACCCCACAAACTTTATGAACAACAACAACAACAATTATTTAAAATGTTAGTCAAACCCCCCTAAAATTTCACCCAATGTGAAAATTCTTTGCAGACCTTTTCCTTTTGGTGGGAAAAAAACACTGTTCATCAAAAGATCTTTTCAGTGAAATTTTTTTGTCCTGCTCTAGTGATGCCTTTTCCCCTTGCGCGGAGAGTTTGCCATGATTGACAAAAGGAGCGCCATCTATTTAGTGTATCAAAGAGAAGGTTAAGAGGTGACCTCATCTCGGGCTATGAAGTACACGGCGAAGAGACGCCTGACAGCAGATAGCTCTTTAATCTAACAGAAAAAGCCCTAATAAGAGCCAGTGGCTGGAAGCTGAAGTTAGACAAATACAGACTAGAAATAAGAGTCACATTTTTAACAGTGATGGGCAATTATCTGCTGGAACCACATACCTAGGGATGTGGTGGGTTCTCCATCCCGTGACGTCTTTAAGGGGAAACTGGATGTCTTTCTAAAAAATCTGCTTTAGCGCCAACAGAAGTTATGGGCTTGATGCAGAAATTATTGGGTGAGGCCAGCGGCCTGTGTTATGCAAGAGAGTCAGCCTAGATGATAATTATGGTCCTTTCAGCCCTTAAAACCTATGAATTCATCGATTACCCAGGCCGTTGGGAGCTCCCAGTTGGAATTTCTAGAATATGACTCACATGGGGAAACAACGTGGAAGCTCCCTATCGCATAGAACAGAGTTGCCTGATTAGCCAGCAAGCATTGGCTTGCTCGATGCATATAGCACCAGTCTTCTGTGGGGTGCTCTTGCTTCAATTGTGTTTCTGGGCACAATTTAAGATGTTGACATAGAATCCCTACAAGTTTTGGTTCCTTAGAGAAGGCAGGCTAAGTTGAGAGGTGAGTGGTTAGGTGGTAGATGTTTCACATAGGTATGTGGGGGCAGGGGCTAAAAGGTGGTGTAAAATAAAGGGCTTGTCTAACTACCAGCCGGATCGATGGGCAGCGATCGATCCAGCAGGGGTTGATTTATCGTGTCTAGTATAGACACGATAAATCGACTGCCGATCACTCTAGCGTCGACTGCGGTACTCCACCTCAATGAGAAGCGCAAGGGGAATAGATGGGAGAGCGTCTCCCGTCGACACACCACAGTGAAGACACCGTGGTAAGTAGATCTAAGTATGTCTACTTCGGCTACATTATTCACATAGCTGAAGCTGCGTAACTTAGATCGATCCACTCCCCCACCATAATGTAGACCAGCCCAAAGGTAGGAAAGGCTATTTAACCCTGCACTTTCTTCCACCATCCTATTAGTAGCATTTTCTACCCCACCTCTTTCTTTCAATCCCTTGGCATATAAATTTCAACAGTTTAGACTCTGTTACAATCACTTGCCAGATGTGGGCCTGCCCCCCTGTGACGGGTTGGATCACAGAAGTCCCTTTGGGACTGCCACCTGATGTGTCTAGACTACCTCTGAGCCTTTTTCCCTGCCAGCTTGGGACTTCAGTACCTTGCCTTGTTTGAGCACGTTTGCCTGCTGCAAACACAGATCCAAGTCTGAACCACGTCCCCCACAAGCTGCAGGCTTAACTGAAAACAGTTTAAGAAGTGCTCCTGTCTCCAGCACTCAGATACCCAGCCCCCAATGGGGTCCAAACCCCAAATAAATCAGTTTTATCCTGTATAAAGCATATACAGGGTAAACTCATAAATTGTTCATCCTCTATAACACTGATAGAGAGATATGCACAGCTGTTTCCCCCCTCCCCCCCAGGTATTAATACATACTCTGGGTTAATTAATAAGTAAAAAGTGATTTTATTAAATACAAAAGGTAGGATTTACGTAGTTCCAAGTAATAACGGACAGAACAAAGTGAATTACCAAGCAAAATAAAACAAAACACACAAGTCTAAGCCTAATACAATAAAAAACTAAATGCAGGTAAATCTCACCCTCAGAGATGTTCCAATAAGCTTCTTTGACAGACTTGCCTCCTTCTAGTCCAGGTCCAGCAATCACTCACACCCCTATAGTTACTGTCCTTTGTTCCAGTTTCTTTCAGGCATCCTTTGAGGGTGGAGAGGCTATCTCTTGAGCCAGCTGAAGACAAAATGGAGAGGTTCCCAGAGGCTTAAATAGACTTTTTTTCTTGTGGGTGGAAACCGCTTCTCCTCTCCTATGCAGAATCCAGCTCCAAGATGGAGTTTTGGAGTCACATGGGCAAGTCACATGTCCATACATGACTCAGAACTTTACCGGCCGATGCCACATTCCCCGGAAAGCTCAGATGTGGATTGGTGTCTCTCAAAGTTCATTGTTAGCTTAAGCGTTTCTTGATTGGGAACTTACTGAGAATAGTCTTTTCTCAAGAAGCTGACTATCTGCTTCACTGAGGCTACTTAAAATCAAACAAGTATATAGCCAATATTCATAACTTTGAATACAAAAATGATACATGCATACAAATAGGATGAATATATCCAGTAGATCATAACCTTTGCAGAGATACGTTACATGGCATATCTAGCATAAAACATATTCCAGTTATGTCATATTTACACTCATAAGCATATTTCTATATAGCATTATGGGGTGCAACATCACACCCCCTCCCCTGCACTGTGTTGAGAGTTGAGGACAGCTGGGGCGCTTTTGCCAATAGTCTGTAGATTTGAACTTTGGGGGCTCTGGAGATCTCTTCCACTGTGGGTTAGGCAAAGCCTGAGGGCTGAATTCTGCTCTCCGTGACACATGGGTGCAATGCTATTGACTTCACTTGGGATTATTCCTGATTTACACTGGTGTAATGGAGAGCAGAATTTGGCCCTGAGTCTGATGACTTTTCTAGTCATTTTTTAATTGGGTTTTTGCCTGCTGGGGTGATTAGATGGTCTGAATTGTTGTGACTAGAGTTGGTTGAAAATTTTCTATGAAAAAATGTTCAGTGGAAAAATGGGTTTTTGATTAAATGAAATTTTTTACAAAGTAAGTCTTGATTTCCAGCTGAGTCAGAAATCGAACTACAGTTTCCATGATGCACCTTGTCAATGGGATTCCTATGTACATCATGGTGGCTCTGTAAGAGGGAATACTCTGGTGAATGATGGGAAGCGTAGTCCCACTAGGGAGCCTGGCCTTTAGAGGAGAAGTGAGCGCATGAGGCACCCAGACTACCACTCCCATGAGGTATTGCACTGGCATTTCTGAACTGACATTTTGGGATTTGGGCTGAAATATTTTGATTTTTTTTTTTTACCACAAAGCTGGAATTTTGCATGGAAAATCTCAACAAACATGAAATAATTTTCCTTTTGGGGCAAAATATACCATGGGGAGCAAAAAAACATTTTCCAACCAATTCTCGTTATGACTGAGGTGACACTTACAATAGCATTTCTGTATACGTTTGACAACCTTCACCTTCCTGTGAACCGAAAAGCAAACCTGACCAGCTTTGAAACTCTTTTGCAGGTACTTGGGGATCACACGGCCGCTGACATACCCCGTGAGACAAAACGGGAAACTAATGGCCAAGATGGTGTTCATAGTTTGGCTTCTTTCTGCCTCCATAACTCTTCCTCCGCTGTTTGGCTGGGCCAAGAACGTCAACGTTGAAAGAGTCTGCCTCATCAGCCAGGACTTCGGGTACACCGTCTACTCCACTGGGGTCGCCTTCTACATCCCCATGACAGTCATGCTTGTCATGTACAGCCGGATCTACAAAGCCGCCAAGGTCAGTGCAGAGAAACACCGGTTCATGAGCTTCCCCAGACACCAGGAGCAGGAGGGGGTGTACTGCATGGACGTCAGCGTCCGAGGCCATCACAACTCCAAACGCAGCAAGGCAGTGGAGGAGTGCGCCACCTTATCCAAACTGCTCAGGCAAGATCGAAAGAACATTTCCATCTTCAAAAGGGAGCAGAAAGCAGCCAGGACCCTCGGCATTATCGTGGGGGCCTTTACCTTTTGCTGGTTTCCCTTCTTCCTGATGTCCACGGCCCGGCCTTTCATTTGTGGCATCCAGTGCAGCTGCATGCCTCTGCGGCTGGAGAGGACCCTGCTGTGGCTGGGTTACACCAACTCCCTTATCAACCCCTTGATCTATGCTTTCTTCAACCGCGATCTAAGGACTACTTTTTGGAACCTTCTGCGGTGCAGGTACAGGAACATCAACAGGAGGCTGTCGGCAGCCAGCATGCACGAGGCCTTGAAAGTCACAGAGAGACATGAGGGCATCTTGTAAATCTCCAAGAAGGTCACGTTCCTTAGCCTAATGCAAGCGCTGCGTGCCTAATTAAAGAACTCCTGCCCATCCATCTAGCCTATTGCAGGGTTCCCTTTTCGATTGCCTGTCAGGCATGGCAAATATGTGCATTTTTGTTCCTCTGCCAGAGTTAACCATCGCCAAAATTGCACAAGTGCTTGTCACCCGAGAGGTGCTCAAGTTTTGAGTAGCTGAGGGCCACACCTACAGTAGAAGAGATCATAGCCCTTCCTTTTTCCTCTTTGATAGGGAGACGCAGCCCATGGAGACAGCAGTTCACGCCAGTGTGTGGTGCATGAGAAGGCAAGTCAGGATCTCCTGGGTTCTCTTCCAAGTTCTGCCACTGACTGGCTGTGTGACCTTGGGCCAGTCATTTATGGCGCCGTGCCTCCGTTTCCCAATCTGTAAAAACAAGAATACTACTCACCTTCGTAAAAGGCTTTGAGATCTGTGGAGGGGGAAAGCACTATGTGCTATTCTTGGATCATCTCATAGGCTGCATTTCCGTAGCAAACAGGAGAGCAGCTCCGGGCTGCGTTATAGATGTCAATGGAACACATTGTAAGCCCTACACTTTGCATCCCTGCTTACAAACTGTTGCAACTGACTTGGTTCCATTGTACACTCTCAAGCCAGTTCTAAGTTTGCATGGCAGGGAACGATACCAATGACCCTCTTTCCGCAAGCCCTTGTGTTACAGTACCTGAAACTGGCATGCTTAAAAATAACAATGCAAAACCTTGTTTAACAGCCTATTTATATCAGAGAAGTGAGGAGGGAGTAAAGCCTGCTGTATTTACTGGGATATATTATATAGTTCATTCACAGCCAAGTGATGTGTTTTCCTAATTTTGTGGCTAATTGATTAATCAAGGCAGTACATAAAAGCACGCTTTGGTCGACAAGAGACAAAAATGTATCATTTCACTGACTGCTATACAGTGCTGCACTAGAATGTACAGCAAACATGAAAAATATCATTCTGAACAATGTGTCATTCTTTTAAAAAGTTTCTTTATTCCAATCCAGATTTTTTTTTTTTACGTATTAAGACTTTTGATGCATTTTTTCCACCCTTTGACGTAGCTCTGTTTGGCCCTGATCCCAAACCTACTGAAGTTGATAGAAAGAACATCCACTGATTTCCGTGGGCTTTGGATCAGGTCCCCTTGTGAATTTAAAATTATTCCTGTCAAGGCTGAAAAAGAGATTGTGCTAACACATGGGGGTCATGGGCTCTTCTTTCACAGGGATTTCCTTTAAGCCCTATGAAAAGGAGAGGGGCTGATGTATGACATAAAGGAGCTCCTATTACTTTGAGAGAGAGAGTTCCCGTAAGTCAAGATGAGTTTCCTTTAGGCTCATTGCCACCCTAGCCGTTAAGTTGATGGAAATATAGTCAATGAACCTGATGGATCGTTGTAGCACATGATCTGCTCTGAACACGACGGGCATTCACAGCTGGGCTTAGAAGGATCTTTCAAAAAGAACCCAGAAAATATATTAAATGATATCCTGGCCTGATTGAAATCAATGGGAGTTTTTCACTGACTGGGGGGTGTGAGGGGGAAGGGGGAGGGGCTCTCTGTGTGTGTGTGTGTGTGTGTGTGTGTGTGTGTGTGAGAGAGAGAGAGAGAGAGAGAGAGAGAGAGAGAGAGTAGTCCTCCCCCACCCCACCCCAATACCAGATCAAATTACCAGCCCCACACATTCCGTGTCCAGCCTCCAGCACTGGCTGATAATTATTTAGATGTTGGGGGCTCTCAAAATGGGCTAGGCCCTTTCCAAACATGTAAGCAGACCCAGTCCCTGCCTCAAGAGCATACAGTCCACAATGACAAAGGTGGATGAAGGGCAGAGGAGACACAATATACAAATGAAGCCATGTGGATATTGACGGGCAGATGGCTAATTAGTTACACGTGTGCGTTTCTTTTAACATCAAATGCACTGTGCTCCCTGCTCATCAACCACTCTCCACAATTTGGCCCGCTTATCTTTTTGCGCCCTTGCCCCCCCATGCATCCTTACGTGTCTTACCCCTTCCCTCCAGCAGTTCACTCTCAAGATACATACCTGAAATAGCTACATCGATGACTTACTGATCTAAGATGTGCAAGTGCCCCTGCCATGGGCACCAAAGTAAGGCCAAGATCCAGCTCTGATGTAGGTGTTCTGGAGTTTTAAAAGGACAAGGGATCCTCTTTCATTCTAGAGCCACATGGTACATCATCTTGACCAGTGGTTCTCAAACTTTTGTACTGGTGACCCCTTTCACATAGCAACCTCTGAGTGTGACTCGCCCCCCCCCTTATAAATTAAAAACACTTTTTTATATATTTAACACTATTATAAATGCTGGAGGCAAAGCAGGGTTTGGGGTGGAGGCTGACACCTCGCGACCCCCATGTAATAACCTCGTGACCCCCTGAGGGGTCCTGACCCCCAGTTTGAAAACCCCTGATCTTGACTGTTAAGCAGATGTGCTGGCTGGGATGTCCAGTGGTGTTTCATGGTACAGTGGGGTGTATAGTATAATATGGGGGTGCGGCCAGGCCCTCAGCCCAACTGCGTGCTTGACTTAGAATTTATGGCTGGGTAAAAACAGCCTCACTCCAAGGTTTTACAATCTCATCCAGACAAGGACAGTACAATCCACACACACCCAATGCTATAATTTGGCAGCAAACTCCGAATAGAAAAATAAACGTGATGTAACTGACCGTTGTTTTCTGTTCTGCTTCTTTCCGCCTGAATCTTTTGTACACGTCGTATTTTCCTCGCCTTACAAAAGCCTTGCTTTTGCCACATGTTTCTTCCAGAGAGAGACAGGGCAAGAATTCGTTAGGCTGGAGATTCTACATGGTCTCCACACTAACAGGAATGAGAGGTATTCCCTTCATATCTCTTCTCAGCACTACCCGTTTCGTGCCATTGATTCTAGGACACGAGGGATTTTAGAGAGGCAGAGGGGGCTGTGACTGCCCAGTCGGGAATTGGTTGCAATATCAGTGATGCCAACACACCAATTCTGGGAGAAAATAAAAAGAGTAATGGAATTTTCAGTGACCATAAATATTCAGGTTTTACGTCTTACCGCCAGCCAGTGAAGTGATGCAACAATTTTAAAACAGAGTCCATTATTATTAGTTATTTTTATTGTGATAGCACTAAGCAGTCCTAGTCATGGATCAGGCCCCTATTGGGCTAGGTGTGGTAAAAACCCAGAACAGATGGTCCCTGCCCCATCGAGCTCATGATCTCGGACAAGAGACAGCAGCTGGATGCAGGCAGGCATCTGGGGGGAGAACAAGGAAATCACTGGTCAGCATGATAGTCAGCGGTCTCAGCAGCTTAACTCTTGTCATTAAAAATACTGCCTTGGTCATGAGCCATTCCCTGATTCATTCACCCCTCAAAATCCATCAGTTCCAGATGCTCCCCAGTCCGTAAATCCTTGTCCCATGTAACCCCATCTCAAGCCGTTTCCCCTTCTCCAGCACCTCCTGGGAGATCCTCTAGGGGGCAGCACAACCTGGCAGCAGTGCCCTCTGGTTATGGGGTGGTGGGTCAGGTGTGACTCTCATCTCCTGTTGTGATGAGCTGAATGGGAAATGGATTCCCTTCTGCTCTAGAAGTGGGTTAGGGTGACCAGATGTCCCGATTTTATAGGGACAGTCCCGATATTGGGGCTTTGTCTTATATAGGCTCCTAATACCCACCCACCCCCATCCCAACTTTTCACACTTGCTGTCTGGTCATGCTAAGGTGAGTAGGTCTCCACTGAAGGTTTCTCCGAGCTCATGCGGGACAGAACATCTGCCCTGGATGCGAGGGAGGGTGGTTGGAGGAGTTACAAGTGTCTAGCGAGTGTAGGTGAACAGGGCCACCTGCAAGCCCCTTCCCAGAACCAGCTGGGCTTGCAGGCTCTGGTAGAGAGCAGCAGGCTGCCAGTTCTCTCCAGCACCTGTGCTGTTGGAGGAGTGGCACTAGGGTGGTGGGTGGGAGAGGATGGGGTGCGCCCCTAGTGGCTCTGGGGTACATGACATTCAGATACAATCACAAACGCATGGAACGCTCTGTACATGTCGGTCTCTCTCACACTCACTCACTCTGCTGCCTTGGTTAGGTGCCTATATTCAGGAAGTGATTAATTAGCAAAATAGCAGGGTCCTCACCCAAGGGCAAGAGCCTAGTAACTCTTCGCCACAGGCTGCTTAGCTGTTGGCTTTCAGACTCACTTAGCACTCCTCTGCTCACAGCTGGAGTCTGCCGCAAACACAAACAGAGCTGGTAATTATAGTCTTTATGCGGGCGTCTCCAGTAGGCATTGCTTATAGGCAGGAAAATGAAGAGATCAGTTAACAAGAACCTATTTGAGATGAGGCCTTGATGCTAATCTGAAAGAAACCAGCAGGAGGCCACACCGGAGGAGTCCAATGTCTTCTGATCTCTTATCCTGGTGTTCTTTGGATTACAGCAAGTGATGCCACAGAGCTGGCCCAGGTTTTTTATTTGATCTCTGTTACCTGCAGCTGTAACTCACTGGTTAGCATGTTCGCTATGTGCCCACTGCACCGAGGATATGAGTCCGTTACAGGCTCTGCTACAGAGCTAGGATCTTTTGCTGGTGCTGTAGAGTCTTGTGTCTTTAGCTAGAAGAATTCCCAGTTTGATCCCTGGTGTCAACCAGATTTGTATTACTGTAGCAGGTAAGAGCCCCAGTCAGAGACCAGGAGCCCAATGTGCTACACACCCATTTCCATTAGAGCGAGGCAAATACTGGATTCTTTTTGGGTCACTGGCAATTCCAAAACATCAAGGGGTGGGGGGGAAATCATTTCGGTTGAATCAAAACCAACCTGTTTTGCAATTTTCAGCAAAGCAAAAGAGTTGGGGGGAAAAATTGTTTCAACACAAAGCAAAAACGCTTCATTTTGCTTTTTCAGCATTTTTGACATTTTTGAACCACATGGAAGGAAATTTCAAAACTGTCATTTTGCCTCGAAATGTCTGAATTTTGGGGGGGATTTTTCCCCCAGGAAAGAATTCAGTGAAATATTTAGGTGTGGCCAGATCTGCGTCCCCCCCCCCCCCCAAAAAAAGGTTTTTCCAAAAAAAGTCTCCAAACATCATAATATATGGAGATATACCTATCTCATAGAGCTGGAAGGGACCCTGAAAAGTCATTGAGTCCAGCCCCCTGCCTTCACTAGTAGGACCAAGTACTGATTTTTGCCCTAGATGCTTAAGTGGCCTCCTCAAGGATTGAACTCACAACGCTGCATTTAGCAGGCCAATGCTCAAACCACTGAGCTATCCCTTCCCCCTCTTAGCGGCCGTGTTTTCTTGCAGATGTTAACATAGCACTCATGCTTCCTGGCCATTTTCCAAAGTGCCCTAGACAAGTGGGACTAGCATGACCATGCGCAAAATGGGTTGTGTTTTACCCATGGGTTGTGTTCAAGGCCTGTCCCAGTTACTTCTGCCTTTAAAGCAGTCTTGCCCTGGTTCTGTTAAGCCCCTGAAGCCCCCAGGAGGACCCCTTGTTGAACTCCCCTCAGTCAGCACCAATCCGCCAGCCAGTCCTCCTCAAGTCACAAGGTGGAAGGGGAAGGAGAGGGAGGCATAGAATCATACAATCATAGAATCTCAGGGTTGGAAGGGACCTCAGGAGGTCATCTAGTCCCACCCCCTGCTCAAAGCAGGACCAATCCCCAACTAATGTGCATTTCTTCTCTTGCAAATCTTTTTGTAAACCCTTTGTTTCCCCACCCCTCTGGCAGCTGTACTGCTCATTCCCTTTGAATACCAGCTCATGCTAAGCAGGACAATCACTTTGTGGTTTTTTTGCTAGAAGCTTGCCTTTTCCAGAGCAGCTGCGCTTCAGTGAATCACTAGCATCTTCACTGCCAAGTGATTTGCAATAGGGGTTTTTTTCACTCCAAATTTCTCTTGGGCCACAAGCCAGCTGCTCATCTTTGGACCTTCTTATCAAAAACGGCCTCACTGCTTGGCTAACATAGTGCTGATCTTTCACAGCATTTTATCAGATGCTGTCCTTCACTTAGGGTGACCAGATGTCCTGATTTTATAGGGACAGTCCTGATATTTGGGGCTTTGTCTTATATAGGTGCCAATTACCCCCCATCCCCGTCCCGATTTTTCACCTTTGCTATCTGGTCCCCCTACTTTTTCCAGCATGGTACAGAGAAGCCCAGTTGTTTTTGGCTAACACAAGGTTATGCAGCCGTTTGGGGCATTTTTCTTTCAATGGTGTTACTTGAAACTGAACTTAAGGGCTGCTGCTTTTGACAGTCACTCCAAGATGCAAAAGGGACAAGCTAAGAAGTTCAACACACATTAAAAGGCACAGTTGGTCTGACATGCTGTGTGCGCACATGGCTCTGTTGACACGGTTTTATTATGTACCACATCCTAGCATCTTTCTTTACCTTTGAAACTTGTCATGTTTTTAAATGCTGCTTCACGTTATTAACATCCAGCTTTTGTTGGTGTTTTGACTACAGCCCAACAGCAGCCTAGAACACAGCTGGGACCAGACCTCACATCTTCAACAGGGTAGAATCATAGAACATCAGGAGATCATCTAGTCCAACCCCCTGCTCAAAGCAGGACTAATCCCCAGCCAGATTATTGCCCCCAATTCCTAAATGGCCCCCCTCAAGGACTGAACTCACAACCCTGGGTTTAGCAGGCCAATGCTCAAACCACTGAGCTATCCCTCCTAGGGCTGTCCCTTAGCCACGAAACCATCCAGCCTCCTGTGATTAGGTTAAGTTTAGAGAAAATGAAAGATATGTACTCAAAGAAATGAACAGCTTGTCCACACACAATCTAGCACCTATCGATGAGTTGAGCCCATGAAAATTTGAGTCCTTACCGTCTATGTAAAGCACTTTGAGATCCAGTCTTAAAAACTGGATGAAACAAAATAAGAATTAACCTGCAAAGGGTTCACATTCTTTTCCTTTCCAAAAATCTGAGCCCTGCCCCACAAGCTGGGGCGTCCATGCATTTGGCCTGAATAATTACTGCAATGCTATTTCTTGCCTGGCTTGAAATGTCCCACAGCAATCAAATCAAGCACACAGTTTCTAGGCTGGGACGTTGGCAGACCGGTTACTGGAACCAGGGGAAAACGGCAGATGTTGCTGCTGTGGAGAATGACGCAGATGAGCATTTCTGTGCTGACCCCTCCCAGAGGGTGGAGTCAGAAAGCAGTGTTTAAAGCAGAGAACGGGGAGCCCTAGACTCCTCAAGACCAGATTCATCCACCACAGGACATGAGTAACTCCCATTCCTCCAAAGGACGTTATTTTGTCTTTGTTGTCTCAACGGGTAGCGATCAATGGCTCCATGTCTAGTTGGCAGCCGGTTTCAAGCGGAGTGCCCCAAGGGTCGGTCCTGGGGCCGGTTTTGTTCAATATCTTCATTAATGATCTGGAGGATGGCGTGGATTGCACCCTCAGCAAGTTTGCCGATGACACTAAACTGGGAGGAGTGGTAGATACGCTGGAGGGTAGGGATAGGATACAGAGGGACCTAGACAAATTAGAGGATTGGGCCAAAAGAAATCTGATGAGGTTCAACAAGGACAAGTGTAGAGTCCTGCACTTAGGACGGAAGAATCCCAGGCACTGCTACAGACTAGAGACCGAATGGCTAGGAAGCAGTTCTGCAGAAAAGGACCTAAGGGTTACAGTGGACGAGAAGCTGGATATGAGTCAACAGTGTGCCCTTGTTGCCAAGAAGGCTAACGGCATTTTGGGCTGTATAAGTAGGGGCATTGCCAGCAGATCAAGGGACGTGATCATTCCCCTCTATTCGACATTGGTGAGGCCTCATCTGGAGTACTGTGTCCAGTTTTGGGTCCCACACTACAAGAAGGATGTGGAAAAATTGGAAAGAGTCCAGCGGAGGGCAACAAAAATGATTAGGGGACTGGAGCACATGACTTATGAGGAGAGGCTGAGGGAACTGGGATTGTTTAGTCTGCAGAAGAGAAGAATGAGGGGGGATTTTGATAGCTGCTTTCAACTACCTGAAAGGGGGTTCCAAAGAGGATGGATCTAGACTGTTCTCAGTGATACCACATGACAGAACAAGGAGTAATGGTCTCAAGTTGCAGTGGGGGAGATTTAGGTTGGATGTTAGGAAAAACTTTTTCACTAGGAGGGTGGTGAAGCACTGGAATGGGTTACCTAGGGAGGTGGTGGAATCTCCTTCCTTAGAGGTTTTTAAGGTCAGGCTTGACAAAGCCCTGGCTGGGATGATTTAGTTGGGGATTGGTCCTGCTTTGAGCAGGGGGTTGGACTAGATGACCTCCAGAGGTCCCTTCCAACCATGATATTCTATGATTCTATGATGGAAGTTACTCGTAAATTGCGGAGGCTGGATTCTTTTCCCAGTTCCCACTTAGCCTTCCTGTGTGTAACTGACCGAAAGGTAGAGACTCCAGCCAAGAGCTGGAAGGTAGGCAGGGCTGGCCGTGAATGCCCTCAACTCCCCCTGCTTTCAAAGGAAGTTAAGGATGCTCAGCACTTATAGGGCTAGACCTTGGGTCCTGATCCTATTCCCACTGAAGCAAAACTCCCATTGCTAGCAGTGGGACAAGTTCAGCCCTTAAACTCTGTGGGAAATGGGGCCTACTATCTCCTTGGTATTTATACTACTCAGTCTAATGCCCCCTAGCAGAGATGACCTGTACCTGCCGATAGTGGAGGAGCAGAGTGAGGGCAGTGGCTTCAGCAGATGTTGCTGAGCATGCTCAGTCTGTGTGAGCATGCTCAGTACAAGCCAAGCAGGACATCTGGGGAGAGAAGTAACCCCGCCGCACCCCCACCACGAGTCGCCTCAGCTCCCTAGCTTCCTGGCGATCGTAATAATTCTGCCTCTAATAAAAACAAGGGCCCATAGCAGTGCATGTAGGCTGGAATTATTATATCCATTGTTTAAATACTGGTGGCATAAGTATTTCTTGTTACTTGGGAAAAAAGACAGGGCCTCCTCTTTCTCCTTGCCGTATCCTGTATGCCTATAGGAGAAATAGCCACAGTCACCCACAGCACCTGTTCCAAAGTCCTTCCACTTTGCCTGAGCGACATACCCTCTTATGCTAACCAATGAACAACAGGCTGGCTTTTCAAAGGAATGTGGACATAGCGATGGAAGTTGGGCACCAAACTTTCCCAGGTTCCTTTGCAAAGCCCTAAATCCCACCCCTAGTCGCCTCTCTTGAAGCAGGATCCTGCAGAATAGCGTTTAAGGGTAAATCATGCTTGACCAATATTGTCTCCTTGTTTCCTTGTACTCCTATCTCCGTCTGGCTCTACCTATTGTCTCTTGTCTTATACTCAGATCGGAAGCTCTCTGGGGTAGGCGCTATTTTATTTTGTTCTGTGTTTGTACAGCTGCTAGCACAGGGAGGGGCCTGATCCACGACTGGGGCTTCTAGATGCTACAGCAATCCAGATACATTGTAATATTTGTTACGTATGCTAAGTTTGGAAGCCAAGATGGGCATGTGACACTTCCAGGGGGTTCCCATAGGCCTTTAGCAGGAGGAAGCCATGTTTGTGCCTGCCGAGAGTCAGCTCCCCGACTCCGCTGGCCATGGGCAACACAAGCATGCCCCTCTAAGCCCCTCTCTCTACAGGTTAGCGATAGGCAGGCTCCAACCCCCGAGCCCTCCAACCATCTCCCTGGGGTGTCCAGTCCCTGCTCACTTGCAGCATTCCCAGAGTTGCTGCTTCCAAAGAAGCCGTACACTCCAGCGGACCCGTTCCACCTCAGGCCACCGCTCGCTTAACACACAGCGCTTATAAGTGAATTTAACAAAGCAGAGAGATGCCAGTAATAGCCAGCAGGAGTATTAGAAACAAATGGTTAAATGTCCAATAAAATCATAACACACATGCTACAGCCTAGACTTCATTAACTACTAGATACTCTCATGTCTTGTGGGATAGGCTCAGCTGAAAGCCTCGCAGCGTTTTACAGCCAGTCTGGCTGGGCTCCTCCTTTCATGAGACAGGAATGCCGTCTGGCCTCCCCGGTGAAGGGTGTCACGTGCCTCTTTGCCCCCACAAGATAGACCAGTTCCAGCCTTTGTCGTTATTGCTAAACAGGACACACCCTTGCTGTTTGTTTCAGCCTGTGACTTTCCTCCCTTGTAGATTTTGCAAGCGCCTCTTTTGCTCAGCGTGAGGCACACAATACACAGCCACCAATGAGCAGACAAGGCGCCAGGTGTCTGGTACCACCGGCCTGTAAGGAACAGTTCTGAGCTCACAATTTGCATATAGAGACATTGCTCCTTAAATAGTCCCTGTACATACATTGTGCAATGATTATGATGCCCAGTGGGCTACCGGCACTTGGTATAGCCCTCACATTCCACCTGTTGGTGAACGCTTATGCCCACATCCAAGTTAGGGATCCCCGTAAAACTCCTGCACCCGCTGTGCCACTGCCAGTTGGCACCAAGGGGTCGCGGGGTCACAGGGCAGATGCTGCTAGCTTGCACTCTCCGCTCTCTTCCTGATGGCATATTGCCCATCTCTCTCTCTCCCTCAATTGCTGTGGGCTGTACACCTTCGTTTATTCACCATCGACTGTCTCTGTCGTCTCGAAGCCAACCACCATGCATTGTCCGCTGTCTTGTACATAATTCGGTGACGCATTCTGGGCTATGGTTTCTGCCACAGATAATAACGCCAAATAAATGGTCAAGCTACCACCATACATTTGTCTCGTGGCGAACTATTAACTTAATGAGATGCTGCTTCCTGTGTTGCTCGGCACTGACATATGGGAAGGAAATGGACTGTGCGCAGAGGTTCCTTGATCCTTTTTTTTTAACGGGCGCTAATGCTTTTATGCATCACATAAAATGCAATAAAAGGGAAAAAGTAACTGTACAAATGAAGGGCCAGATCCAGGGGAAGGAGGGGGGATGCAGAATGCCTCTTGTGAGAGGCCAAATGCCTTCAGTGCGCATTGAGATTAGTGGGCGTGGAAGGAGCTCAGTGCCTTAAATTCAATTGTATGATTTGATTCGCCGCATTACTAATCCCATCAGGTAGGTACTACGCAGGGAGATGCATGTTCCCTAGCTACACCCTGCTATGGGCATATGTTCCTCACTACACAACGAGGACAGTCCAGTGAACACAAATCACTCTCTATAGAGAGAGCAAGAGAGACAGAGATTGGGCACACCCAACCACCAGCAAGCAGGGTAATTTAGGAGTGGTGGGGCCTGGCTCCTCATGTGCCCAAGATCTGGCTTTCAGCCAGCACTATCGTTTGGTTTAATTAGGGTGACCAGATGTCCCGTTTTTAAAGGGACAGTCCTGTTTTTTGGGACCTTTTTCTTATATAGGCGCCTATTACCTCCCACCCCCGTCCCGTTTTTTCACAGTTGCTATCTGGTCACCCTAGGTTTAATGCCATTGCTTCCTTGTACGAGTGCTCCTCTGACCCTTATCGGGGGTAGCCGTGTTAGTCTGTATCCACAAAAACAACAAGGAGTCCGGTGGCACCTTAAAGACTAACAGATTTAGTTGGGCATAAGCTTTCGTGGGTAAAAAACCACTTCCTCAGATGCATGGAGTGAAAATTACAGCTGCAGATGCCTGGCTAATCACTAGCTCAATTTTGAAAGTAGAGTGGCTGTTTATTCTGAGCCTCTCCCAGCTCGCTGAACAGTGATACTATTTCTGGATCCCAGTTTTGGAGAATTCAAAGTGGTGTCTGTGTTGCTGCAGTCAGGACAGTACATAGGAATTGCTAGACTGGCTCAGACCAGTGGTCCATCTAAACAGTGGCTGGAACCAGATACTTCAGAGGAAAGGGTGGGAAACAGAATATTTTGCCCCTCATGAAAGTCTCAGCCTAATAGTTAGGTGTTGATTGAAGATCTGAAGCATATTTTTTATCTTCCTTCCCATTCTTTTTTTTTTTTTTTAATCTACAAGCATTTACTGTTATCACTCTGATTATTCTTGTTAGCCATGGACGTGTCCAATCCTCCTTTGATCCTGCTAAGTTCTTGGCCTCAATGACCTCCTCAGGCAATGAGTTCCGCTGTCTAATTTTGCGCAGCGTGACCTGGTATTCTCTCGCATCAGTTTTGCGTTCGCCATCTTTCAGGTGAATTGCATGTCCCCTTGCTCTTGTGTTATGAGCCAGGGAGAACAAAAGCATCTCTAGACCATTCAGCGTTCCCGTGTGAACTTGAACCACTTTTATCATCCCTTATTTGTTAGCAAAGACAACTTGGTTATGCGGGCAATGTGCGCCTCGCGTCCACTTCCAGCTGCTGCTGCTGCTGGAGTCATCGCCTGAAAAAAGAATAGGAATGGCTAATATTTCAATGCAATCGGCCAGATTCTGTTCTCAGTTACACCCATGCTATCCCCCCAAGAGGAGCATTTGCCCATTGGTTCAAGTTCACACGGGAACATTTTCCCAACATTCAGCCTGTACTAAAGCAGGCTACAAACACCTTTACGGTCTCCGACACTGGGCTCCCCGGAGAGCTCTTGGCTTTTCTTTACAAGGCCAGCAGCCAGTTCAGAAAGGCCAGCTGCAGAAGCCTTGTTTCTCAGGACATGCCACGTTTTGGCCAGGCATGGAAGCTCATTTACTTTGGTGTCAACTTTCCAGCTGCTGTGAGGAGTAACAAGGAAAGGACAGAGCTTTCCCTTCGGCTGAACTCTGCTGTCTTCTCACAATGGTATCCTTCGAACACTCCAGCCATGGCTATGTGATTGCCACAATCGCATCCACAACATAATCACATGCTTTGGGTGGTGTGAAGGCCAAAGAAGAACCTCAAGGTGTAGCTGGGACCTGCGCCTGTTGCATGTGTAATGACCGGCATCTTGGCTGATACGGGGGTTTGGACCAGGGCCCTCAGGTGCTAAAGCATAAGCTGCTATAGCTAGCGGTAAAGCTCTTTAGGTGGGGCTGTTATAGAGCAGCATCAGGCAAACAAAGAGACCCATAAACTACAGCCGCCACTGGGTTCCAGGTTTGGACAGTCCTTTTTCTAAGCAGGCCAGAGCGAGTGTGAATGCTCCCCTCCCCCATTCCAATGTGACGATAATGAGGAAAAGGACAGGCTCTTTCTTTGAAAGATCACCTGCCATGTGCAATCAGGGCTAGAGCCGCTCCGACTACGTCTACACTTAAAACACGACAGCTGCTGTGCTGCCGCGGTGCCAATGTAGCACTTCGGAGTAGGAGGCACTTACTGCCATGGTGGGAGGGATTCTCGCCCCCCCGTAGATAATCCACTTCCCCGGGAAACAGGAACTAGGTTGAGGGAAGAATGCTGCCGTCAACCTAGCACTGTCTACACCAGGGGTTAGGTCGGCTTCACGCCGTCTCTCGCCTCACAGGCAGAGACGTAACACTGAGCTTGGTCAGTCTTTAAAATCCCCTGGCATTTGCCACAAGGGCCTAAAGGGCCTCATCCCGGTGAGCTGGCTAAATTCCTCTGTGTACAGTGTTTAGCACAAGAGGGGAACGGGGGGGAGGGGCACAGTCCTGACTGTGGCCTCTAGCCCCTCCCATAATGCAAATAACAACATGTTCTGACCACCTAAAAATCCCTGTTGTACTTTCAGTCGAAGGAGATCACGTCACTTCCCCTTCTAACAAAGCCTTGTTGTGTGTTGTTATAGTGCGCTGTTAAATGGCTGAAGCATGCCACACCAGAGGTGACTGCATTTGAGATTGGGGGGGGGGGGGCGCTGTGATTTCTGATCCATGACTGAGGCTCCTAAGTGCTACAGCAATACAAATAATAACCACAATGACAGGTCAAGGAATGACCTTAAAATGGGCATGATGCTGCCCAATACTTTCAGGCAATTTTGATCTCTTGTTGCCATACATGGTCCATGGTCCATAGTCCATGCACCATGGGGAAGGGATAGCTCAGTGGTTTAAGCATTGGCCTGCTAAACCCAGGGTTGTGAGTTCAATCCTTGCATGCAACGGGTTTATTGCATGCCCTTCCTGACCGGCTGTATCCAGGGGAAGATTGCATGCAGCCCCTGATCACACATGGAGGATATTCTGTAGAACAAAATGGCATCCTCCCCACAGCATGATCTTGCACTCACTGTCTGTGCAAGGTGATTCCCCATGGAGGACACCCTTTGGTTCTACCAAAATGGTGTCCTCCTCTCATGTACCAGGCTTGCATGCAAGTGTAGAATCGCATGCCTTACTAAAAATGTCACAGCATGCCACTGGATTGCTTATAAATACTGTCGAGAGACAGGTATTTGGCCATTACTTTCCCCACTTACCTTAATGGCACAGAGGGTGATGTTCTAGGTGAAAGGCCCCACTGTGCCTTCTCCAATTCAGATTAGCTGTTATTGACTGGAAGTAAACCCGAAATGACAACGAAGTTCAGCATCCACTTGCTGGAGGATTCTCTGCACCTTGAAGTCTTTAAACCACAATTTGAGAAATTTGAGAACTTCAATAGCTCAGACATAGGTTAGGGGTTTAATACAGGAGTGGGTGGGTGAGATTTCGTGGCCTGCGTGGTGCAGGAGGTCAGACTAGACGATCATAATGGTCCCTTCTGACCTTAAAGTCTATGATTGTGAGAAACCACATTATGGGGCGCTGGTCAGGCTTTTAGGGTGACTGGCTCATATTCACCCAGGCCCTCAGGGGCGCTGGACCCACATTGCTTATTGGAAGAAGGGTGATTCTGTAGCTTTTTATACATTTTATTAAAGCTCTTAAACAAAAATAAGATCAAGAAAACATACCACCCCAGCTAAGCTGCCGTTAATGATAATGTTATAAGAAAGGGCTGATCTGGCTTGGGGCCTAACTCCAGGAGAGGGGTCAACGCTGACTGTTGCAATGTCTCACTCCATTTGGGGGACACAGATGGAGCAGGTGGAGCACAGATCCTGCACACCGAGCTCGCGCAGGTATAAATAGCAGTATAGAGGGTGAGGCATGCCTTAGGCAAGGTGCCCTACACACCTGAACCCCCAGAGTATATATCCTCCGTGGTTCTCTACACACCCACGCAGTTCCTCCCAGATCTACACTGCTATCTTTAGGAGCATCGTGTCCAGCTGCTAGTCCCTTTCCTTGCGAGAGTGAAAGGCTCCAACGGTGGGCAGCTGTCAGAGCCTTCCCCCTCCATCGGAGCCTTTCACTGCTGGGTGTAACTCCACACCACAGGGACCATGGATGCAGTCTACCTTTCACTGCAGTGTGTAGCTACCCCTACCCTGCATACCACTGCAAGTGTGGACAAGGCCTTTGTGGATCTAGCCCTAGGCGATTTGCCCCAGGTCATACATAACGTCTGGGGTAGAGGGGAGAATTGAAGCTAGGTTTTACGAGTACTAAGCTAGCGTCCTAACCGCTGAACTAGCCTTCCTCCTCACACAGTAGAAATCAGGACTGTTTCCTGAGATCAAGGAGCCTGGTTCATCCAGACCAGCTGTCACCTGTCATCACCTACTTCATCTTGGATTGGAAGGTGGCACAACTAGATTAGTTCCCGAGGATGGTGTTCAAGTGCATAGTTTTGGATGCGAGGTCATCCTTTCATTTCAAGATGCCCACGGACTTTTCATTTAAACGGTATCCTTTGTAATGCATCTGCCTTTCCTGGTGTGTTTTTTCAACCAGGAGAACTGCAGGAAAACATGCCTAATTTCCAAATAAAACCCTTTGCCTCACTGAAGATTAACATGTAATTAACACCTTTTAGGGAGAGTTTCATCGATATGCAAATGAACAGCTCACCCTGTTCTGTGATGCTGGGTCTCTAGCGCTCACTCCCATCTGTGCTGTGAAAAGAACACCTCTTACAGAGCGGAGAAATAGACAATTAAAACTAATAAGCATAGATACTAAATAAAGTGTCACCAGACTAGTGCATGGGCCAGTGGCTAGGTCAGAGAGCTGCAACTCAAGATAGCCAGATTCTAGTCCTGGTTCTGCCACCGGCCTCCTATACAGGGTGGGGGCCAGTCCCTTCTTCCTCTGTTTCCCCTTGCACCCTTTATCTATTTTTTCTATTTATACTATCAGCTTTCTAGGGCAGAGGCTGTTCTTGTATAGTGCTTAGCACAACGGATCTCAAGGTGCTATTGATGTACACAATAATGTGTGATTAGATGGGTGTTTGGGGACCAAAAGGAATCAGGATTAGACCCTAAAACACAAAGTTCCAAATTCATCTCTGGTGTACTTTAACGGAGTTACAGCTGAAACTAATAGAGTTACCACAGGGATGCTTTTTCCCACACCCCCATCTAAGCATTCCTCATGATCACCAACCCGGGTACCCTCCTTTGGCCTATTAGTTATGTTATAGTTGGGACCAGGGGACAGAATCGTTACTTTTCATAACGTATCGCTATACGCCGTTGACATGCTGAGATTCAAACTGAAAGATAGATGTTTTAAGAACAAATAAAACATGGGTTACATTAACCGGCAAGCAGAATAATCAAATGGTTTTGCTAACTAGTAAAAAAAAAAGAATAGAAAAATTATACACTCTGAAGAAGCAAGACAGCTCAAAGGCAAAGCTCAGCATCTCCCAGCCTAAATGTAGTTCTATATGGTCAGCTTTTTGCATGCATTCATTTACTTTGCTGTACAAAACACGGAGGCTACTCAGTCTCCAGGTTAAATAATATCTGTCTTTTCACTGGAGCTAGCCTTATGTCACCTTGGAATAAAACAAGAAGAAAGAAAAAAACATTTGAGACTAGTCAGATAGCAAATGAAGAAAGGCTACATCCCTCAAACCAGATGCAAGTGAATGTGTTGTCTGGGACTAGGTGAAAGAGAACGTCTCTGTTTTGTGATTAAAACCGCTCCACTGATTGACGCTTGCAGTGACTGATGTGTTAATTGACTGGCCCAATTTCATGCGGCAATAACTCTGGGCCCTTCAGTTCAGCCATGAATAAATTTAACCATTAAGTCCTTGTGTATAAATCCTTAAAGTTCCTAGCCACCATTTAAAAAGGAAACATGGGTTGGAGAATCTGGATAATTCGTCATGAGCCCAGCAGTTCAATCTACATGATCCACCCTTGAACATACAGAGTAGCTGTCATATATCCCATTTAGTTTCCTTAATATATGGAGATATACCTATCTCATAGAGCTAGAAGGGACCCTGAAAGGTCATTGAGTCCAGCCTCCTGCCTTCACTAGCAGGACCAAGTACTAATTTTTGCTCCAGATCCCTAAGTGGCCCCCTCAAGGATTGAACTCACAACCCTGGGTTTAGCAGGCCAAGGCTCAAACCACTGAGCTATCCCTTCCTTCAGTCACCATCTCCTCTAGCTCAGATACAGCACTATGTGGGATTTAGCTGCATCCCTGCCTGACGGGTACTTCCATACCACGTGTTGAGCACCAGCTTGATAGCTAGATAGAAACTAGTAAAAGGGGACTTTTGGAGTGAAAATTTAGGCACCTAGTGAGTTTAGGCACCTATAGGATTAGGCATCAGCCAAGCGGTGGTTTTATGGATCACAGCGGTGTCTAAATCTGGGGTTTGGATGCCTAAGTCCCTTTGTGACTCTGGGCCATAGTCAGTATATAGTTATAATGGTGCTAAGCCCAACAGCAAAGCAACCTCCTGCCCAAAACATCTTCCTTGGGGAGTTTTAGGTCCCTGTGTACTCTTTCCAGTGCAAGGATAAGGATTCCCCCCCCCCATCTCCCAGAATGCCTTGCTGGGTCTGTCCCTTTAAATTTGGCAGAGCCAAACAGCTGTTGCCCTAAAGTGGCCATTTTGCAAGCAGCAGTTGCTGGCTCTCTTTCATTCTCTTCCAGGTGGTAAGTCCTTGTTATGTTTTCCCTTTCTCATTGCTGAGGAGATGGTACATTCTCACAGATATCCGCTAGTAATGTACATAGGTTTTATTTAAATCCTTATGGGATGTCTAAATGGGTAGTTATATGATTTCAAACTGGTGGCTGCATCCTGTCCAATTCATTCCTCTTACTCAGTTACCACAACTGTGCGTGTCCAATAATCGATGTGATTCTGGACTACAGGACTATGAGGTCTTTGGATTCAAGGCGCCGATGGTTGTGAAGAATATATTTTTATCCTGATCCCCGCATCAGAAGGAACATGGGATCAGCCTTAAGGTTGTTTGTGCAACCTTAACTCTAAATTGGCAGACTTTCATAGCTATGGTTTTTTTAAAAACAAAACAGGTTTTTCAGACATTTGTGTTTGACTTTAAATTGCTATGTTCTAATTATATTTTTCCTGGAGCAATTGGTGCTGTATGTATTTATAACCTTATCTCTCTGTTTTAAAAGGGCTTTGTCTGAGAATAATCTCTGTTTAAAATGTTAACATAGATCATGGTTAAGCAAAGGTGCAGCCTTACAAACTATAGTTAGGTTCTATGGTTCAGGCAGCCATGGGACAGCATTTCAAGCTTTCTCAGCCTAAATCTTTGCACATGCTCAATCACTTAGTCTAATGTGGTGGTCCCCAAACTTTTCCTCTTTCCCCGCCCCCTTACCAGGAATAGAATGTGTTTGGTAACTCCCTGGGCTGTGGAGTGAAGTTGCGGTGGGGCTGCGACCGGGAGCAGGGGCCAGGAGCCGGGACCACAGCTGCAGCTGGGGGCTGGGGCCAGAGCGGAGCTGGGGACAGAATGGGGCTGGGTGGTGCTCCCTCCCTGCCTCCTTGTGGGGGCTGGCCTGGGCCCCACTGTCTCCCCAGACATTCTTCTGTGCCCCCACTAGGGGGGTGGGCCGCACAGTTTGGGGACCACTGGTCTAATGAGTGCAGCTGGTCTGTTGCTTTCTGACTTCTACTGCAGCTTTTTCCAGAAATGTCCACTGCTCCCCGACCTGGGTGAGGGATTTTAGACACCCTCCAAGCCCAAAAGGAAAAAAAACTCCAGCCGAAAATTTGGGCAAGGTTCTGAGCCCAGTCATACTGGCGTAAATTCATTAATTTTTAATGGCATTTCTCTGGATTTACACTGGCGTCATAGAGAATATATCCTGATCCCATTTTCAAAAAGCGACTAGTGGTTTTTGGTGCCCAATTTGAGAATCCTTAACAGGACCTAATTTTCAGAAATTTGCTGAGTGCCCTCTGAAAAGCAGGCCCCTTCAAGGGTGGCACCTTTTGAGTCACCCAAAATCTCGAGACATCCAAAAACCGCTAGTTGCTTTTGAAAATCTTGGCCTATGCCATTTAGCCCCAACTGTAGAAATACTTGAGCCCATAAGCAGTTCCACCAAATTCAGTGGGACTTCTCAGGCACATAAAACGAAGCACAAATCTATCAGCAAGAGTTTGCAGGGGTTGGAGTCTTAGTTTGGAAAAGTCGCGGTGTGCAAAAGACCTTCACAACAAAAATACAACCGCCCCCCAACCCCCAAGACATTTATTGGCACCATAACCCGCCTACGTTTATTTAGAATAATAGCACTAACGCTTCTGCTTCCTTGCATGAATTCCATCAAACCAGGGATGCTCTCCGAGTCCTCTCCCTCCAAAGTGCTCTGTTCGATGCCATATCTTGTATCGCACATGGTCACGTGTCTTTCTTTATGACTTCCCACCACGACTACTTCTTGGGTCAGCCTCTCTGTCTTTTCCCTTCAGTCTTGATTGGTTGGACTCTCACCCACATAGCTGTCAGCAGTGTGCTTTATATGACCAAACTATCTGACCCTGCACTCCCTCGTTTTTTTCCATTTATGGGTGTTACTTTGAGCATGTCTCTATCAGACACATGCCTCACATGATCTTTCTTGCTTACACCATTCATCCATTTCAACATTCGCATTTCTGGGGAACTTTTCATTTGCTCGTGTTTCTTCTTTGTTGCCCAGACATTCGAACTGGACAGACCTCCGTTTATAGACTTTCCCTTGAAGTCTTACAGGTATCTTCCTGTCATATAGTACACTATCTCACTCCATTTATTGACCTTTCTCTAATTTCATGCTCTGTTTCCCCATTTTCCTGGATTCTGGAGCCCAGATACCCGAAACTCTGCATTTTCAATAGTGTCTGCCTATCTAGTTTCAAGGATAATTCTTCGGTGTTCACATTATTGAAATTACATACCATACACTGCTTTTCCTTTGCTTATTTGGAGCCCATGTCTCTCCAACACATCTCCCCATTTATCAAGATCCTCTTCTAGGTTAGCTTTCTCCTCACTGCACAGAATGGTATCATCTGCAAGCAAAATGCTCCAAAGTGCTTCCTTCTGTATGTTTCTTGTGAGAGAATCCCGGACGAGGCTAAACAAGAAAGGGGTCAGTGCTGATCCCTGATGCACTCCCATTCTTACCAACAGTTCATCTGTTTCACCACTAGAAGTTCTTACTGTTGGTGTCACTAGGCATAGCTACCAGGTAACTCAGGGGAGTGGAAGGCCAAAAGAGCCGATGAAGCTCTTCTGCTCTGGGCCTACCTGAACCACAGTGACTCCATTTTGTGAACTCTCACCTACTTCTATGCTAACTGCTTACATGTTGAAGCAGAAATGTAAGGGTCAGCTTTTCTCTAGCATACAGCTGCTGTTTTGCTCAGACTGCTGTAAACAGGCCTTGCAAGGCCAAAAGATAAGCAGACGAATGGGAATTTTTCTAATTGTAACTGCTCGAGGAGGGAGGGGTAAGAGGGAGTAACAGAACAAAGGCTTACACAGAAACAGCTTGGAATATAAAAGGGAAAATTTTATTTGTATGTGCTGCACTGGATTTGAGACATGCTGGTCTCCTAGTGCCATTTCAGAGCTCTGAAATAAACTTGGCTTGCTTTCTCCCCTCGGTGTCTTTATTGGTGCCAAGCACACCGGGCAACGAACCCCTGTTTGCCATCTCGAGGCCCGGTTCTGGGCAGGCAACATTACTATATTTAATATATGGAGATATACCTATCTCATAGAACTGGAAGGGACCCTGAAAGGTTATTGAGTCCAGTCCCCTGCCTTCACTAGCAGGACCAAATACTGATTTTTTGCCCCAGATCCCTAAGTGGCCCCCTCAAGGATTAAACTCACAACCCTGGGTTTAGCAGGCCAAGGCTCAAACCACTGAGCTATCCCTCCCCCTACTGATGCTGTAGCTACATACATGGCTTAAACAAGCCGCACATAAAGTTCTGGTGCCATTTTCTCCCTTATTTCTCAGCAGATGATGTCCCTTGGAACTGATCAATGAACACCATGTGAATGTGTTTCCTTTTCCCATCTCATAATTTAATTGAACAGGGAAGTCAGCAGATGGATGCCTCCTATTCCAAGCTTTCCCTATGCCTCTGTAGGGAGGAATAGCCCCAACTATTAAAGATAATCTCCCCCTATGTCTCAAACTCCTTGATAAAGTCCTGAAGGCTTATATTCATCCAGTAGTTTTCTTCCAAGGCTTTCCATTCACCCTGGCACAGTGATTTCTAATTATATTGCACAACATGCGGTGCTTGGCATTTCATCATTCTTATTAAGCTTCAGGCTTCCTGCCATACTCAAGGAAAAAAACCAACTACAATGAATACTCATTTGGGAGCCAGCATTAAAACCCCCAAAAGGACTAAGGCAAAGGCCCTTTTTAAATAAAGTTTTTAGGTTAATAGGGCCTAATCTTATTTCCTGGTTTGATCTTTTATTTAGAAAAAGGATTTCCAGCAGGGAAGCAGATATTCATGAAGCACTATGTAGAAACTAGCATGAGGGTTGTGGGAATAGAGATGCATTGCGGATGGGAAGGAATTAAATACTATAGGTACTGAAAGTTCCAAACTCTGATTTCTATTAGATCTGGGAAGCAAGAGTCATAGAGTATTCAAATCAACTGGCTAGCAAGTACGTCTATTTCTGCTCTCTACTGGATGGACACAGAAATGTATTGTTGTGTATCAGGCCCTATGGGTACATCTACACTAGAATAAAAGACCTAGAGCAGGGGTTCTCAAACTGGGGGTCGGGACCCCTGAGGGGGTCGCGAGGTTATTACACGGGGGGGGTCACGAGCTGTCAGCCTCCACCTCAAACCGCCCTTTGCCTCCCGCATTTATAATGGTGTTAAATATATTAAAAAGTGTTTTTAATTTATTAGGGGGGTCACACTCAGAGGCTTTCTATGTGAGAGAGGTCACCAGTACAAAAGTTTGAGAACCACTGACCTAGAGCGTGGCTGAAGCTGGCCCAGGTCAGCTGACTTGGGCCCGTGGGGCTCGGGTTATGGGGCTAAAAATTGCTGTGTAGCTGTTCGGGCTCAGGCTGGAGCCTGGGATCTGAGACCCTCCCCCACCACATGGTCCCGGAGCCAAGGCTCCAGCCTGAACCCAAATGTATACACAGCAATTGAATAGCCCCAAGGCCCGCAAACCTGAGTCAGCTGACCCGGGTCCAGCCACAGGTGTTTAATCACTGTATAGACATACCCCATGTGACTAGCGGAGATTCTCCTTTAGTGCAATGGTAGAGAGCCTGTGGGTAGACCCTGAGGGCTCTAGTTCTGTTTCCATTGCTTCTGTGCAGCCATTGTATACAGCACAGTGAGAGCAATGAAATCTTAAGTGGTCATGGGCTTGCTTCAGTGAGCAAGACCGGCAATGGGGTTAGAAGGGCCCAGGCCAAAATTTTTCATTTGGAATATTCCTCCCTCGCCTCCACCCCCCAAACACCTGCATGTTTGTGGAACCCAAATCTCAGCCACTCCTAAGAGAAGAAGGATGACCTTGCGGTTAAGGTACTGCCCCCGGACTCAGGAAATGTAGATTCAATTCCCCATGTGAGCTTGGGCTAGTCACTTAGTCTCTTTCTGCTTCAGTTCTCCATACAATGGAGATGATGATGCTTCTTTTTGTTTGTCTCACCTACTGCAAGCGATGTGGAGTAGCGGCTTTGGGCGAGATTGACAAAGGGGACGTAGGTGGAGCTGCGCAAAGCCTAACGCCCTGCTGCCAAGTGCAATTCGCAAACTTGAGTTGGGTGCCCAAGCTCCATCTGTGATTCACGGGGAGAGTTAAGGACCTAAGAATGGGATTCACAAAAGCCAGCATCCTGAGCAGGGAGCTGCCTAAACAAGTCATCAGGCAATGCCGAGGGGTTGGGGGGGGGGGTCAGAAGTCCCAGCCTAGGTGCCTGCATCCACTAGGGAGTCACAGCCATGAAAACCCTCTCCGGGAGTTAGGTGCCTACGCCAGGTTAGCCATTTTTCAAGAAAAGCAATGATTGTCCCCCGCCCCCTACAACTTTTAGCACACACCTGGGATATGCAAACGCCAGGTTCAGTTCCCTCCTCTGCCTGACACGGAGCAGGGATTTTAACTTGGGCCTCCCGCCTCTCAGCGTGCCCTAACCACTGGGTAATGGGGAAGGCTGCGAATCATTCATGGAGATCACGGCTTCCGTGACTTTCCGTCACCTCCATGAATTTTGCAGCGCTGGTGTGGCTGACCCCAGGACCACCGTAGCAGCTGGGGAAGCCCAGAGGCCAGCTGCACCAGCCACTGCTCTGGCAGCCTCCGGCAGCTGGTCCACGGCGCTGCCCTAAAGCAGTGGTCCGGGACCGGTGGTGGCGGGGCCCCGGGCCATCCCCCCCCAGCAGCGACAAGGGGCCCCAGGCCATCCCCAGCTGCAGCAGGGCCCTGGGATGACCCTCCCCCAGCAGAAGCGTTGCCCTGCACTGCCCCCCCCCCCCCCCCAGCATCAGACTTCGCAAGCGCCCCCCCCCCCCCCCAGCAGATAAGATTTAGTCACAGGTGTTTTTAGTAAAAGTCATGGACTGGTCATGGGGCCATGACTTTCTGTTTACTGCCCATGACCTGTCCATGCCTTTTACTAAAATACCCGTGACTAAAATGTAGCTTTAGTGATGGGGTATTTTGGGTCAGAGCTTTCTCAGGCTCTCCCGGTGAAGCTGTTCTACTGTGTATAAAGACTTAAATCGCCATGGGGTCACAGAGAGCGAGCATGACTCTCTAGCCCAGGGGTTTGGGCATTCAGTAGGAGTTAAGTAACTATACAAAGCGGAACAGCTTCAACAGGAAGGACTGAGGGAGTCCTGCCCCAAAATACCACAGAGCCAAGCAGTTGAGGTCCAAGTTCAAATCCTTGCTCCACTTCAGGCAGAGGGGGGAATTGAACCTGGGGCAGTGCCCTAATCCCTGGGCTAAAGGTTATAAGGGCTCCTCCTGCAGCATCTTTTGGATGGGTTTGGCCCCCAATACTCTGATGTACTGGGGGCTGGGCAGTGCATGCTCAGCTGCTGAAATGTAGGTGCCTTAGGGCTTTTAAGGGTGCTTAAAGGTTAGGCAGCAACTGAGCAGAGTTTTGTGACTGCCAGTGGCACCTAAATGTTGGACATAGACACCAAGGGCCCTTTGTGACCCTAGCCCTGTGTGTTTGTATAGTGCCTAGGACAAAGAGGTCCTGATCTCTAGGGATGCTTCATGGGATTTCATACAGCACATACAAAAATGTTTGGAGTATATCAGAGATCCAGAAGGAAAATGCTAGATACTGAATTGTGGAAGCTAGAAGGGGAATTTAGTCAAGAGTGGATTATGGGTGAAGGCGGCTCAGAGCAGAGTTCAGGCTCTCTAGGCAGGCTTTACATTGGAAATACATTTTGGAACTACTCATTCCTTTGCCTGTTGTTCCAAATCTTGTTCACATTTTTGTGGACATGACTATGCAGTTGGGGAGAGCGGAGCCTTTAGAGAAGATTTCCAGGCACAGTATGCTGAAGGCCAAGACCTAATAGTTCTCTAGCTAAATACATCACATAAACAAGTTGATCTTAGAGACTTAATTCTGCTTTCAGTTACACCATTTTCACTAAACACGCAGTTTGCAGCAAAAATCCCCCAAATACTTTAAGTGGGATAATAAATCTGACTGTGTTATGAAGTGTGTCCAAAACATATTAAATATTTGGGGGAGCAATGGGGTTGCAAGAATAACTGAGGAAGCTATCTTCCTCAGAGATGTTATGGGGCTTTCCCTTCACCCCCACCCCTGGTTCTTGTCATGCAGACAGAAAGCAGAAGACCAGAAGTCCGAAGTGCAGGCAGTGCCATGTTTACTGGGGTTAGTTTCAAGCAAACATATTCATAACTCTGACACTACAGAGCCTTTACCAGTGTCCCTGTTCCCAGCTCTGACGCCGCAGAGCCTTTGCCGGTGTCCTCATTTTCCTATTCCCCCTCCTCCTGTTTAGCAGGCCCAAATATACCTGCAGTGCACACGCTTGGTCTCACCCCTTACAATTTATGGTCACATTCCATTTTGGGGGATTGTGAGTCTGGGGGCTTCGTTCCACCTTTTCTGTATTCCATGAGAGGGGTAAAGAGTGAGCTTGTATTTCGGTGAGGGACAGGCATTTCTTTGGCCTTAGTGTTTCTTATACCTTCCCCCCCTCCCTCCCCCTTGCCCCTCCCAACTGGTTGCTTGACCTTGCCTTGAGATAGGAGTTGAGGCAGTCTTCAAGTGTATGCTCGTATATTATACTCCCACCATGCCCAGTAACACTTTAACTGTTTTTATCTGTTCCCATTATACTAACAAACCCATGTGGTTAGGCAGAAGCGACACACCGTGTCTTTGTTCACACATTAGTAAGGATATAAGAGTATCAAAAATCAAACCCAAAATACTATCTCAGGCTAACAAACAGGCCTATCTACTAGCAAGAGAGAACCCAAGAGACATGTTGCTTGATAATACAGAGTCACATTCTCACGTGTTATACCAGTGTAAATCCCAAGTGACTCTGACTCCACTGGAATGCCTCCCCACTTACCCCATTGTAAATGAGAGGAGAATCTCACCCACAAGCCCTTAATGGATCAATATAGTGCAGTCAAGTAGTGGCTTTCAATTTTCTGTCTCAGAATCTGTCATCATAACCGAGCAGATGCAACCTGTTGTAATCCATTAATGGGTTATTTCAATATAGCTGAGCTGTGGCTTGCAATTTCTGATTGGAAGTATCTGGCATCAAGCATAGCCAAAAGGCTACAATACCTTACAACACCCTGCCAGGAACGGAAACTCCCCATTCAGCATACTTGACTAATGAATGGATTCTTGCGTACTGCATTTCCTTGGCCATTCCTGGTGTCAGAGACTTCCAGCCAAAATCTGCAAGTCACAGCTCAGGTGTATGGTATTGATTTACTAATGCAGAGACTCTGCAGTATCCCTGGTTCTCAACTTTTCCAGATGACTGTACCCCTTTCAGGAGTCTGATTTGTCTTGGGTACCCCCAAGTTTCACCTCACTGAAAAACTACTGGCTTACAAAATCAGACATAAAAATACAGAAGTGTCACAGCACACTAGTACTGAAAAATGGCTGACTTTCTCATTTTTACCATATAAATACAAAATAAATCAATTGGACTATAAATATTGTACTTACATGTCAGTGCGTAATATACAGAGCAGTATAAACAAGTCATTGTATGAAATTTCAGTTGTACTGACTTCACTGGTGCCTTTTATGTAGCTCATTGTAAAACTTGGCAAATATCTAGATGCGTTGATGTACCCCCTGGAAGACCTCTGCGTATCCCCAGCGGTACGCGTACCCCTGGTTGAGAACCACTGCCTTAAAACACTTTAGTCTACATGGGTAGACAATAGATGGGTGCTTCCTGTAAAATCCATGTACTTTGCAAACATGACTTTGTCAGGGATCTTGTCAGACGTTAGAAAAGGGATTCTTAGCTTGAGAGAAGTTTTGAGACTCAGTGGATAAAAGTGCTTCCTGTTCTGTTCTGGAAAAGGGCAGTGGAAGTGACTCCCACTCACATGCTGCATCTGCCCCCTATGAGTCTTTGTATTCTCTTGTTTTGCTCCTTTTTGCATACAGAGCCAATACAGAGAGCAAGCTGTCTTCTGTTCTTCTACATACATGTTCATCAGCCAAGATTTGATAGCCGAGTTTGTCTGCATCTCTCTCTCTTCTTTTTAACTGGGGATGATGTCGGAAGAAAAAACAAAATAGCTTTTTAGTTTCTTTTTTAATGTTAATCTCCGGTTGACTTTGCACTGCAGGCAGTTAGAAAAATACACCCCAGTTCAGACCTGATGTCAACAGATCTGGGCCTGCTTACACCAGGCCTGAATTTGGCCCATGATCTCCTTGGCTTGTAAGTGTTTTGGGTGTCACTGAGATAGAAAACCTTCCTGTGTTCCTTTTAGAGGTGTCTAGAGGTGCTTTTCTGCTCATACCTGTGTGACGTTGCACTCTATATGATTTTATGACAATATGCTAATGAGTGCGAATATAATGTAACTGGAATATGCTTCATGCAAAAGGTCTCTTGTAAGGCATCATTACAAAGTTTATAATCTACTGAGTGTGTTCATCCTATTTGTACGAATGTATCATCCTTGTATCTGAAACTAGAAATATGAAATATAACTCTGAGGTCCTATTGTAATTATGCAAAGTGTGGGCCATTAATGGTGGTTTCGAATCTTGATGGCTCCATTAAGCAGGACAATTGACTGTAGATGGCTGTTTACTTGCAAGCTTTCCTGTGAGTCAGGCCCTGATGAATGAAGGCTTACGGTCTCCCAGGACATGTGACCATGTCACCTGGTACTGGAATCCATCTTAAACCTGGTGCTTTTCCATTTAGAAGGAGGGGTGGGGACCCAGAGAGACAAAAGATTCCCACCTTCTGCCAAAGCTATAAAAGGAGGTGGAACAGAACAAAGGTGGTTCCAATCATGTGAAATCCCCTGCTTTTCACCTGAGATGCCTGCTGGAACCAACAAGATCTGTACAAGGTGTTAGGATATAGATATTCCAGCCTGTCTGCAAAGGATTTGGGTGTATTCTTATCACTTAGCTAGTTATAGAGATATAAAAGAGAATTAAAATCACTGTCTGCCGGTGTAAGGGCCTTCTCGTACTGTGACAGTCGGAGGCCCTGTTCTTAGCTAAGGCATTTGGCTAAGCAGCAGAGGCAGCCATAAGCTGGGAAGTGTACGGTCACATCCTCACATTCCAAACTAGTCACATGGAAATAAGGTGCTATGTTGCAGCAGGGTAGCGTGTCTGGCTCAACAAGGATAGGTTCTGAAGTCCCAAGCTGGCAGGGAAAACGGGCTCAGAGGTAGACTGAGCACATCAGGTGACAGTCCCAAGGGGGTCTCTGGGACCCATCCCGTCACAACCTGCCCTGTAATAGATTGTAACGTTGCAGGCATCAAATTATTTTTGATCTCAAAGGGCCAAATGCAGACCTGTTAAAAGTGGGAGAAACTCCATTGGAGTTGCATTTGCTAACATCCTCAAATGACTTTTAGCTAGAGTCAAAAGACCTAATTCTTGTGTGAGTGGGTAGTATTCCCATTGAAGTCAATGAGAGTTGTGCTCCCTTATGCTAGAACTCAGCTAAGTACTACAAGTCCCAGCTTGTCTATCCTATATTGATCCAATAAGTGTGTGACAGGAACAGGTTGTGTGACAGGAACAGGTTGTATTTCTCTGGCTATCCCGATAAGAGCTGCTTGGTTGGTTGAAAAGTTAGTCTCATTTTTTCTTTTTGTTAAAGATTAAGAAAAATAAATCAAACGTTGTGCATTGCAGTGTTTTTGCTGCTGCGGATTTTTTGTTTGTCAAAAACCTACTACAGCCTTTTACACTGACTGCATATTATTGATGGATTTTGCTTATAAAGCCCAGGCCTTAACAGCAGATTAGCTATCATGGTTATAACCACACATCTCATAGAATCATAGAATATCAGGGTTGGAAGGGACCTCAGGAGGTCATCTAGTCCAACCCCCTGCTCAAAGCAGGACCAATCCCCAACTAAATCATCCCAGCCAGGGCTTTAAAAACCTCTAAGGATGGAGATTCCCCCCACCTCCCTAGGTAACCCATTCCAGTGCTTCATCACCCTTCTAGTGAAATAGTGTTTCCTAATATCCAACTTAAACCTCCCCCACTGCAACTTGAGACCATTACTCCTTGTGCTGTCATCTGGCACCACTGAGATCCATCCTCTTGGGAACCCCCTTTCAGGTAGTTGAAAGCAGCTATCAAATTCCCCCTCACTCTTCCCTTCTGAAGACTGGGATAGCTCAGTGGTTTGAGCATTGGCCTGCTAAACCTGAGGTTGTGAGCTCAATCCTTGAGGGGGGCCATTATGGATCTGGGGCAAAAATCTGTCTGGGGATTGGTCCTGCTTTGAGCAGGGGGTTGGACTCGATGACCTCCTGAGGTCCCTTCCAACCCTGATATTCTATGATCCCAGTTCCCTCAGCCTCTCCTTATAAGTCATGTGCTCCAGCCCCCAAATCATTTTTGTTGCCCTCCACTGGACTCTTTCCAAAGACTCATCTTGAGTCTTTGCTTCTACAAAGCGCATTAGGGAATGCCTGCTGAGAACTGGGGAAGGGGAACGTTCGCCTTCCAATCTGTGGCGCCTATTTGGGAATGTTCCAGCTCCAGCACAAGACAGGAAGGAGGAAGGGCTTGTGGTTAAAGCTCTGAAGTAGGACTCAGGAGAGATCTGGGTTCAGACTAGCTCTGGCACAAGCAATCTTGGCTAAGTCGCAGCTGATCAGACCAGGCCTCTCTTACAAGGTGTGTGTTCAATACCTAGCCGAATGGGAACCTGATCTTGCTTGGAAGTCTCTCTTCAGTACATTAAAGGGATGCTGCCAAGTAGCTTTAAGCTTTAGTTTTTTTTTTAAAAACGTACAAACCCTCAGGAGTTAGTATACAGTATTTTTAAGAACATGGGACTGGACACCTGGAGACCTGTTTCTTTTCCTGCTCTCTCTGTCTTGCTGAGTCATTTGATCTTGAGAAATTCATTTTGCCTGTCGGGCCTCAGTTTCCCCATCTGTAAATTGGAGTCAGTGCCAACTCACAGAGCCATATTTAATTGGGTGTTTATATGATACATTGGCTTCTTTAGAGGAAAGGCCCTATGAAAAAAAAACAAAGTCCTGGGGAGCCAGTTCCTGAGAGTGGGCTGAGCACTGATAGCTCCCATTGATTTCAGTGACATGGAGTGCAGTTCTGACTGGATCCAGTAGAGTGGCATGTGTGCGCACGCACACAAACCCAAACATTAGTTCATTGCAATATTTATACAGAACAGACCTTGTTCCACTTCTCACTGATCAGCCACATTCCAAGCTCACTAATTTTGTCACCTCAAAAGCCCCTCACAGCCAGCATAGGGCTGATCAGAGAGGGGTACTGATATCAAGGAAGCAATCTACTAGATGCCTGTAACTAGATTAGCAATTACCGTTAATTAGTGATCTTTTAGAGGTAATGGATGAGGAGAGGGGGTTGATCCTTAGATCGGCCTGCCCTTTTGGAGAGCGTAAAACCAGAGGTTGTAGTTAAGTGACTTTGCACAGCATTCTGTGCGCTCGATTAGCTGGCTCTGCTCTGAGGTAACTCAGAGTTGCGTCAGGTGTTGTTCATACATGCGCTAGCACTGAAGAAGCTCAATATGAGAAAGAATGGGGCCTAGTGGGGAAATCTATATGCTCACTTTATTGGTCAAAACCACAAACATCAGACGGATCTAGATTTCTAGGAGTCCATTTGTTTGCAGACCGATGCGACATCCTGTTAACCAAGATACTATTTCTCTTTCTAAGGCTTCCTCCTGCTATCTAGGAAAGCAGCGCAGTGGGATAAAATCCCTGTGTGCCTCTTAGCCTGGAGATGCCACCTGGTAACCAGGAGCAGTTCACCCTTCTCAGACAGCACCCTTACCGGGAAAGCATCCCATTAAGGTTCACTTTAGCAAATGGGGTTTATGTCTCCCATGCACCTGTTTCCATTTAGAACCACCAGGGACAACCTTGGACCACAGAGGACAGCAAGCCATTGAACATCCTGACCTGTAACTGCAATCGTTACAGATGGAAAAGTGTGGCCTAGATCATGTTGCTGTTGACACCTTAGCTCAAAATGTTAGAACTCAGGTACCTAAAGCGAAGCGTCTAAATCCACATTAAGGCACAAGTGATGTAGTGGCAGAAATCCTGAGCGCCTACAACTCTTCTGGCCGTCACTGCATCTGACTCTTCCCTCCTGTCCCCCTCTGTGCTGCTGTCAGCGACCATCCACCCACCTACTTCCCGTCAACCTTCCTCTCATTTATACTCCTCTGTCTTCTCTCTGTCTCCCCCACACATCCTCAGTGACTTCACTTTCCATGTTCATGACCCGGCCAACCCCTTCACTCATGTCCCCTTGCCCTCTCCTCTTCGTTCGACCTGCTGCCCTGGTTCAACTCCCCCTCTCGCCAAATGGGTCGTTCACGCGAAATAGTCTACACTAAACACTGCTGCCTTTCTGGTCTCTCTGTTGTGGAGTTCCCGCTCTCCAGCCATCACCTGGTCTCTTTAGCATTGCCCATCAGCACCCCCGGCCCCATGCCTCATCGCTCAGTCTTTCCGTGACTTCCAGTCCACCAGCAGCAGTGACTTCTCATCTGCTCTCACCCCTCTCACTTCCCTGTCTTCCATCAAGATGGTGGTTGATTCTCTCCATGTTTCACTCTCCTGCGCCCGTGACTCTTTGTGTTGCCCCTTTCTCATCGCAAGGTCCACCCTGCCAATCCTCCCCCAGCCCTGGCTCAGCAAATCTTCCTCTCGCTTCTTGCACTGCGACAGGTCTCTGGCAGAAATCCCGTCATCAGGCAGGCTTCATTCTTAGCTGCCTGTCTGCCACCTATGACTTGCTTCTCAAATATTCCCCTCCTCCTGCCTCCCCTTTTATCTCCACCGAGGATCTCACTGATTTCTTCCAAGATAAAACTGACAAAATACAAGGTGACCTTCCCTTCTCCCTTCCCTCCCTACGACTTTCTACTCCTCGGTCACAGATGCAGGCATTTCTCATCTGGTCTCCTCATCTAAACCCCTCACTTGCCCCAGGGACTCCATCCCATCTCCTCTCGTCCACTCTCATCCCCACAGCTAAAACGCTTGTCCATGTTCCCATCACCTCATTACCTCAACATCCTTCTGTCTGGTCTTGACAAACGCCATCTTGCCCCACTCATAACCATCCATAACGCTGCTGCGAAGATCATTTTCCATGGCTTTGACCATGTCACCCTTCCCTTTGAATCCTTCCTCTGGCTACCCTTTCTCGATCGCATTAAACTTAAGCTTCTTGGCTTCACTTTTGAGGCCCTTTATGGCCTATTCCCGCCCTACCTATCAGCTCTCATTCAGTATTGACAGCTCAGCTCCCACCTCCAATCAGCCCACGGTCCCAGCCTCCACCACCTACTTGTTACATTTTCAAACAAGCACCTTTGTGCTTTCTCCCACGCTGCCCCTCATGATTGGGAGGAGCTGCCTGTAAATGTCCACAAAACGAATTCATTATCGTCCTTCAAATCCCCCCACAAAAAAAAACCCTGTGATGCAAAAAACCTTGCTGTGATGTGTGCAAAAAACTTGACAATGGTTAAGTGGTGAGAGCACTGCCTGTTTTGCTGACCAATATTGTCACATTGTTTCCTTGTGCTCCCCCATCTATCTGTCTCTTGTCTTATTCTTAGGCTAGGTCCACACCACCCGCCTGATTCGGCGGGTAGAGATCGATCTTCTGGGATCGATTTATCGCGTCTCATCTGGACGCGATAAATCGATCCCAGAAGCGCTCCCCGTCGACTGCGGAACTCCTGCTTGCCGAGAGAAGGAAGCGCTGTCGACGGGGGCGCTTGCCTGCGCCGCGTGGACCCGCAGTAAGTAAACTTAGTTCGATCTAGGAAACGTCGACTTCAGCTACGCTATTCTCGTAGCTGAAGTTGTGTTTCCTAGATCGATCCCCCACCCCAGTGTGGACCAAGCCTTAGATTGTAAACTCCTTGGGACAGCAACTGCCTTTTTGTTCAGTTTGTACAGCCCCTATCAAGTTGTGGCTTGTCCATGCTTAACAACTCCTAGGTGCCAAGAGTAATACAGATAATAATAATTAATATCTCCTATGATGTACTATGGTCTCCTGTCTTGGAGATGGGAAGTGGTGCATCCTGGGAGTCACTGACTATTGTGCATCATGGGAGATGTAGTCTGTCTGGGGACCCTAACCCATGGAGACATAAAGCAACCAAGCTATAACTCCCAGGAGGCACTGAAGCAGCATATCCAAATTGAACAAAATATTTAGGTTTTCAGGCATTGGCCATTTTTATGAAAAATGGAACATTTCTGAGGAAAGCAGACACTTTCCCCCATAAAATGTGTTGAGTGGAAAACCCAATTTTCAATCAAAAACAGTTTTGATGGAAAAAATTTGACCATCCCCATTCACTTCACCTGTTCTTTGTATTACTAGTTTTGCAAAAGGACCTTTACCGTTTAATAAATATGTACTTGTGCTAAGAGCTTGTGTGTCTGATCTTTTTTGCTTTCACACAAACCACAGGAAACGGAAGATTCCAAAGTGGCCTCTTATTTCTGTTTAATTGCTCATTTACTGAAAGAGAAATAGACAAGATCAAACACAGCTTGGCTTTATGTTCCTTGCTTTATCTCCCTTCTTCTCTGCTCTTGGCTCAGAGGTGGCTCCTGGCGCCCCAGTCTCTTGCATCCTGATGTTTAGAATACATGTCTTCCAAGTGATGAAGTGGCATTTGCCTTCTGCGAATGCTGCAATGAAGGGGCAATGGGAACTTGATAGACCGTTAACTGAGAATGTCTCACTTGGCTTATTTTACAAGTGCCTTTATCTCCTTGCTGTGCCTGTTCTCTCATTTCTGCTCATAATGTTGCTCATTTCAGACGCCAAGGAGAAATGCCAGGAATGTTTAAACAAGATCTTTTGTGTTTCTCTCTGAGAAACAGAAGTGTCAAGAATGGGAGAGAGAAAATTCCATGCTTACAGGTTAAAGGGGATGCCATGTGGTCTAATGGCTAAAGCACATGACTAGGGGTCACAATTCCTGGGTTCTGTTCTGGACTCTCCCACTGACTCACTGTGTGATTTGGGGCAGGGCACGTCCCCTCTTTATGCCTCCATTTCCCCATCTGCAAAACCAGGGTAATAATAATTTTTATCTATACCATGGAGGTGCGGGGCCTATTCAAGTACATCCTTGACACCTTTCTGAACCTATATAACCGGAGCCTACCTTTCCATATCATGATTCAATAATCTGTGCTAATAATCAAAATCGTGAGAGGCCGACATGGGAGGGGAGAAAGAAGTAGGGATCTGAGGCAGAGATGGGAAGTTGTCAGCTTGCAAAAGAGGAAGGAAGGTCCAGTGATTAGTGCTCTGGCATAGGATGGGGGAGACCCATGCTCAACTCCCTGCCCTGCCATGGACTTCCTGTGTGACCTTGGGCAAGTCACCTAACATCTCTCTGCCTCAGATCCTCGTCTGTAAAATGAGGATAATAATACTTCTCTACCTCACAAGGTGTTATAAGGGTACCTACACTAAAGATTGTGAAGTGCCTTATACGCAACAGACATTATTAATTGCTTTCAAGCAGCAACATCCAAGCTAAGGGGATCTTATATGCCTCTTATATGAATTCCCCTGATGCAAATGTCCCCTTCCAAACAGCTTCTGGGCACGGTTAGGGTCCCTTTATTGAAGCAATTGCCAACATGCCTGCAGATATAACAACCACCTTGATCACACTTGGAACCGCTGCACTTAGTTTTCATGTTTTATTTATAGAACTCCAGTGTTCTCAGCCGATCACAATTGACATTAAAAGCTCGAAAGAGCAATTGCTAATTATATTCAGTCTTGACATTCACAACACTCCCATGAAATCCAGGAGTGGCAATGTTAAATCATTTCTGTCTCAGAACCCAGAACCAGATTTTTGAAGAGGTATAGGCAGCCTTGGGGTAGGACCCTTGCCCCTATCTGGAGGAATTCAGAGGAATCTCTAGATTGGAATCACACAGAATTTCTTCATGCTTGTATGGGTTTTTCTCTGTCAGGGCACAATTGGGTCCTTGTCTTAGGCTGCCTGGAAAAATATCTAAGGGCTTATCTGGGCTAGGAAAACATACATCAAGTAGTTACATCAGTGCAAACACTAGACACACTGTCCCAGTGCAAAATGGGGCTTGCACTAGTACAATTTACCTGTGCAAGTAGTGCCTTACACCAGTGTATCACATCTTTCCTGGGGGGGTTGCACTGATTGTAGCAACCTGCATGGAACTTGGAAGGTGGGGCACAGGTTGCAGGGGGGGAAAGAGTCTGGAGGAGGCTCCAGGATGTCAGTCTGTGTACACATGGCTGGAATGACAGCTGCAGATGCAGAACCTTCATATGTCCTCTTATGTTATTACCCAGCACATGGCACATGAAACACTGGTGCAATTTAGTGTAAAATAAAAAAGCATAAACAGGACCCTCCTGCTGGCTAAGTCCACTCTTTAGAAGGGCTTTGATCAACTTTAAAAACAGTAAAGGACCGATATGCCATTCCTTGACTCAGTTTCTTTAGCACCCTTGAATGTCCTTTGGGGTTTGGTCAGAATCCCATAAGGTGTGCAGGATCTGCCTCCTGCACATGGCTTCTCCTCCAAATCATAGAGTGTCTGTCTCCCTCTCATAACCAGTCCCCACCCAGTTACCAGCCCACTTGGACAGAACCAGATTTCTTGATTTGGCCACCTTCTTTAGCATATCCATTGTATTGCCCTCAAATGTCAATGAGTCCACTCAACCAAGCAAGACAAGGCCACATGACACACACACACACTAGCCATTGACTGCCTGTTCCCCACTCCTAGTGAGTGTTTCTGGAAATTAGTTTACGCCTTGAGATCAAGTAACAAGGCACACACGATTAAATAGGTAAACAGAGTCACACATAATATGTCATAAAAATAATGCAGACATTTTCCACATCCTTCACAGGGCTATTTTTCTTACTGCTGTAAACTCTGCTGAATCCCATGGAAGTGTGAAACTTGAAATCTATTATTGTACCATATTTTATTCCATTGTATTCACATATATTAATTTGGTATTGTAGGGTTGCTCATAAGTGCTGGACTACTGGCTTTTTCTTTTCTCTTTCTTTTCTTTATATGCTGGACAAGGTGAAGACAACCTACCTGTAGGGCCAAAAGTTGGAATCCCAACCAAGCCAATTAAACTCTACAGCAGGGTTGTCGGATCCTTTCTGTGGAAAGGACAGAATTGAATGTTTAATTATGGTCCATGGGCCAGTATAACAAAGTTAGCAGAAGAGCAGATTATACATTTTCTGATGGAACATTGATACATGCGGAATGCTGTTTTGTCTAAATGAAAACTTTCCATGGGAACCTGTCAATGTCAGTGAAATTACATTTGGGGGGGAAAAAGACAGTGTTTTGATAATAAAATGGTTTTCAGAATGGAACTTTAGATTTTTTTTTTGTTTCAAAAGAAATTTATATTCTAAAAAAGTCTAAACTGAAAGAAAATATTTCCGTTTTATGAGGTAAAATGTTTCTGTTAACCCAAAAATTTTGTGTAAAATTTTGAAATTCGAAATGAGATGATTAAGGAGGAGGAGGAATATGATAGAGGTCTATAAAATCATGAGTAGTGTGGATAAAGTGAATAAAAGGAAGTGTTATTTACCCCTTCACGTAACACGGGAACCAGGGATCACCCAATGAAATTAAGAGGCAGCAGGTTTAAAAGAAACATAAAGAAGAACTTCTTCACACAATGTACCGTCAATCTGTGGAACTTCATGATAGGGGGTGTTGTGAAGGCCAAAAGTATAACTGGGTTCCAAAAATAATTAGAGAAATTCATGGAGGATTGGTCCATCAATGGCTATTAGCCAAATTAAGGGGGGGAGGGATAGCTCAGTGGTTTGAGCATTGGCCTGCTAAACCCAGGGTTGAGAGTTCAATCTTTGAGGGGGCCACTTAGGGATCTGGGGCAAAATCAGTACTTGGTCCTGCTAGTGAAGGCAGGGGGCTGGACTCAATGACCTCTCAAGGTCCCTTCCAGTTCTAGGAGATAGGATATCTCTATTAATTTATTTAACATGGTCACGGATGCAGCCCCACTCAGTGGTTGTCCCTAAACACCTGGCTGCCAGAAGCTGGGCATGGACAATAGGGGATGGATCACTTGAAATTGCCCAGTTCTGTTCATTCCCTCTGAAGCATCTGGCATTGGCCACTATCAGAAGACAGGATACTGGGCTAGATGGACCATTGGTCTGACCTAGGATGGCCGTTCTTATGTTATGATGTTTTGTTCCAGTTTGGAATGAAAACAAATTTTGAAATGGCGCGATTTCTGCAAAACAGAAATACTGGCTCCCCACACAGCTCTTGTTAGCAATATATGCTCCCCTCAGCCCACCGCAGGTCTCCCGCTGATGAGAACGACATCTGAACCTGACATCACTATTCAGTCTTTCCACCCACAGGCCACTCTCCAATAGACTCCCAGTGAGAGTTTTCCCAAGTAAGGACTTGGTAAACACTAGTCTATACATTCTGAAGCACTTCAGAATTCTTTAGGATATGCTGAATATATATAATGATAATATGGCAATATGTCTCATACCACACTTTTCATCCATAGATCTTACAGTACTTTACAAAGGAGGGGACGTGCCATTATTTCCATTTTACAGCTGGGGAAATTGAGGCACAGAGCGGTGAAGGTACTTGCCCAAGGCTACCCGGTAGGCCAGCGCCAAACCTGATTGCCAGTCCAGTGCTCTACCCCAGTGTTTTTCAACCACTGTTCCGCGGCACACTAGTGTGCCGCGAGATGTTGCCTGGTGTGCCGTGGGAAAAAAATATTAAACCATGCTTGAATGTCGGAACTGGTTACTAAAATTTTTGAATCCCACCACTGATGTTAAGGACTATAAATAGCTCCGGTGTCACTGTTACACTAACAGGAGGAGGACAGGAGGAGACATCGCAGTAGATCGCCGATGAGCAGAAGAGCGCCAATGGATCTGGATTTGGAGGAAACATGAGCAGAAGAGCGCTGACTGATGGATCTGGATGGAGACATGCGCAGAAGAGTGCTGAGTGTGACAGACAGCGGCTATCTGGAGGAGACAAGCGCAGTAAGTACTGAGTGACAGTGAGATACTGCAGTGATGGACAAGTTTTTGAAAAGGAAAGAACTGGACTCTGAACAAAATTTGGAGCCAGATGAGAGCCCAAGTATGAGTGGGGATCAAAAGAAAGCAAAGATGGTTAGCTCAAGCAAATTCTCTGGCACAAGGCAATATAGCGAAAGCTATATTTCATTTGGATTTACTTTCACCGGAGATGCAAACAAACCAACTCCACTGTGCGTGGTGTGTGGTGAAAAGCTAGCTAACAGTGCTATGGTCCCAAGCAAACTTAAACGCCATCTCCAAACGAAACACCCTTCGCTTCAAAACAAGAATGCGGACTATTTTGTTCGCCTGCGTGAAAACACGGAGAAACAGGCAACTTTCATGAGAAAAACCACAAAGGTAAATGAAAGAGCTCTTAAAGCTAGCTATCAAGTTGCTGAACTTATAGCCAAGTCAAAAAAGTCGCACACTGTGGCAGAGACATTAATACTTCCCGCCTGCAAAGCTATTGTAGAGGAGATGCTCGGACCTGAAGCAGCTAAGGAAATAGCCAAAGTCCCTCTCTCAGACAACACAATTTCCAGACGTATTAATGACATGTCTGCAGACATCGAAAGTGTGGTTTTGGAAAAGATCCGTATCAGTGAGAAATTTGCATTGCGACTTGACGAGTCTACTGATATCAGTGGACATGCTCAACTCTTGGCCAATGTGCGTTTTGTTGATGGTGATGCAATTAGAGAAAACTTCTTTTTTTGCAAGGCATTGCCAGAAAAAACAACAGGAGAAGAAATTTTTCGGGTCACATCAGAATACCTTGAACAAGGAGGACTTAAGTGGGAAAACTGCACAAGTGTCTGCACCGATGGAGCTGCAGCCATGGTCGGGCGCACCAAAGGCTTTGTAAGCAGAGTGAAGGAAAGAAATCCAGATGTGATTGTTACGCATTGTTTTTTACACCGTGAGGCCCTCGTAGCCAAGACTTTACCAGCAGACCTAGTTCATGTGTTGGATGATGTTGTGCGCATGGTAAACTTTGTAAAGTCACGACCCGTGAAAAGTCGCATATTTGCAGCTTTGTGTGAGGAGATGGGAGCGAAGCATAAAACCTTGCTGTTTCATACGGAGGTCTGGTGGTTGTCGCGTGGCAAGGTCTTGGTTCGTGTGTATGAGCTGCGGGAGGAACTTAAAGTATTTCTGACAAATGAGAGGTCAGATTACGCAAAGCTGCTTGCAAGTGATGAGTGGTGTGCAAGGCTGGCATACCTGGCAGATATATTTCATCATCTGAATGAACTGAACACACGAATGCAAGGCCGAAATGAAAACCTGCTTACAAGTACAGATAAAATAAATGGATTCCGTTCAAAGGTGCAACTCTGGCATCAACACGTGGAAAGTGGCAATCTTGAAATGTTCACACTCACCAAGCAATGGCAAGGTGTTCACACTGCTGCACTGTGTGAGATAATAGTTAAACATTTAAAAACTCTTGAGGAGAAGTTGTCATTTTATTTCTCTTCAGTCTCCACTGAATGCCTTGACTGGGTTAGGGACCCTTATAGCTCAGCATCAGTTGGTGGAAAGGACATGACTTTACAGGAGCAGGAGGAACTAACTGAACTGAGACAAAATCGTGGTTTCAAGCTAAGATTTGCTGATCTACCTTTGGACAGTTTTTGGTTGGATACTGCCAAGGAGTTCCCCCTTCTGGCAAACAAAGCTATTTTGACATTGCTCCCATTTTCCACTACATATCTGTGTGAGATGAGCTTTTCAAGCATGATTGCTATAAAAACTAAATACAGAGAGAGACTGAGAGCTGTTGACGAAGAGCTACGTGTGTGTCTTTCTTCGATTCCAGCCAGAATATCAGCTTTGTGTTCAGCCAAACAGGCCCAGGTTGCGCACTGAATAAAGTATTTTATAATTTTTCATATTTCTGTTTACTTACTATTTCATAATAAAGTAATTATAAAATACTTTCTTTGTGTTTATTTGATTCCTATTCAAGAGAATTACTTTATATATAGTCAATATAGGCACAGAGTTAAATTTTTTAACATTTTCTAATGGTGGTGTGCCTCGTGATTTTTTTCATGAAACAAGTGTGCCTTTGCCCAAAAAAAGGTTGAAAAACACTGCTCTACCCACTAGGTGACCCTGCCTAATAAGATATTACTATTTCTTTGTAAGACTGTCAAAGAGTGGGAGGCCAGAAGGGACCACCAGGTAACCCCCAAGAAATTGTTCATGTATGTAGTCACCTCCCACCACCCTGGCCCCTCTGGCCCATGAACCTCTCTCCCCACTCCCTCCTAGGAGCCTCAGTCCAGGGAGCCCCCCTACCGGCCCCTCCCAGAAGCCCTCATTTCCCCTCACCCTGGTCCTTACTCCTTACCCCGCCCTGTTGGTGAGCCTCGAGGCCATCCTGCTTTCCAGTGCCTAGAGGAGTAACAGCCTCCTGGCATGTGGAGATTGCAGGGCCACACCCCTCCGCCGTGACAGGGAGGCTATGCAGCCAAAAATTGAGTGAGTGGCATTGCGACCTGGTGCACGGGCAGGGGTGAAAGTAGAAATAGGGACTTACCGGTACAGGGCTGGGTTGGGGCCGGCTCTGGCCCCCGGAAGGGGCGGGGCCTCGGGGGGAAGGGGCAGGGATGTCGGGGGTCAGAGCCAGCCCCAGCCTGCCCTGTACTGGTAAGTGTCCTCCTCTTCCCCGCCGGGGTAGCAGCGGCAGCCGTGGGCTCCGGCGGCTATTTAAAGGGCCCAGGGCAGTAGAGGCAGCGGGAGCCCCGGCCCTTTAAATAATGCCCAAAGCCCCGCCACCGCTACTCCAGGGCTCCGGCAGTGGGGCTCTGGCAGCAATTTAAAGGGCCCGGGGCTCCAGCCACTGCTGGGAGCCCCAGGCCTTTTAAATTGCCACCTGGGGAAGCCGGGCCGCCCCGGTATGGCGCACCGGCTCTTGCTGGTACGCCGTAACGGGCCGTACGGCTTACTTTCACCTCTGTGCACAGGGGTCACTGTATGACTCAGTTTTGGCCCCACCACACCGCTCTCCCCATCATGATGGAAGGGGCCACAGGCCAAAGCTAAATGGGCAGCCTCCGTCTGCCCAGAGATCTCAGCAAGATGACCTCCAGGAGCCACTGGCGGGCATGGTAAGTAACATGTGAATGGCGGCAGGTGCCACTGGGGACCATTATGATTGTCTAACCCAGGGGTAGGCAACCTATGGCACATGAGCTGATTTTCAGTCGCACTCACACTGCCTGGGTCCTGGCCACTGGTCCGGGGGGCTCTGCATTTTAATTTAATTTTAAATGAGGCTTCTTAAACATTTTAAAAACCATATTTACTTTACATACAACAATAGTTTAGTTATCTATTATAGACTTCTAGAAAGAGACCGTCTAAAAACGTTCAAATATATGACTGGCACGCGAAACCTTAAATTAGAGTGAATCAATGAAGCCTTGTCATCCCACTTCTGAAAGGTTGCCGACCCCTGCGCTAGCCTGACCTCCTGCATAAGACAGGCCACAGAACTGCCCCCACATAATTCCGAGAGCAGATCTCTTAAAAAAACACCCAGTCTTGATTTTAAAATAGTCACTGATGAAAAATCCACGGCAAATTGTTCCAATGGTTAATTACCTTCACTGGTAAAAATTTACACCTTATTTCCAGTGTGAACTTGCCTAGCTTCAGCTTCCAGCCATTGACTCGTGTTCTGCCGTTCTCTGCTAGACTGAAGAGGCCGTTGTTAAATTTCTGTTCCCCGTGCAAGTACTTACAGACTGTAATCAAGTCACGCCCCTTAACTTTCTCTTTGGGAAGCTAAATAGATTCCTGGAGCTCAGTCACTATTTGAGGCAGGTTTTCCAATCCTTTAATCCTTCTCGTGGCTCTTCTCTGAACCCTCTCCAATGTATCAACAGCCTGCTTGAAGTGTGGACATCAGAACTGGACGTGGTATCCTTGTAGCAGTCACACTAGTGCCAAATACAGAAAGTGCTATAACTTCCCTACTTCTTTCCAATATTCCCCTGTTTTATGTCGGCTTTGGAAACAAATGTGGTGGTGTGGGGAGGAAAGGTCTATCAAATTAGGGCCTATGAACTTGGGCAGTGTCCCTTTAAGATCTCATATACTTATTAATATTGACATCTTCCCATGCCAGCAGGATTTTCTGTACATCGCGACGGGTCAAACGATTCAGAAATCCACTTAGAAGGGGAAAGTATTTTCCCTGCTGCTTGAACCCAGCTGACAGTGAAGAAGGGAGAACCTCGCCCCAGGAACCGCTCGGGCAACGTTCTCGTCTTACCCTCTCATGTGTGACAGCCCATGCCGAGAGAGGAGGGCTGTGCGAGCTGAGAAGGGAAGCATTTGCTGATGCAGTGTGTCAAAAAGCCCATCTGCTCGTGAGCGGTGTGCACAGAACCCTGAGAAACGAGTCATTTTCTGCCTCCAGCTCACTGCGCTGCAGCATGTTGCTCAGGGTACGTTTCAATGGTTTGTGCTCGGCAAAGACGCGTGCAGTGAAATCGGGGATGGATTTGTGGCGCCGGGGGGCGGGGGGAACATTACAGGTTGCAAATGTTTGCTAGAAGTAGAAAATTATTACTACTGTCTATTTGCATTACGGTCCAGCTTAGACGCCCCAACAGAGATCAGTGCCTAACACAAAGGGGCCCTGTACAGTCACGCTGTAGGAGACAGCCTCTGCCCCAAAGAGCTTACAATCGGCATAGACAAGACAGTACGGACACATCGTAAGCTCTTTGGGGGCAGGGGCTGTCTCTTACTATGTGAATAGACAAGGCAGACATAGGTTGGAGGGAGCGTTGGCCTCATTTTCAGATGGAGAGCGGAGATGAAGTGACTTGCCCAAGGTCACACAGGAAGTCTGTGGCAGAGAGGGCAATTAAACTACTAAGTTCTAGATTAGTGCCTTAACCACAGGGCCATCCTTCCTCTGTCTGTCTCCAGCTTTGATCACGGATTGTAAAGTCTTTCACTGCTGTGTTACTGGTTCAGTTCCCAATTCACTGGCAACTGAATGTTATCATCTGGCAGCCGTGTGATGGTCTCTGTGGACTGAATTGGATCTCTCAGCATAGTCCCTAGCAGAGAGAAGCAGCCACAGCTCACCAAAAGCCCCCCAGCACTTCACCACCAGCGGGCCCCGGGGCTGAGAGGCTCGGCAGGGAGACCAAGGACTGAGTGGGCCGTGGATGATGGCTCCCTTCTCAGCCCTGCCTCATTGTCAGAAGTGAGGCAGGTTAGCAGGGCAGTGTGGAGGCAGCTCGCCCTACCACGGCCCTGCTGCCCTTGTTTGGGGGAAGGGGGGGCATGTAAACAGAGACAACACTCCTCAGGGCATCCCACATAATGAGTTGAGTTCTGGGCTCTGTGGCCCCTCCCTTATCCGAAGGGGGTGGGCCTTACATTCGGGTAAGCTCCACCCACCTCCCCCAGGATTTAAGAAGGCCACCACCTTTTACCAGAAACTTTCCTTTTAAAATTAAGGAACAAAATGGCATTGAAGTCTCTGGTGGAAAATAAAGGGAAGGTTTATAGCTATAGGGCAGGGTAGGTGACTTAGCCAAAGTTACACAGTAAGGCAAGTCAACTCCTGAGCTGACTTGGGGTTCTCTGCTCTAACCATTAGACCACTCTACCACTGTAGATACAGAGAGTAAAATTTCCTGAACTAGGTGACTCCCTACCTTTCAGAACTCGTTTCTGTGTGTGTCTGTCTGTCTGTGTGTGTGTCTGTCGGTGTGTGTGTGTCTGAGAGAGAGAGAGAGAGAATATATGCTGCCATCCACCCTGCAGGATGCCAGTGAATGTGAATATGCTACTTTGGTGCTATCCAGATGGTTACGGATATGCATGAGCCATAATGGATTGCTTTGTCTCATCTCCGTACTTCCTTTTCTTCTACCCTAAAATGTGAGTTCTTTGAGGTGGTGTTGTCATGACTACTAAAAAGTGAACCAGACTCACTTTGGCAGCCTTTGTTCCTGGGGAGAGTCAGATGATCTAAAAATTGTGAGATCTCTTTTTTTGTTACTGATTGCAGAAAATTGTGTGTGTGTGTGTATATATATTTCTTTTTCTCTCTTTTTCTTTCTTTGGTTTTTCCATAACGCACTCTCAGCAGGTGCATGCAAGGGCATAATGCCATTCTGAGCTTACCACAATGTGGTCATTTTAATGTACCGGGATAATCTAAATTAATAACTCTTTCATTGCTCTGGGTTTCCAATGATTTTTCTGACAACTCAGAAGGTCAGTCTTTTCTGAGATCTTTTGTAGTCTACAAAGCCTTCCTCTATGACTGTATCACAAAACATTCTGATCTGTGTTAGAATCAGGGTCTTTTATTTTAATAGGACCTCCATAGTAGGGTATTTTCAAAAGGCGATTGAAGAGGATTGTCATCTGTATTCCGTTATCAAATTAGATTAACGCTTGGTGTAAATCCATTGAAGCCAATAGAATGCTACCAGCGGATGACTCTGGACTATTGAAGTCAGTTTTATGAGACGTTTCCACATTGACTTTCTGATCAGCAGTTATTCCATTGGAGTACAATATATTTTGGGTGAGAATTTCAGAAGCTGGTCCCACTCTGCTCCCATTGAAATCAATGGGCATTTTTACCACTGACTTCAGTGGAAGCAAAGTTAGACCAATGCTTTTGAAAATTATTATTTATTATTATTTTATTTTATTATTTATTAATATTACAGTGAAACCTAAATGCCTGATCCCCATTGTGATAGGTGCTTTACAAATATAAAATGAAGTGATGCTCCCTCTCCTGAATGAGTTTCCGATCGAAGTATAAGATGAAAGACTGTGGATATTAGTGTAGATGTTCCATTAGACACTGATTTTAAGAGACTATATTGTGAGGCACTAAACTATAAAAGCTATTTAGATTACAAAACACTTCATGACAAATGTCAGTGACCATAATACAACATCCCTTACAGTTCAACATTGGTTACGGCTCTAACAGTAAACAGCAGCCACCGAATTCAGGTTGGAACCAGTCTGTGGGGATACAAAAGTGGGTGGATGAAGAGAAGAAAGAGGAAGGGGGTGCATGATGAAAATCATATGTTGATAGATTCAAAGGCCAGACAGGCCCACTGTGATCATCTAGTCTGACCTCCTGTATACACAGGCTATGGAACTTCCCCCAAATAATTCCTAGAGCAGAGCTTTTAGAAAAATATCCAGTCTGGATTTAAAAAGTGTCAGTGATGGAGAATTCACCATGACCCTTGGTAAGTTGTTCCCAGGGCTGGCTCCAGGGTTTTTGCCGCCCTAAGAGGCAGGAAAAAAAAAAAGAAGCCGCGATCGCGAACTTCGGCGGCAGCTCCACTGCGCCGCTTTCTTCTTCGGCGGCAGGTCCTTCCCTCCGAGAGGGACCCACCGCTGAAGAGCCCGACGTGCCGCCCCTTCCCCTTGGCCGTCCCAAGCACCTGCTTGCTCAGCTGGTGCCAAGAGCCGGCACTGGTTGTTCCAATGGTTAATTTCCCTCACTATAAAATTTTTTTTTTACATCTTATATCAGAATGATCTGATGAGGACTGAGAACCCGGTAAGCTACAAAAGTGAAAAGGAATAGGTGGCTATCACTAGGAAGCTGAGGTTCCTATCTTTCCAGTGTGGCAGACAGCATCAGTTCTTGTTGTAAAGATGCTTTGGGAAATACCATACCTTAAGAGTCAATAGTCCCACCCACTGTGGGTAAGTCAGTTTCAACAATTCCCCTACATTTAAAGTTGTGTGACTTAAATCCCATGCTCCAAAAAAGAAGGTAGAAGGACAAGAACATTACTCTCTCTAAATTGTTTCTCTCCTAATTTTAGTTTTTTATTTACTGACCCATGAGAGCACCCCAAGTTCCTATTTCTCCTTGGTGTTCACATCCTTCATGTATGTATGTATTTGTATTATCATAGTCCGTGGAAGCCCCAGTCATGGACCAGGACTCCATTGCGCTAGGTGCTGTACAAAGACAGTCCCTGCCCCAAAGAGCTTACCATATAACTATAAGATAAGAGACAGCAGATGGATATAGACAGACCAACAGGTGAGTACAAAGGAAGAAGTGAGACAATATAGAGACAAACAAGACACATTTACGTGGGTGCCAGGTTTGTATAATTTTTTGTGGTGCCAAGAATGGATCCAAGCAGAGCCATCCTGTCCATAGGATGGACCGGAGCAACCGCCCTGGGCCCTGCGCTTTGGGAGGCCCCGCTCTTCAGGGGGACGCGGGGTCCAGGGCGGCCTGGGGGATTAGCGCGGGGCCTGGCACCACCAGCAGCGAGCAATCAGCCCACTCTGCCTTGCCCCGCTGGCTCCCAACATTGCTCAGGGGAGGGGGTCGAAGCCAGAAAAAGGCAGGGAGGGAACTTGGGGGAAGGAGTGGGGAGGGGGCGGAGCAGGGGCAGGAAGAGGCGGAGCAGGAGTGGGGGTTTGGGGGAAGGGGTGGAGTGGGGGCAGAGCAGGGGCAGGAAGAGGCAGGGTGGAGCAGGGCAGGCTGGGGCCGGGTTGCTCGCTGCTGCTGGCGCCAGGCCCCCCGCTAGGCCCCCAGACCTCCCTGGACCCTGCGTCCCCCTGAAGTGTGGGGCCCCACAAAGCATGGGGCCCGGGGCACTTGCCCCGGTCCGTCCTATGGACAGGATGGCTCTGAAAATATAAGCCCAAACATTGGTGATGCCGGGCCCATGTTCCTGAATATTGGTGGAGCACGGGCACCTGCTGCCTATGCACATTTATCATATCCCCCTCCAGCTACTTCATAGTTCAGTCTCTCCAGCTTCTCAAGCCACTCTTCTCTAAATCCCCTCCCGTTGTCTAAGTATTTTTGGTGCCCTGAACTGATCACATGTGGTCTTACCAGAGATGTATTAAGAGGGCATCGCTCCTGTATGACATAATGCCTCTGTGTGTTCAGCCCCAAACTGCATTGGCCTTTTTGGCTCCTGTATTTACACAGCAAACTCCTAGCCACTTTGGCGTTCACAATCACCAGGCAGCATTACCTGCTTTCTAGGAGCCAGATTCCAGTGCCCACTGAAGTCAATGGGTATTCTGACACTGACATTTGATTTGTCCTTAAGTGTCTCGCACTCCCCAGCTCCTTTGAATATCAACAGGTCTGATCATTTCCCCCCAAATGAATGGAGTTGTACTTTTACAAGCTGAATCTCATTTTATTAATCCCTTCCAATATGTCTAACTTCTCTAGATGCTTTTGTATTATTTTTCTTCCTTTCAAGGCTCAAATGGTCTCTGTTCTGTCATCTCTCAACCATCAAAAATGTCCAGTCAGTTGCTAAAACCTGAATTTAGGTCACACTCAACGTAACAATGGAGCCGACAAGCTGTCTCTTATGATCTATTGTTCTGCCTTTCATGATCCATTGTTTTTCTAAGTGAGGGGGTTAGGATTTTTATCTGCAAAATTCAGAGCCGATAGCGTTTCTTAAAACTGGATACTAATGTAACTGGAGGAGTTTAATTCATCTTTAAGACCAGGCTACAGCAGAACTATTGCCAAATCAGGGAACCCATTAACAGCACCCTTGAGCTGCTTGCCACATGGCTAAAGGTTTTTGCGCAGGCAGGACCTAACCTCATCTTGTCACTTGTTAAAATCCTGGGCTGTAACATCTTTCGTTGGACCAATTTCTGTTGGTGAAAGAGACAAGATTTCGAGCTCCTCAGAGCTCTTCCTCAGGCTGAGTGGCATGGACAGAGTTTTAGAAAACTGCCATCTCTAATCCTCTCTTTGAAACATCACTCGCTGCTCTCTGACATGCTACCAGGGCAAGACTTCGCTTGGCCTTGCGGGGCCAAGACGCCATGGAAATGTTCTTTAATAATTGTGGCCATTGCATCAAGCACAAAGAAGAGGGCGGTAACTCCAGTGTGATCTCTAGATAGAATCATGGAAGGTGGGGCCATTCTGCAGGTTTGATCACTGTTCATCCTCTCAAAGGGTTTATTCTATCTGTTCTCGGATCTCTGCAGTGATCTGAAATGCTTCTCTTGGAGATTCTATTCCAATGGTCCCCAGTGGTGCTTTAATATTAAAAGCTGTCCCCTAAGATCCACTCTAACCTATTCTCTCTCTAGCTTTGGACCATTGCTCCTTTCTCTGCGATCTCTATGGAATCCTTCTTTTATTTCCTTGGGAAATGTCTATAATGGTCACACACCCCTGCTGACTTCTTCTCTCAGCCTCATCTCTGGGCATGGGGGCCTTTTCCTGCCACAGAACCATAGGATTTCTGGAGGATTATGAAGAGTCCAGCTCTGACAGAGCTTCCTTGGCATTCACATGCAACAGTGGCGTGTTTTGGGCCAAACTGACAGGGGACTGGATGAAAGTAGGACCAGCGGATCTGCCAGCTATTGGCACACAAATAGGGTGGCACCAAGTGAGCTCCAGCATTGTGGACAGCACTTCAGTCCTCATTCTGTTATAATGGCCGCAAGGCAGCTGTACCCTGGCCTAGGAGGAGGCTGCCTCTCTGCCGGTCCCAGCATTCAGCCCAGTGACTGAGCTCCTTCACTTGCTCCTGTGTCAGATCCTCCAATCCTTGGGTCATAGAATAGAAGTCATAGAATATCAGGGTTGGAAGGGACCTCAGGAGGTCATCTAGTCCAACCCCCTGCTCAAAGCAGGACCAATCCCCAGATAGATTTTTGCCCCCGATCCCTAAATGGCCCCCTCAAGGATTGAACTCACAACGCTGGGTTTAGCAGGCCAATGCTCAAACCACTGAGCTATCTCTCCCACCCACCTATTTCTGTGGCCCTCGTCAGCACGTCTACACTGTGAGTGTGTGATGGGGTGTGCATCCCACTCCAGCCCTGATAGGGTTAACAAGGGCTGAGAGGCCAATTGGGTTACCTGGAGTCACCTGAATGAGGGAGGGGCCGGGTTAACTGAGAGTGAAGCCCGGCTGGGGAAGGGCGGGGCCAGCACTATAGAGCCAGGAGGCTGACAGCAGAGAAGGAGGCTGCAGGGGGAGGAGGCTGTAGTTACTCCTGGGGAGGAGAGAGGTTGTCAGGGACAAGGACGAAGTCCAGGGCAGAGTAAGCCCTGTGAGCTTGCCCTGGTGTAAGGAGTCTAGCAAGAGGCTAGGAGGGGGTAAAGCAGCCATGGAGACCAGAGCAGGCTCCTGTGGTAAACCCAGAAATAGGAAGGAGAAGAGAGAGAGACTGGGTAGGAAGGAGCCCATGGAAACAGCAACAGGGATGGGACAGAGCAGAGCTGGATCATAGGTTGTAGGGTCCCGGGGCCAGAACCTCGTGTAGCGGGAAGGCCCAGGTTCCCCTGCCAGCCACTGGTATGGTGGCACCAAGCCCAGAGCGGGGGCTGAACACTTTCCAGAGAAGGCATTTGGTCAGTGTCCTGTTGGACTTTGTAACCCTGGAAAGGTGCCCTAAACGGTGACCTGGCCAGGGGGCCAAATTACCAGAAGAGAGACAATTGCAGAGTGAGCAGAGAGCTACAGAGATGCTGTGAGAGCATGAGGAGGGGTACTAGCAGTGAGGGTCCAGGGTACTACAGCTGCAGCACTGCCACTGTAGTGCTGTAGTGTAGACTCTTCCCTCAGTGACAAAAGGGGTTTGTCCACTCATGTAGGTAATCCACCTCTCCAAGCGACAGTAGCTAGGTTGACAGAAGAGTTCTTCCATCGCCCTAGCTGGGTCTACACCAGGGTTAGGACAACCTAACTACAGCCCTCAGCAACACAGCTATGTCAACCTAATTTTTAAGGAGACCAGGCCTGTATTTTGTATATTGTTCCTAAAATGCACTGACTAGAACTCCATGTAAAGTTCCAGGATTGGTTGGCGTGGGAAGGGCATTGGACGGGGAATCAGGAGACAGGAGTTCTATTCCCCGTTCAGACCCGCTGGATGAACTTAGTAAAATCACTTAATCCTCTCTCTGAGACTCTGTTTCTCCTCCCAGTTTGTTCTATTTAGACTGGATGGGATGGTCTCTTCCTATGTGTTTATACAGTGCTTAGAGATACCGATCTATTGTAATAACATTAATAAATATGTAGATTGGCATTATTTCTTCTCTTGTTTGCACTTTGAGCCCCATGGGAGTTACTCCTGCGATGACTTTGATCTTTGTTCTCCTCCTGCAGCTGAGAACAGGTAGTAATTCTCCTGCCAATGTACATATCCGGTACATTTCCGGATATGTACTAACGCACTGTGGAACTTTCTCTGTGTCTGTTAATCAGTAGGGCTGGAGCAGCCATTAGCTAATTTTTTTTTTTCAAACTTCTTCCAAAAAAAGTGTCTGGAAAAATGAAAGGCAGGGAAGTAATAGCCTAGATCTTCATGCCATACTTCAGAGCCAATGACACTGAAAATGGCTCTTTTTTTTTTTTCTTTTTTTTTTTCAAAGCAGCAAAATATACAAAGAAGGATTCAGAGGAAAACAATTAAAATCATTAAGGGGATGGAAGGATTGAAGTACTGCATGAGGATAGATGAAAAGGACTGATCTGTGCAGTCTGGGAGCACGAATGCCAAGAGGAGCAGACGCATAGCTGAGCTGAGTGCTGACCCCTTGTTCTTGGCATGGTTCAGCCGCACCTCCGCTACACCCACTGCTATTTCAAGCAGGAGAATCATGCCCCTAGTGGAGGCATAGCGATAGGTGCTCTCCTTTGCCACAGAGACAGACAATCTTTACTGTTTAGCCTCACTGCATCCCTGGTAGGTAGGGCAGTCCCATTATCCCCATTTTACAGATGGGGAAGTGAGACCTAGAGAGACTGAGTTACCTAAGGTAACACAGGAAGCCTGTGTCAGAGCAGGGAATTGAACCGGGTTTTCCTGAGACCCAAGATGTCACCCTAAGCAGTGGCCCATCCATCCTCCTACAAAGAACGATGTAGGAGGGAAGCCCAGGGCTCTGTAAGTTGCCCTTCATTACAGTCATGCAAATCTTGCTGTAAAGGAAAGTGAAATTCCCATCATACCCCTCCTGGGATCAGCAGTTCAGCTCACAGATATGAGGAGATAGGCAAAGGGCAATCCTTAGGGAGATCTCTCTCCAGGATCCTTGCCTCCACTCCAGTTCCCTGGCAGGGCTTTCCTTGCCGGGTGGGTGTCCCAGACCACCCCATTCTCCTGAGATCATATTAAACATCTAAGGATGATGTGTACAGTAGGATGAGGCCCCAACAGTAGGAGTTGTTGATGTATAGGCTTTGTGGGAAGTTCATGAATAAACACAGCGTAGCTGTTATACGGTGAGGTCAGCATAGTTGTGTAAAGTTCACAAAATCAAACCATTCTTCCACACCTCAGGGCTGGTCTACACTAGTGGGGGGGGGGATCGATCTAAGATACGCAACTTCAGCTACGCTATTCGCATAGCTGAAGTCGAAGTATCTTAGTCCGACTTACCTGGCCATCCTCACGGTGGCAAGTCGACCGCCGCAGCTCCCCCGTCAACTCCGCTTACTACTCCTGCCGAGGTGGAGTACGGGCGTCGATTCGGGGATCGATTTATCGCGTCTAGATGAGACGCGATAAATCGATCCCCGATAGATTGATTACTACCTGCCAATCCCACACCCCGAGTAGAGACATTTAAAGGGCCCATTCCTGAGCCTGATTCTTCCCTTCCTCCCCAAGCATATTTACTAGGATTCACTATGATCCTCTACTGGTTGAATAGAGCCCCTGAAGATCCTGCCTTGGGCAAAAACTCCCATTGAAGTAATTAGGAATTTAGGCCTCTGCAAGAATGGGCCTTAAAACTTGTGCAAAGACTGTAGGATTGGATCCTAAAACTAGACTGGACCAAACACTTGAAATTGCATTGCAGTGAGCAATCCAGCATTGGCAGAGGTATCGGCTAAATGACCCAATAGGTCTCCTCCATCTCTAATTTCTGTAATTTTTATGATCGCTCGAAATAACAAGAGCAAAGCAAAACTTCAGCTGTGTAGAATTTGGCAGGAAAGATGAACTGGCTGGACTTGGTCAGTTCTAACTCCGGCTGTAGGAAGTTGTTGTCAAAAGTAGCCACTGCAGCGAATTCATTGTCAGGAGCATGACAGTCCCTGCAAGCACTGCTTTGCTAACCGGCATATGGAGAATACATAAATTAACATAGGAAAGACTGGATCATGTTTGCAAGGTGTTTCTCTCTGCCTTTTAGAACAGTAATGGGATAAATCCATTCAGATATAATAAGACTCAGCCTTCATTTTCACCTAAAACTTGAATCTAAACCAACCCAAATCTTTAGAGGATCCTGAAAACCAGAGTCCCTTCCTGGCATTTCATGCACCACTGAATTTCTTGTCTGAACTAAAAGCAAGAGCACTGACATACCATCAGAACACCTGCTCTCTTGGGATTTCCAGCCCTATCATATCAGAAGCATTAGATATTTCACAGGAGCATCTGCGGCCTACGCTTCAGTTTTGAAACATCCAGCCTCCTTGGTTGAAACCAGTTTCAAATTCCCAGCAAGGCTGACTCAGCCCTACCTCTTTTTGCAGCAGGGAAAATGAGCATCATGCATATTCGTGTGCATGAGGTTTTCATAGGTGATTTTAAAATTCAACATCCTTTCCCACTAATTATTATTTAACGTTTTACAGTAGAACCCAGATGCCCTAAGCAAGATCAGGGCCCCTTTGTGCTAGGCACTGTACAGACTCGTTGTACGACACATTCCCTGACGTGAAGAACTTACATTCTAAGTAGACAAATGGTGGGAGAGGGAAACAAAAGAGGAAGTGACTTGCCCAAGGTCACACAGACAGTCAATAGAAGAGCTGAGAAGAGCCCAGATCTCCCAGTGCACTGTCCACTGGGCCACACCACCACCGTATATGGATATTAAGAGAGAGTTTCTCTCATGCCCTTAGCTTATGTTTTCCCTCCCCTTCGCTGTTGTGAAATTTCTTCTACCTTCAGTAGCAATTTACATATACTGCAGTGCCTTGCATCCTCTGTATCAGCATGTGAACCAGCTTTCGAACCTCCCGCTAAGAAAAGTCCTCACGGCAGAGCTAACTTGGGCGATTGGAACACCGGTCTAAGCACTTGGCTTGGCCCAGCTCATGTGAGAGCGGCTACGTTGCACAGCCATACTGGAGCGTGTCCACTCAACTGCCTCCACACGGTGCTGCACCATTCACCATGTGAAGCACTAGGACTTCTGGGGGCACATCCCATGATTCTTTGTGCTGCAGGAAGCTGAGCCGCTCTATCATTCTTTTCCAGTGAATTGTGGGAGACCTTGTCTGTCCTTCTGGGACCGGTGGGCGGGACTGTGGGAAGGCGTTGGAGGGCTGTCAGCATGCAAGTGATTTAGCTTGCATCCTCACCGCACAGTGGGTAGGCTAGCAGTCCAAGTCATAGCTGTATTCAGGCTTTAGCCTGTAGCCCAGACAGCCAGTTAGCCCACATTTAAAGTGCCACCAGACTTGGGCGAGCAAGCTTTGTGTGTGGATGGGAGTTGGGTTAGGGGCAACATCTGAGTAAGAGGCCGATTTAATTCTGCAGTAAAGAGAGACCCACAGGCTAGACTCAGACCAGGGGCAGAGACTTTACCCTAGAACCAGCAGGAAGCAGTGGAATTAGCTCTATCTGTACCTGAACAAAGGGCTGGAGTTTCACAGGCCAGGGCTACTGACTGAACAGGGCTGGCCTAGTGAGATGGGACTCAGTGAGGAGCAGTGTGACCTTACAAAAAAAGTTCCCTGGTAGACAGCGAGGGGCAGAGACTAGCCGTTTTCCACGCCAGAGCGCTAAAACACTTTGGACTTGATCCTGCAACTGGGGCGGGTTGACAACATGCAGATATGGTAACGCTGGACGGTTTTGTACGTTCACATTGGTTCTCCCAAATTTTTGAAGAAAGAAAATCCTAAGAAACCAAAGTCATCAACCTTTTGTTTTGACATTTTCAAAAAAACATTTTGATATTTCAGTTTGAAACAATCTTTCAGTTCAAAATTGCTTTTCATTTTAGTTTTTTAAGAAATAAATGTTTAAAATTTGAAATCAAATGTTTAAAAATGTTTCAATTTGTTGAAACAAAATGTTTCATTTGACCCAAAGGCTTTTTTTTTTTTTTTTTTTTTTTTTTAACTTTTTGGTCTGCCAAAAAATGTGGAAAATTTTTGATTTTGGTCTGCCCTGAAACGAACACGTAAGTTTACTTGACTTTTCAAAATTGCCAATGAATTGAAAAATGGACTATTCACCCAGTAATAACTGCAACCCTTGTTCATGTGCATGTTCCCACTGCAATCAAAGAGGCTACTTCCATGAGTAAGGACCACTTTCAGGAGTCAGGGTTGCAGGATCAGATCCCTTTTGCTTTAGCCTGGCTTGTGTGTAAAACCATTTCCTGAAATCCGTTTGTTGACCTAGATTTGGCAATGATATCTCTCCATTTGGTGATTTTTTTTTCTTTTGATTCTGGTTTTCATCTTATCTTGAAGGGTTTTTTTTAATCTATCCCTCATATCCTTAGCATCCTCATGTCATAAACCTACCCACACACCCACTTATGAGCTCTCCTTAGCTGGGGCTGCATTATAAGCAACATCTAGAAAATATTTTTTTAAAATTGGAAAGGCCAGTTTCCAATTCCACTTATTCCTGCACTTTTTTACCTCCACTTATTTTAATGGGAGCACTTCTGAAAAATCAGGTGATTTGTGTTTTTAAGTTCCTACCTGTAGTTCCCCAAGTTTGAAAAGTTTGGCCTGGGGTTTTGGATGGAAGAAGTGAATTTCCCCCCTAGTTTGCATCTCTCTTCTGAGCACTGAGCAAGGATGATCCATTAAACTGAGGTGTGTTCTATACAAACGCTGCATTGGGAATCCTCCATCGAGGTGTTGTCTTCAGTTCATAGTGACTGCAAAAGTTCATAGATTCCAAGCCTAGAAGAGACCTTTGTGATCATCTAGTCTGACCTCCTGCATAACACAAGCCGGAGAACTTCCCCCAAATAATTCCTACAGCAGATCTTTTAGAAAAAAATATCCAATCATGATTTAAAAATTGTCAGTGATGGAGAATCCACCCAACCCATGGCAAGTTGTTCCAATGGTTAATTACCCTTGCTGTTAAAAAATTACATCCTATTTCCAGTCTGAATTTGTCTAGCTTCAACTTCCAGCATTGGATCATATTAGATTTTCTCTGCTAGACTAAAGAGACCATTATCAATTATTTTTCTCGTGTAGGTACTTATAGACTGTAATCAAGTCACCCCTGAACCTTGTCTTTGTAAAGCTAAATAGATTGAGCTCCTTGAGTCTATCACTATAAGGCATGTTTTCTAATCCCTTAATCATGTCTCATGGCTCTTCTCTGAACCCTCTCCTATTTAGCAATGCAACCCCATGTTCTTGGTGTCTGACTGCCAGATGCTGGGACCGGACGACAAAGGATGTATCACTTGATAGCTGCCCTGTTCTGTTCATTTATTTTTTAAAACCCATTGTATTTCGGCCTTCACAACATCCTCTGGCAACAAGTTCCACAGGCTGACTGTGTCTTGTGTGAAGCAGTACTTCCTTTTGTTTGTTTTAAACCTCCTGCCTATTAACTTCATTGGGTGACCCCTGTTTCGTGTGCTATGTGAAGGAGTAAATAACACTTCCTTATTCATTTTCTCCACACCACCCATGATTTTATATCTATCCTACCTCCCCCCTTAGTCCTGTCTTTTCCAAGCTGAAAAGTCCCAGTCTTTTTAATCTCTCCTCATACAGAAGCTGTTCCATACACTTAATCATTTTTGTTGACCTTCTCTATACATTTTCCAATTCAAATATATCTGTTTTGAGATGGGGCAACCAGAACTGCATGCAGTATTCAAGGTGTGGGCGTACCATGGATTTATATAGTGCCATTATGATATTTTCTGTCTTCTTATCTATCCCTTTTCTAATGGTTCCTAACATTCTGTTAGCTTTTTTGACTGTCACGGCACCTTGAACAGATGTTTTCAGGGAACTATTCAGAATGACTCCAAGATGTTTCTTGAGTGGTAAAAACCAATTTAGACCCCATCAGGGAGATAAGTGTCTGTTAGCCCCTACCTGAAAGGAACCTGTCTGAGGTATGTCACCTCCTGGTTACCTACCTTAAGAACATAATTTTCAGTATAGACACATAACTCCTTAAATTTTATCTGTACATACATTTCTCAGTGATTATGATGACTAGTGGGTTACTGGCTCTCTGTAAGACCTCACATCCCTCTTTTTAGTGAATTGTCATATATCTGACCCAGTGGATTCCTGTGAAACTCTTCATTCCCTGTACCCTCTGCCAGTTGGTCTCAAGTGATTCCTGGGTCACAGCCATATTAAAACACACATTGTTTGCTTGCGCCCAGTTCACCTAGTGATCCAGATCGCTCTATTTCAGTGACGTGACCTCTTAATTATTTACCACTCCCCCACTCTTTGTGTCGTCTGCAGACTTTGTCAGCGATGATTTTATGTCCTCTTCCAAGTCATTGATTAAAAATGTTAAATCGCATAGGGCCCAGAACGGAACCCTGCTGGACACTGCTGGAAATACATCCTAAAAAGCACGCCAAAGTTTGCGGTGTTGGAACAGAATTAAATAAACTCTGCATTTTGGTGTTTTCTATCTGGCCCTCATCACGAGTCTAGTCCAAACTTTAGTGCTTAATATTTGCTTCCATACTCCAGTACTAATCCGATTCCATTCTTGGGGTGAAATGCTAAAGTAAGGGTCCCTTCATCCCAGCTCAATGACAGCCCAAGCAGAAATTAAAAATCCCATCACACTTGAGGACAGCATCACATTGCCTGTTGGAGGGCAGGGCCATTTACGTGTTGGTAAGCCAGAGCCCAAATGCAGAGGGATAGCTCAGTGGTTTGAGCATTGGCTTGCTAAACCCAGGCTTGTGAGTTCAATCCTGGAGGGGCCTGTTTAGGGATCTGGGGCAAAAATCTGTCAGGGACAGTACTTGGTCCTGCTGTGAAGGCAAGAGACTGGATTTGATGACCTTTCAAGGTCCCTTCCAGTTCTATGAGATAGATAGGTATAAAGGAGTCACCAGACACTCTTTTTTTTAAACCCCATAGGAATTGATTGCTGAAAATCATTTGGATTCCAAAAAGTTCTGTTCCTGCTAGTGGGTAAATTGCAATCTGCCTCCTTGGTGCATTTTTTTCCTGGTGAGATTAATCCATATTCCCCAATTCTGCTTTTCACCCTCTGTTGCCACACTGAAGAAATGCTTTTCTTTGAGTATGATTAGGGACAGCAAACCATGAAGCAGCTGTATTAACTCTGTCCTACTAGCAGTAATCCCCAGCAGGCACAATTTGGGATGCCTGGAGATTGCCTAGAGGCCTGTGCTAATTACCTCTTTCAGCCTCACTCCAAAATGTTTGTATGGCTGAACGTGTCCCCGGTGTGCAGGAGAGAGAGACTTCCTCCTCTTTGCTCTGTTCTAAAGACCGATTTCTAGTCCAGGGGGTTCATGCAGATCGTTCACGTCTCCAGATAAACTAGGCAACTCATGATCTACCATGTGCTCTGAGCACTCGTTATGCCTTAGCAGCCACTTACCATATGAACTACCAAGGAGGTACAGCTGTTCTCTCAGGTTCCTTGCTCAGGTGGATGTTTTCCTTGCTAAGCCAACTGCCCCAGAGTTCATCACACAACTTAACTCACAGAGGTTCCCCCCTTGAGGCATTATTTATACAGCAGGCACTACCGTTAGTGGAGATGGACCTGGCCAAAGATGGTGGATCTGAATGGATGCTAAACTTTGGAAAGGTTTGAGATCCTAAGGCAAACTTTGTGACTCCTCTCTCTGATGTTAATGTCCACAGTAAACAGCATCCCATGGCTTATGTCCAGTGCACTTTGATACAAATGGTCTCCTGCAATTCTGGTGAAATAAAACATCCGTGTTCAGAGAAATTTTGGAGAAAAGAAGGGTGAACCCTGGTGTCCTAGCTAGGATCCTTATGTTCTCCCCTATTACTAGAGCAGTATGTCTAGAAAAGCCCTGCTGAGCATATAAAGACTGCTACGTGTCTGACCGGTGCCCATTAAAGTGATATGAGATATCCTGTGTGTGAAAACTGAATCCTCTTCAGTTCTTGTCTTATCTTATGTAAAGCAAGTAATGCACATTAAAAAAACATAATCCCAACTATCCATATAAAATGATGGGGTCTAAATTAGCTGTTACCATTCAAGAAAGAGATCTTGGAGTCACTGTGGAGAGTTCTCTGAAAACACCCACTCAATGTGCAGTGGCAGTCAAGAAAGCAACAGAATGTTAGGAACCATTAGGAAAGAGAAAGATAATGAGACAGAAAATATCATGCTATCTCTATATAAATTCATGGTACGCCTACAGCTTGAATACTGTGCGCAGTTCTGGTGACCCCATCTCACACAAGACATTTTAGAATTGGAAAAGGTACAGAGAAGGGCAACAGAAATGATTAGGGTATGGAACAGGTTCTGTATGAGGAAAGATTACAAAGCCTGGGACTTTACAGATTGGAAAAGAGATGACTAAGAGAGGATATGAGGGAGCCAAGGTGATTGGTAACTGCTGATAGTGTGTGTGTGTGGGGGGGGGGGGGGGGAGGAAGGAAACAATGGCAGGCCCCATCTTGCCACCACAGCCACGATTAACTTCCTCTTGACCATGGTGTCCCCCTGACCACGGCACCCTGGGTGGTTGCCCATGTAGCCCACCCTTAAGGCCGGCCCTGGGCAAACTTCTATTTTGGCCCCCTGGCCCCCGCTGCTGCCCCAAGCCCCCCACCCAACCCCCAGCTCCCCTGGATTCCACTGCCTCCCCAGACTCCTGACCCACTCCCCATCACTCCTGGCCCCTGCTGCTTCCCTGGGCTCCCCACCCAACCCCCAGCTCCCCCAGGTCCCGCTGCCTCCCTGCCATTGCCCCAACTGACTCCCCACACTCCAGGCAGGATTGTTGAGACACATACTCGAGCAGGCAGCTGCGGCTGCCAGCCAGCGAGGAAGGGACCCAATGAAATTAATAGGCAGCAGGTTTAAAACAAGCAAAAGGAAGTCCTTCTTCAGACAATGCACAGTCAACCTGTGGAACTCATTGCCAGGGGATGTTGTGAAGGGCAAAACAGGATTCAAAAAAGAACTAGATAAGTTCATGGAGGATAAGTCCATCAATGGCTATTAGCTAAGATGGTCAGGGATGCACTCCATGCTCTGTGTCCCTAGTCTCTATTTGCCAGAGGCTGGTAATGGACGACGGGGTGGATCACTCGATTACTGCCTGTTCTGTTTACTCCCTCTGAAGCACCTGCCACTGGCCACTGTCAGAAGACAGGATACTGGGCTTAGATGATCATTGGACTGACCCAGTATGGCCGTTCTTATGTTGTTATGGTGATCTTTCCACTGATATGTCCAGAACTCCCATTATCAACCCTTATAGGAAAAGAACAGTGCAAGGATACAAGTGACAATTCCAGATCAAGGGGGAAAGGGTTTGTTTTCCTCTCCGTCTAAGCAACATGCCCACTTTTTATTATTAATTTTCATGAAGAAACAATAAAAAATACAGAATGATAAATGACATACAGCTTGTAACATGCCCATTTTATAATAATTCATCTTTAAACAGCACATCACTTCCCCTGCGTGAGCTGCAGGCCTGTCACAGAATCAAAAGATAGTCTGCTTGTATGTGTTAGCTGCAAGTCATAAACTTGGGTTACATATGTAGTGATGGGCCTTGATTAATCTTGTGATCTTTGCTCTGACAGGCTGATATCTGTAGAAAGACGAGAGGCTATTCGATACCTTATTACACTCCTGATCAGTTCCCACTACAGAAAGTGGCAGACAGACATGTATAGGACACCTGGGCTACGTAATACCTCGGAACTCGTAACACAGGGTGTGTGTGGGGGGGGGTTATATCTACTCCAGACAGCTGCTATTAGTACAGCCAAGGGACTGGGCTCACTGCTAGCATACACTTGCTTCTAATCATGCAGCACATGCCCTGTATTGTGATCCTGTAGTATCTATTCCCCGGTGTACAGTATCTGACTCTTGCAGAGAGTTCAGCATGATGTTTGGCTTTTCATGCTTGCTAGAGCTGGATACAAAAAAATTTGATGTCGTGCACGATGGAAGAGTTTTCTGTTGGAAAATACAGTTTCCTACAAATCTAAACATTTTGCAGGAATGTTTCAATGATGACAACATTTGTGATGGGAAGAAGTCAAAATGAAATGTTTAGATTATCATTTCTATAAGAAAAAAATGTTCTTTTGACTTTATCAATACAATTAATTTCATTTCAACTTTTATGTTATATTAAAATATTAATGTTAATATTCAATTATATTTGCATGTATACTAATTTAGCATATATGTCATATTTAATATTTTTTGTACTGTGATAATGGTTCAACATTATCAAAATATTTCAGTGGTTCCAGATAGGAATTTTTCAGACTCTTAATTTGGCAGGAAATTTAAAAACATTGGGGTTTCATTCCGATTCAGAACGAGGTTAATTTTTTTCAGATTTCCCAAGGAATGGCTCTGTTGCTAGTTCCCAGTGTTGCCAACTCTGATGCTTTTGTGATGAGTCTCATGATAATTATTGTTTTCCTTAAAGCCCCAGCTCTTGGAGTCAAGTGAAGATGTGATGCTTTCAGCCTTCATTCTTAAAGAAAAAGGAAGTTTCTAGCCCTTGTGACTGTGGAGAAAGCTTCAACATGCGACACCTAAAGGCTCAAAAAGCAGAAGGCAAATAAAAAAACCCACCAAATCTATTATTTTTATATAATCTCATGATTTTAAAGCCAATCTCATGATTTTTGGGGAGCCTGGGTCATGATGTTTGACCATTTGGGGTTGGCAATACTGGTGATGGGATGGCGGGGGAGCTTTTCTCCAGTTGCTGAAACCTTCCCTTACCGAAGTGTGTTTGCCCCAAACACTGTGAATAACCTGCAAGCCTAAGAGCTTCTGGCAACCACTCCTCACATGGTATCCCTGTCCCAAGAGCATTGCTGCTTTCTTGCTGGCGACGACCTTGTACTAAAGAAGACAACAATTTTCTTGAGGCTATGTACCACAGGGAGAACAAGTTAACAAGACACAGGCCCTGAGGGAATTACATAATACCAATTATGATACTTTTTCCTACATAGGCTCCCATCCCCCCACCAGGGACTCTCTTGCATGTCGGGGAATTTGGGAACTTTGGCACAGAGAATTTCGGATGCACATTCTGTTGCTTTTGATGTGCAAGTCAGCAGTTCTCTAAAGGCCCCCGCTCTGACATTGGATGCTGTGTGCTTTGTGAGCCATGTCATTCTAAATCTGAAATGCTTGTACTGTATATGAAAGTGTTGTCCAGAGGCTCGGAGACGGTGTGTGAACGGTGTTTGGCTGGAGCAAATTGTGTGTATGAAACATGCTGTTCATTGCCAGTATACGCCCGTTCCCCAACCTATCCACTTACCCATTTGACCTGGGACCTGAGACCCTTAAAGGTCAGGTCATAGATTATAGGGTCAGAAGGGACCATTGTGATTATCCCGGAGTAATTTCCTGTATAACACTGGCCATAGTTTGAACAAGAGCAGATCTCTTAGAAAAACCTCCAGTCTTGATTTAAAAAGTGCAGGTGATGGAGACTCCACAACAACTCTTGGTAAGTTGTTCTAATGGTTAATTACCCTCGTTAAAAAATTGTGCCTCATTTCCAGTCAGATTTATTTGTCTTCCGCTTTCTGAGCCTTTAGTCCCCACTTGTCACATTTTCAAGCTTTTTTCTATGCAACCATGAGGGCTAGCAACGTACTTTTTGAATCAAGGCTGATGGTCTCATGTAATCAGCAGAATCCAGAAGTGGGGCTGTAAGAGAAACACTAACGATCATGAGACTTGCAATAAAATCGTAAGCATTGGTAATGCCGCAGTGCCAGGCTGTCTCTGATTAACGCATATGACTGAGTTCTCACAGATGTAGGGTGACCAGATGTCCCGATTTTATAGGGACAGTCCCGATTTTTGGGTCTTTTTCTTATATAGGCTCCTATTACCCCCCAGCCCCTGTCCCGATTTTTCACACTTGTTGTCTGGTCACCCTACACAGATGTCAGTAAAGATTCATAGTCAGGAGGGGTTGGGGTTTGTTTTACTGATTGTAGGCTGACGTCCAAGCTGTTCTCTACATCATACTCTTTGAAAGGCAGCCAAATTCCATCAAACTGTCCTGATTCCTTCCTGGATTTCTATGCTGCTGAGAATGTCTTCGAGATTTCTGAGCCGTTTGCAACCCTCTGGAAGTGATCCTGGCCTTCTAAATTTAGGGGCTGCTCCTGATCTAGCGCAAATCTGCATGGCAACAATATATTGCTCGATGCGATAAACTATTTATAGTTTACACGATACACCTGCCTTCTGCATCATTTTTGCTTCACTAAATTTCAGCTGAAGCGCCTAGGATAGCGGCACACAAAATAAATTCAAGTACAAAACCCAGGAACGTTGGGGCAGAAGGAGGAAAAAATACTATATGCAAGAAACTTAATCATTCAGACAGCTGCAAACATATTATTCCTCGCCATCATAGAATCATAGTGGGAATCATATTATAGAAATAATCTCCGATTTGTAAAGAATAATGGTTTAAGGAGCTTATAACCTCAGGTTATCACCATGTCACACATGTTCCCATCATTGTAGTCAGTCAGCCGAAACACCCATCATTGGGGATCCCAGTTTACAGAGTGCATAGAAATGACCCAGCTCTAATGCCATTTTCCAGGCTCTGTAGCCACGTGTTTTTAATCCCTCTGACACAATGAGAGACCATGTGCTGCTAATTAACATAGAGGGAATAGGCTGTACTAAACCTAAGGGTTCAATTCATTAACAATTAAAAGCATTTAGTCAAGGCCTTGTCCCCAGCAACACATTATTATTCGTGATCAACTGGGCAGATTTACCACAAGCCCCATGGAGAAGGATTAAATATTGCAGGATTAGTATCTGCTTGCAGCCCATTGAGGTGGGCTTTTAAATGAGGCCAGTCTTTGGGGGCTTGGTGCAAAGCAAGCCTAGCACTGGGCAATGCTACGGTAGTTATGATTTGGCTTGGCAGAATTGGATTTTTATTTTTTTATAATTTTGACACATATCAATGTTTATTTTTAAGCTTTTTTTTTTTTTTTTTCATTTTTATCAGTTACATTTTCACCATCGTGGGAAATTGGGTGGGCAGAGCAGACGATAATTATTTAATGACAGTGGCTGTTGAGATTCAAAAGGTTAAAGTTTTATAACTGGTAAGACACAAATTCAGGGCTGGCCCACAACATTTTGGCACCTGAGGCAGGGAGCTCAAATGACGCCCCCATGCCACCTCGCTTGGCCAAAACTTTGAAAGGTCTCAATTCTGCCTTCTTCCTGTTCTACTCCTCTCATGGTACTGCTCTGCTACCTACCCCAATAAAGGAGAACTAACAACTTAAAATGCCTTGTTCAACAATTTTAAGTAACACTTAACTTTCAAACGCCTGAACAGCAAATGTAATTTTTCTTGTCTGCATAGTAAACACTGGCATTTTAATCTGTTTGAATAATCAAAGTGGTGCTTTCCATGCCTTCTTGGCTGCAAAGATTTGAACTGCTTCCTGAAGGTCCACAGTCTGGGCAGCTCATGCTCTGTTGAGATGGTTGCAAGGCCAACCAGTCTCTCCTGTGTCATTTTGGAGCACAGATGTGTTTTTATTAACTTCAGCTTGGAGAAGCTGCGTTCTCCATTGGCAACTGTTACAGGAAGTGTTAGAAGTATGTGCATAGCAACAAAAGCATTTGGAAAGAGGGTGGTCATCTTATTTGTGTACATATATTCCAGAACAGCCTTGCTGAAATGTATCTTGAAAGGGCTTTCAGTTCATCACCTAAATCACTCGCATCAATATCGCGCATGCCATCATCATAGAATCATAGAATATCAGGGTTGGAAAGGACCTCGGAGGTCATCTAGACCAACCCCCTGCTCAAAGCAGGACCAATCCCCAACTAAATCCCCAAAATCCCTAAATGGCCAATGCTCAAACCACGAGCTATCCCTCCCCGCATCATGTGTCAACACTGTCTCTAGTGCCCTGCATTGCTGGTGTAGGTCTTCTTCAGGTATAGTGAGGAGTTTTGAAATATCATACAACATCCCAAATATACTGCTGTGTTCCTTGAGCTCCATGAAACGTTCTTCAACTGACTGTATTGCACAATCTAGCACCTGGTTAAAGAATTCAACTTTGAACTGTTGTTTGGCGTCTCTTATGGGATTATCCCGTGCCTCGTAATCAAAATGTCGTCTTCTTCGGTGACTCTTGTATTCTTGAATGGATGGGAAAATAGCTTCCGTGTGACGTTCCTCTGCCAACTTCTGTGCACTCTTCAGAAGGTTTTGAAATCCCTCATCTGACTGGTAAGACTGTAGGTATGACTTTGCTTTGTCCAGTTGTTCCATTGCTCCAGATATATCAAGGTCAACACCTTGGAGTCTCTTGCTTACAACATTTATTTCAAACAGTATGTCATGCCACAACACTAAGCCACACACAAATTTGAAGTTATGTATGTTTCTGGTGATTCCATTTCCCTCTGCCACTGTTCTCCCACAAATAGTTCCTGTCATAGCATTATCCTCCATAATGGCAACTATGGCATCAGCTTCTTCCCAATTTGGCATTTGATAGGCTTTATCGCCTCCACTCGACTTTCCCATTGTGTGGCACTCAGTGGTTTCGGTGTCAGAGAGGATGTTCCCAGATGTTGCTTCAAAATTTGCCATCGATGAGTTGATACAGAGAAAAATACAGAGATGCTTTGAATTACATTAAAAAATTCAGCAGCCTCACTAGAAGCTGAAGCTGCATCACTAACCACCAAGTTCAATGAATGAGAACTGCATGGGACAAAAAAAATCTCGAGGGTTTAACTCTTGGATCCGTGTCTGCACTCCTCTGTTCTTTCCTCTCATCTTGGCACCATTATCGTAGCCCTGACCTCTCATGTCAGCTATTGCAATTCCTGTATCTTCCAGCTTTCTAAGAAGCACATTTGTCATACCAGCTCCTGTAGTACCATCAATATCAATAAATTCTAGAAAATGCTCTCTGACCGTCACCATTGCAGGGACATTTTCACTAGGTTCTGTTGCTGTTACAAAATGCACCATTAAAGTCATTTGTTCCGTATGGCTGATGTCAGGTGTGCAGTCCAGAATAACAGAGTAATATCTTGCTGACTTCAGATCTGCCAGAATCTTCTGTTTGACTTTTGTTGCCAGTAACTGTATGATCTCATTTTGAATTGTTTTTCCAAGGTAGTGGTGTGTGTACATTTCTTGGGTGGTGACTCTTCTTAGATGCTCCTGGAGTACAGCATCAAACTCAGCCATCAGCTCCACAATTTTAAGGAAGTTTCCATTGTTTGGCACATACAGCTGTTCTGAAGTGCCACGCAGTGCTAGGTTTTGGGTAGCAAGCATTCTCACAATGGCACTGAGCCTTTTCAGAACATTTTGCCAGTAAAGAGACTCTGATGCAATCTTCTCTTGATGCTGATCATCTATGGTGGCCTTTAACCTTAGTCTCATCTCAAGCTCTTTCCACCTATGGAATGCTCTCTGGTGATTTGCTGCCTTCTCGTGGCATGCCAGATTTCTAGCCAGATTTTTCCAGTCCTTTGTTCCTGTAGAACCCAGTGTGGCTGGAACATTAGCCTGGAAGAGTTTGCAACAAAAACAGTATGCAGCATTCTGGGTTTTTGAGTACATAAGCCATGGCCTCTCCACTTTGTCACCATTGGGGATTTCACGCCAGTAAAGTGTTGGATGGAAACTTCTATTTTCATTGTCTTTGGGGAACATGACGTTTTTCACTTGCTGTGGCCCATGCAGTACAAGGAAGTCCCTCAGGCTACTTCTCAAATGGGTCCATAGTCCTGGATCATCTAGACTTAAGGAACTAAACTCAGCAGCTGCTGTTTCTTGCGCCTCAACCACACTCTTCTCTGATCTACACTTTTCTTCAGGAATGTGCATGGTTATATCCATTTGAAATGGAGGTATGGATGCTGCAGTAGCTGCCAGGTCACCTGCACTCTGACTAACTGGAAGATCAGGCATCTCCTCACCACTCACATCCTCACTGGGGCCGGAAGGCTCACCGTGAACATTTGTGTCTATGTATCTCAGGAGAGCTCCTTCCTGCTTAGATAGAAAAGCTTCCTTTGCTTGCTTTCTTCTTCTGAATGCTGCCCCAGAGGGACGTTTTCTTCTTTCACTCATGACTGCTGTTCTGTGCCAGCTATAGTGGCTCTCAACACTCAGTTGAAGGGGACAAATAAGCAGGCTGGTAGCAGGGCCTGAGTGAGGGAAGATATCAGCGTCTTAAGGGCCTAACTGGCTCTTACTACTTCAGTTGACTGCCTGTTCTCCTCAAGTGGGTTCAGGGAAGCAGCAGGAAACAGGAAGCTCCCTGAGAAGCTGGTGTTAATCAGTCCAGGCTCCTGGGTGTGCTAGATAGGTACATAAGAGGCTCCTCCTCTCTCTCCCTGCAGCTCTTGCTGCTTTCTGTTATTCCCTCTCACCTTTTCTCCTGCCCACCTGTTATGTCTCTTGTGCCCTCCTTCCTCCAGCACAGCACTCCACCATCTCTGTGCATCTAGAGCAGAGAGAATACATATGCACCAGCAGCAGACACAATTTTCTACACTCTGGGTCCTAGTGGCATCCGCCCCACAGTCTGGCACTTGAGGCGGCCGCCTCAGTTCGCCTCATGGTAAGGCCAGCCCTGAGGAACAGAACACAGTGAGAGACGCTACTCTCATGGTATGTCTAACCTGGGCAGCAGCGGGAGCGACCTAGTCATTTCATCCACAAAAGAGGCTCATGCAAGCACCTGGATTGAACCTCCAGATATTTTTGTGTTTGAGGCTCATCAGTATGAACAATATTTGATTCTTACACATAGTAGCTGAGCATGTGATGATCTTTAGTGTATTTATCCCCACAACATCCCTGTGAGTGAAGGCAGTGCTGTTATCCCCATTTTATGGATGGGGAGCTGAGACACAGAGAGATTAAGTGAATTGCTAGAGGTCTTCTGAGTCCTAGCCTGCACTGGACCAACCTTCCTCTCCTTACCTTGGTAGCCAAGGGAGAGGGGCGGCACGTGCGGCTATTCGGGGGTGGCAGATCCCTCCCTCTAGGAGCGAAGGACCTGCCGCCGAACTGCTGCCGCCGATCGCAGCTTTTTTTTCCCCCCACAATTGCCGCCGCCGGTCACGATTGTGATTGCGGCTTTTTTTTTTTTTTTGCTTGGGGCAGCAGAAATGCTGGAGCCGGCCCTGTCTGGAAGAGTGCATTCCACAGACGAAAAATGCATTCCTGTAATAAAAAGGAACTACTTTCCTGGAGGGCAGGAAGGCGCTAGGACAGCAGTTTCATAGGGACTAGAGCTGGTCGGGAATGCTCGGGCAGAATATTTTCCATCAGAACATGTCAATTTGTCAAAAGCAAAAAGTTTGGAGGACATTGTGTCCATTTTGATAACTTTTTTTTTTTTGGGTCGGGGGAAGAGAACAGGCCTTTTCAGAGCCGAACGTTTTGCTTTTTCCATTTCAGAAAGTCTTTTTGTTTCAAGTTTTATTTTTACTTTCTATTATAGGGCATAATTTAAAATTTAAGTAAAAAATGGCATGAACAGTTGCAATTTTATCAAAATGAAACATGAAAAAAAAAAATTTCCCCAGAACTTTGTTTCAGGGGAAACTCGTTCTTTAGATTTTCCCTTTCTGAATGTACAAGTTTTTGCAATTGTGAAATTTCCCACAAAACAGAAAATCCAGTTCCTGCCCTGCTCCCATAGAGCCCTTTGCTGTGAAACCACCAGTAAAGACTACAGGCAAATTAATCTCTGGCGTACTCTGCTGCAGTCAATGGAATTACACCAGGGATGAAGGTGGCCCAGTGAAAATCCAATAGCATTAATTTGTGCCGTTTTCTGATACCTACCCTATGTAATTGTACATCTGGAGCACAGAGAAGCATTTAAGTGGCGCAAAGGGAGGCAGAACGGAGACTGAAATGAAGTCGCAGGCTTGGCGATGCAGAAGTGTGGTTGTCCTACTGCTAAGTGGAACTCCTCACCAGATAACAGGGCTAATAAAGGTGTATTCTGATTGAACTAGTAGGAGGCATAATAGAGGAAAGCAATTTGTGTATATTTTTAAAGGTCACCTTTTCAATAAGTTTCTGGATTTTCCCACTGACAAAATAGGTTTATTCACTGAGCAAATATGAAATTCTGCTCTTTATAACCAGCTAATCAAAAAGAGCCCAATCCTGCTCTTATTTGAGGCAACAGCAAATGTGCCATAGATGTAGCTGAGAGCAGAACCCAGACCAGACACATATATATATTCATTTCTTTCCTAATTGAATGGATCATTTATTGTGTTCAAAATGGCTAGCTGGTTACAGTGGGTGGTGATTTTCTCTGGATGTTGCCTCTGGGTAGCTATACCATTTGTACAGTGCCATTGGAGGACCATTTATTCACCTAGCCGGTCCACTCTGATCAATTCTGATTTTCCTCTTTTCAGTTTTGAAAGTAGGGGCCAAATTTCCCCAAAGTTACAATTGTGGAGTTTTACCCCAGAGCTAGCTGAGGTAATGAAAACTCGGATGCGGCTCTCCACCACTAGCACAGTTGGCTTCAGATTCTCTCCTCTAAAGTCTCTAAAGGTCTGGCAAGAGCGATAGTGGAGTCCTGGCGCAAAAGCCAACGTTAGACAAGAGAAGCAGTTGTCGCTGTAGCTCCCTGGGCGGTTGTGCTTGAGCCGATGAAACGCATGTGTGAATGGAATAATCGCGGCACGTTGTTCGTTGTTCGTCAGGAGTAATCTTTACTCTGGAATTTTTTTAATGACTTTGGTGTAGATGGGGGGAGAGGAGAAGAGTGACTTTGGCTAGAGCCGGGCATAGCGCTGTTACAACTGCCAAAGCCCCCTTCATTGACACAACCATCCATGCAGCTTGGCCAATGCACCTCAGTCCTGACCACCAGAACGTAATTGCTCCTCAGGGGGAAATCCCTCTGTTTTTTTTCAGTCCAGGAGCAAAAGCTTCCCTGGTGACCAATGCCAGCTGGTTCACTGACCGCTCTTCCAGTGGCAAATGGGGGTCTCCTCTTGGGGGCCAGCTGACCTAGCCTCAGGATGGCTGCAACTCCCTCCACTCTGAGTATAATTGACAGGACGGAAGCTAGAACAAACTCAATTAAGCACCAGTCTGACTTTTAATTACAGAACAGAGTCATTATTAGCGTATCCCCAAGGATGGCTAATGGCTTCTGAAATTTCTTAGCATTTGGGAAGCTGAACTATTTTACCTGCCTCTCTTGGATTAGACGCTAATGGTGCTGATAAACCAGGAGTCATGCTGAAGCAGCGTAGGTTCTTTATTTATTATGCCGGCATGGGCTACTATAGCTCCCATACATTGCTATGGTCTGTGTGACCCTAAGAGCCCCCGTATGCCAACTGGCAAACAGTGAACCCAACAGACTGTTGTCAGAATATTTAGCCAGTGTCTTGTAAGGTGTCAGATAAGAACTGGTGACCTGCTGGTCACGAATATTACTGTGTGATGTATGTATGGGTGGGGTGTTTGCCAGAAGCTGGGAATGGGCACCAGGAGATAGATCACTTGATTACGTGTTCTGTTCATTCCCTCTGAAGCACCTGGCATCGCCCATTGTCGGAAGACAGGGTACTGGGCTAGATGGACCTTTGGCCTGACCCAGTATGGCCATTCTTATGTTCTTATGTGTAAAGAGTTACGTATGTGTGCTGGGAATGTGTTCCTAAAATATGTTTTGGGGGCCGACTTGATAAAGAAGTTTGTCCTAGAGCAGGGGTTCTCAACCTTTTCTTTGAGTCCCCCCCCCCATATGCTATAAAAACTCCACGGCCCACCTGTGCCACAACAACTGTTTGCTGCATATAAAAGTCAGAGCTGGTGTTGGGGGTAGCAAGTAGAGCAGTTGCCTGGGGCCCCACGCCACAGGGGCCACCATGAAGCTAAGTAGCTCAGGTTTCTGCTTCAAACCCGGGTGGCGGGACTCAGGGCCCCGGGCTTCAGCCCTGCATGGCAGGTCTTAGGCTTTCTTCCCTGGGCCCCAGAGAATCTAACACAGACCCCCTGAAACCTGCTCATGGACCCCCAGGGGGCCCCAGATCCCTGGTTGAGAACCACTGTCCTAGAGGAAGGAACAGTTATTCTGCCTGCTCACCTGTCTCTCCAATGTAAATTGAGTAAGGTGATGCTAGAGACAATGGAAGTTATATTTACATGCAAGTCAACGAGGGGATGGGAAGTCAACAGGAGGAGTCAAACAGTGGGGGAGAAGCACTCTATCTGGGGATACACTTCAGAAGAATGCATTTCAAAGGTTTACTGGACTATAAAAAGAAGGGAAGAGAACCCTGAGTTATCCATCACTTAGGGGATAATGGGGGCCGCACTCTTTGATTCTGTGAACGTTGGATCCTCCTGCTGGAAAGGCTGGAGATGCTGGTAACCTGATGGGACAAGGCTGTGTAGGCAAAGACTGCCGCTTGCTAAAGTTAAGTCTTAGACACTAGAAAGTGTGTTTTATTTTGTTGTGTTTGCAACCATTTTCGGTTTATCATCTCTTAGTATCACTAAAATCTCTGCTCTTTATTAATAAACTTAAGCTTAGTTTTACAATACAATCTTCTCAGCAGACGTAACAATTTCTGTGAGTGTCCAGTGAGAGGGAGCAGGCACTGCAGAGACGTATCTGGGGAATTTGGGAACTGGGGTTCCCTTAATGTTTCCTGCAAGGCCAGGTTAAGACTGCCAGAGCCTTAGGGAGTTTGTTGATGAGGCTGACCGAACGGGTGTGGCAAGGAGCTGACCCAATTTAAGGCCCAGCAAAGGTATCCCTTGCTGAGGTAGAGAGGTAACACAGTGGCTTACGATTCTGGGTGCAGCCGGACAATATCCAGGACTCTCTAACCCAGCGTAAGTCCCTTGTCCTAAATGGTTGCGTAGTGTAGCTGTGCCACTGTTAAATACACGCCCCGTGTGTGATACATAAACCATAGGCTCCAAGGCCAGAAGGGACCGTTGTGATCATCTAGTCTGACCTCGTGCATCACACAGGCCGGCGAATTTTGCCAAGTGATTCCTGCCTCAAGCCCACATCGGTTTCCTCTGCCGCTATGTTACTCAGGTGAGTCAACTGGCTTCTCAGTGACTCAGTTTCCCCTCTGTGTAATATTGGGGCTAGAGAAGTGCTTTGGGATCGTTGGATGAACAGCACTCTATAATCCTCATATCAATGGAATATTATCATTACTCAGAATATGGGCCAAAAGAACAGATTTAGTCTGGATCTGGAGCTCCATTGCTCGTACTCATTATTTGTTTTAGCCTCAAGAAAATAGACGAGGAGGGGAAAATATCTGCGAGGCGTACCACTTAAGAAGCTATGAAATAAACTCCAGCCGTGAAGTTTCCAGGACGTGGATACTTCTGGGGTTTAAATGTGTTAATGCCGCATCGAGGGACATGCCTTTCCCCCTCCCCCGCTTCCCCTCTGAGGCAAACGCTCCATGCCCCCCTTCACACAGCGAGGCAGAGTCTGACGAGGGAAAATGGCCTCAGACTTAAAAGAGAATTATGTATTTATCCCGGTGTGAGAGGCATTCATTAAGGCTGTAGCCAGAAACCAGTTTGGCATTTGTAAACGGAGTTAAGAGGCTCCTGCAATCGATCCGGAAGCCGATGAAACGTGGGTGGGATGTTTTACAAAGTGCTGCAGTTGTTGGGTCGAAACCAATGAGTGTCAAATGCCTGGGGTGACATCCTGGCTTCCACTGACATCACTGGCAAAACTTCCATTGGCTTCAGTAGGGCCGGGACTTCAGCCCTGGCCAGCTTCAGTGCTTCCTGGTGGACCTGGCTCCAGATCTATCCCAAGGGAAAGGCACTTGGGCTGCTACCTCTGGCCCCACACTGTCCGGGGCTCTTATTGTCAGCAGCTGCCTGTCCTCCCCTCTGGAGGCCCCTCCACTCCCTGGCCTCTGCAGACCAGCCACTCTTGTAGGCTGAGTAGCTGGGTCTGTTACAGGGGTGAAAGTAAGTCCAGGGACTTACCGGTACGCTGGGGCCAGCTGTGGCGCCCGGAAGGGGTGGGGCCTAGAGCAGAAGGGCAGGGCTGAGGGGGTCAGAGCCAGCTCCAGCTCACCCTGTAAGGTAAGTGCCGCCTCCTCCTCCTCTTCCCCTCCCCTCCCCCACCGGTGTAGCAGCAGCAGCCCGGGGCCCTGGGGGCTATTTAAAGGGCCTGGGGCTCCCCTGCTTCTACCGCCCCGGTCCTGTAAATAGCCTCCAGAGCCCTGGGGAAGCAGTGGGGCTCCAGCGGCTATTTAAAGGACCAGGCGGCAGAGACAGCTGGAGCCCCGGCCCTTTAAATAGCCCCGGGAGCCCCCTGCTACCCCAGGGCTCCGGAGGCTATTTAAAGGGCCCGGGGCTCCCCTGCTTGTACCGCCCCGGCCCTTTAAATAGCTGTGGAGCCCTGGAGTAGTGGCGGCGGGGCTCCAGGGGCTATTTAAAGGGCCGGGGCGGTAGAAGCAGCAGGAGCCCCAGACTTTTAAAATAGCCCCCAGAGCCCTACCCCAGGGCTCCAGCAGTGGGGGTGGCAATTTAAAGGGTCTGGGGCTCCAGCCCCTGCTGGGAGCCCCAGGCCCTTTAAATTGTCCCCTGGGGAAGCCGGGCCACCCCGGTACGGCGCACCAGCTCTTGCCGGTATGCCGTACCGGGGCGTACCGGCTTACTTTCACCTCTGGTCTGTTATAAATAGGTCATCACAGGGGATTAGGAGACTTTGGAGCCCAATGGGGAAAGGCCGTGGCTAAGCAGAACCAGCTAGCACGGAGCAGGCTGTGACACTACATGCCTTTCACACAGGCCTCCAGGTCCGAGTGGCCCTGGTGCCTGTTAGTCCCTGTGGAAATTGTAGTGTCCCAGTGCGCTGCTGATGCTCAGGTCCTGGCTTTCAGTGGTGGGGGCTTCTAATTTGCACATTGTAGACCCTTTTCTCTATGGCACGGCCACTATTGTTATTTATACTGCTGTAGCACCTATTGTGCTAGAAACTGTACATGCCCATAGTAACGGACAGTCGCTGCCTGGGAGAGTTAATATATGACATAGACAGGAGAGAGAAAAAGGTGGGAGGAAACCTGTATATTAGTATCCCCATTTTACAGATGGAGAACTGAGGCATAGAGAGACTAAGGCCTGTTCTACACTTAAAAACTATATCAACCTAGCTACGTCACTCAGGGCTGTGAAAAATCCCACCCCGCTCCCGAGCGCCATGATTAGGTCAACGTAAGCCCTAGACTTGGCTAGGTCGACGGAAGAATTCTTTCATCACCTAGCTACTGTTTCTCAGAGAGATGAGGGGGAGGGATAGCTCAGTGGTTTGAGCATTGGCCTGCTAAACCCAGGGTTGTGAGTTCAATCCTTGAGGGGGCCACTTAGGGATCTGGGGCAAAATCAGTACTTGGTCCTGCTAGTGAAGGCAGGGGGCTGGACTCGATGACCTTTCAAGGTCCCTTCCAGTTCTAGGAGATGGGATATCTCCATTAATTTATTTTTTTATTTTTTATTTTTATATTGACCAAAAACAAAAAACAAACAAAAACCACAACACACCACAACCACCACCTATCTACGTAGGAAGTGTCTACGCTATGGTATTACACCAAGATTTTTCATCTACCAAAACACTGAGTAATTGAAACATTTTGGAAATGGTTTCCAATTTAAAAAAAAAAATGTGAAAACCAAATAAAAAAGTTGAGAAAGCAGAGTTTTTAATGGGGAAAAAAATCTGTTTTTTGGGTGGAGGATGACAGGAGGAAAAGATACTTTGCAACAACAAAATATTTTGTTTAAAAGGTTGACAGCTGGGCACCAAACCCACCCAACTCATCCCAGGGGGACACTTTGTATGTACCGAATGAGGCATCATGGGCTGAACGGAGTTAGAGGGCAAGGGCAAAAATTTGTTGATGCTCACAGAAGGAGGATGTCTGCCTACTCTGGGTACTCTGTTGCATATTACACCTGAATTCTGCAGCAAGATTCTGATGCAGCAGCTCTCTATTAAAAATTGAGGTTTTCATTGAAGGAATGTATAGAACTAGGGTTGAAAGGATGAGCTTTTTAGCAGTAAATGTCAATTTCACCGTGCTCACACAAAGTGACCGAAAAATATTTCCATCAATAATAATCCAAATTTACAACAGGGGAAAGGAAGAAAAAATTGTGCATTCATTTGATTTGAAGATATTTACTTTGTGTATTTTGACAGGTGATATTGACAGTTTCTGTTTTAACGATTATAAAGCCTTCACTTTTCACATCTCGGTGCCTACTGTCATTAAAATAATTATTGTCTGACCTCACCCATTATCCGCCTCCCCCATAATTTCCTGTGAAAATCTAAAATGATAAAAATAAAAAAGCTTAAAAATAAACAGTGATCTTCTCCATTGAAATTATAAGAATTGAATTCTGACAGACCTATATATAGTTTGACTCCCCCGGCTGGGTTGGCGGCAGAAAGAATTGAATCCCAGATCCGTAGATTTAAAAGCATGAGCCTCCACTACCTGAGCTAAAACCATCACCTCTGTTAAATTCAGTCAGAAGGCCACTCACAAAGCTCTGTATGGTCGAGCTGCAAGAGTCACCCCGTGTGAACCTGGGTTCTAAGTGGAAAATGAATAATGCACTAAGCATAGAAGGCCATGGGTCTTGTTCGCTGCTGAATTCAATTTATTTTACCTTATCCTCACATTTTCTATTTTGTATTGGTGCATAAATGCTTCTTAGAAGTTGTCGGGGTGAAAGCTACAGGATTTAATAGCTGGATTCAGGATGGATTTCAGCTCCTAGGAAGGGACTGGAGACAACTGGGGCTTGTGGACTAAGCACTATGGCTAAATGTTTCTGTTAAAATGATCAGCAGTGAAATAGTCAATGATGTTGATATTTGAACTGCCGTCATTAGGTTCCAGAGTTATCAGCCCATTCAGATAAATAATACAGTTCTCCCTTGCAAAAGCTATTGTTTCAGGCTCTTTACAGACTCAGGAAGACAACACTGCATTAGTAACACGAGGGTTAGATTTTCAAACATTATTCACAACCATAAGGATAGATTTTTTTTTTTTAAAGCAAGCTTGGATCCTGGAGGACAATCAGAGGCAAGGGGTGGATTCCATGGCTACAGAATGCACAGGGTCTTGGGTTTGGCTAGAACAGTGCGATTAACTCAGTGACCTATAGAAAGTCAATCATGTGCTTAGTAATTGGTTTTCTTTTCAGATATGAGAGAGGAAAAAAACCTCTTTGTACAAATGATTGTTTGGAGAAAGGTCACAGCAATTTGTACATGCTAATCAGTGGTGCACACATCAATCATATTTTCTTCTTTTCAATAGTATCTGTGCCTTGCAAATGCACCGAAACTGAGCAGGGCACCCCCAGAGAAATCATAAGCCAAGAGGATTTGCCTTTTGTGATGGCTCTGACCAAACAGAAGATTTTCCTTGGAACTTTGCCAGTGCCCACCAAAACAAGGCAGCCCTCCTGAAATCTCTCTAGGTCCTTTTGAGTCTGGCGTTTATTTTTTCCTGGGGCATCTTATAAATCCATCTATATGAGGGTGTGCTGGGGCAGGAGCTGATTTAGCACCTTGTCACTCAAATCCCCCCAGTATACATTAACTGGGACCTGTTTGCAAAGACAGGCAGTTGATGCCAATTAACTGCGTAGAGATACAGCTGAGGAGCTAATTGGATGGAAGGAACCGCAGTAGCTGGGACTATATAAGCAGAGAGGACGGCGGTGCTAGGGAGGAGAGTATACTGGCTGCTTCCCCAGAAGCAGTGGGGAAGCTGGCTGGCTACTGACTGTAAATAGTATGTAAATAACACTCCAGGCTGTGGGATATAATAAAGCACAGTGGTGATTAAGACCACCGGGAGTTGTGGCGGTCAATGACTGTGACTGGAAAAGACTCTCAGGGGACCACGCCCTGGTGTTTGCTGCCCCACTGTGAAAATAAGAAAATTTCCCACAGGAGGTAAAGTATTTTTGTGCACCCTCAATCAGGTGAATATGATAATGTGAGAGACCATAAGTAATATCCAGGGAGACTGATCCCAATCTTCAAAAGCGGGCTCTGATTTTGGTGGCCTCGTTTTTGGGTGCTCAGCTTGAGATGCCTTAAATGGGCCAGATTTTCACAAGTGCTGAACTCCAGCATCTCCTGCTGACTTCAGCAGCCTCTGCAGATGCTCAGTGCCTCTGAAACCCAGTCCCCAGGCTGTCAAGTTGAAGAGACTGAGAAAATTCTTGGATTCTCCTGGGCCGCAAATGGTGCCACAGATCAGCCTCCCCTGACGGCTGGTGAAATTTTTCCGGTAGTTTTGTTAGTTGCCGAGTTGGCCGCTGCAGCACTGCCAGACCGCTGAGGACAGGAAGTGAAGAATACAGAGTCCCCTTTGCAGAGATTAGCACTGTCAGTGCCGCTAGACCTGTGGAGTCCTTGGATCCCACTCCAACAATGTGCCAGTCATGCACACTGGGCAAAAAGGCAGAGAAAGGTCCAGGTCCCCTTTCTCTCCTTTCCACATAGAAGTTGGATGCAATCTAGCTCTTAATCTTCATTAGGTGTTGAGGAACCAAAGCAGTGGGCTTGGTTAGGTGCCGTGTTCTAAACAGGATAGGATAGCAAAACCAAGGGAAGAGATCTGTGTGTGTATCTAACTGTTGGCCTCATCCTGGGCCTTTCTTCCCAAGCTAATATCCCTTAGGGGAACCCAAGCAAGCAGCATGTGATTCCCCCAGATTCAGCCCGGGGATGGGAAACCTAGGTAGCATTTGCATGCTAATACAGAAACAGATTGGAGGGTTCATTGAAGGATTCAGTAACCAGGTCTGGCTTTGCAGAGGCAGCAGGCAGTGTAATACGTATGGGGAAGCAGGCAAGATGGCTGGATGTGAAAAAGAAGGGCATTGAGTGGATGTTTCAAAGACATTGTAGTCCAGAAGCCTGAGCATGGGATGGGCAGCCCGGAACTCATCTTGTAAGAGACTATCTACAGAGCAGCTGGGAGGTGCGATTCCTAGCATGGGTAGAGAGATGCGTGCTTGCTTGATCCAGCTAGCATGCTAAAAATAGCAGCGTGGCCAGGGTGACCCAGACAGTAGCATGGGCTAGCTGTGCCAGTACAATCCCCCCCAAGTCTCTGGGTACATACTTGAGCAGCTAGCCTGCATCGGCACTCATGCCACTGCACCCCGCTGCCATTTCTAGGGTTAGCTCGAGCAGCCCTGGCACGTGTCTGGTTTCACCTCGCAGCTGCTGTGTAGACGTACCCTAACTGACTCCGTGTGATGCTGGGCAAATCACTCCACCTTTTGGTTTCCTCAGTTTCCCCTCTCTATAAAATGGGATCAATGCTGCTTATTCATCTCACCAGGGGGAGGCCAAGGGTTGATAGAGCCCAATCGTGTGAGCTGCTGAGTCTTACACCGAGATCAGTGGAGGCTGATGGTGCTTAGCAGGTTGTCCCCAATTTAAGTTCTTGGGTACATATCTGATCAGTGACTGTAAAGCAACGTGGCAATTCGCAGCAGTATATGTGTGTTAATGAAAAATACCCCATTCATGTCTGCAAAGTGCTTCGATACCTTCTTTTGGTGGAATTGTGATTTATTATCATTGTTACTCATTTGCATTACACTTTGGGGTATGACATGACCTGGGTAGTAACTGTATGGATTGTTATTGGGAGAACCTGTTCCAGAAGCACATTTCTCTGAGCATCAGGGACTGTCAGCTCTGCAGCTAGGGAATATTTGCATTCTACAGCCCCGCCGCACCAGCACACCAAACATGAGACTGTTTTTGTCACACCAAGAGCCTGAGTTGTCATCAGCTGATCACGCTGTCAGCTAAAGAATTTGAGAACTCCCCCCTAGAGTGCAAGTGAGGGGAAATTATGCTCAAATAATTGCGCTCGGTTACATCTGGAGATGGTCTAAGGAGTAAGTTATAATGATAATGCCAATACTTATTGCCTGTATGAATAAATCTCATCACATTTCCTTAACATTATCTCCTGTGTGAGTATCACAGAGGAATAGACAATTTATCCTGAAGTGCCTAACTGTAAACATAAGGCTGTTCACATGCCTATTGGTGGTGGGTAAAGCTCTGGCTAGCTGACCCGCCTCCACTCCAAAGGAAGAGGGCAATAACATTTCCATGGCTTAGCCAGATCAGGAGCTAGTAGTGGGTGAATTTCAAGAGGTTCCTTCCCCACTCTGAACTCTAGTGTACAGATGTGGGGACCCGCATGAAAGCCCCCTAAGCTTATTTCTACCAGCTTAAGTTAAAACCTGGTACGCTGCCACCACCAAGTGATTTAACAAGAAACAGGGAAAGGACCACTTGGAGTTCCTCTTCCCCCAAAATATCCCCCCAAGCCCTTACACCCCCTTTCCTGGGGAGGCTTGAGAATAATATCCTCACCAGTTTGTTACAAAGTGATCAAAGACCCAAACCCCTGGGTCTTTGGACAATGGAAAAATCAATCAGGTTCTTAAAAGAAGGATTTTATTAAAAAGAAAAGGTAAAAATCATCTCTGTAAAATCAGGATGGAAAATAACTTTACAGGGTAATCAGATTCAAAGAGCCCAGAGGAACCCCCTCTAGCCTTAGTTTCAAAATTACAGCAAAACAGGGATTAACACCCCCCTCCCCCAGCAAAGGGAACATTCACAAGTTGAGAAAACAAAGATAAACTAACACACCTTGCCTGGCTGTTACTTACAAGTTTGAAATATGAGAGACTTGTTCAGAAAGATTTGGAGAGCATGGATTGATGTCCGGTCCCTCTTAGTCCCAAGAGCAAACAACCCCCAAAACCAAGAGCACAAACAAAAGCCTTCCTCCTCTCCCACCCCCCAAGATTTGAAACTATCTTGTCCCCTTGTTGGTCCTTTGGGTCAGGTGTCAGCCAGGTTACCTGAGCTTCATAACCCTTTACAGGTAAAAGGATTTTGGTGCCTCTGGCCAGGGGGGATTTTACAGTATTGTACGCAGGAGGGTTGTTACCCTTCCCTTTATAGTTATGACAGGCTGGCTAGCAGTTCAGATCCCCAGCTGAAACTCTTTGGGCTGGAAAACAGGGTATCAGGTCCTGTGGTGATGGGCAGCAGTACAAAACTGTGAGAGAAGAGACATAAGTTTGGGAACTTTCATTACTCTTCTCCTAAGAAAGCTTTTACTGGGAGAGTTCGGACTGGTTTCTTCCCCATCAGAAGTAGCAAGCGACATAGTGGCATCTGGTGAAATCATTTTTCTCCACACAACTTTGCAAATAGCAGAGGATTCACTTAGCTCAAGTGGTAAAAGCTGGTGTGTTTGTTGCTGAAGGACCCCTGTTCTAATCCTGACTCCCCAGTTTTATGTGTGGATCTGATTTATCTACCTTAATAATTAGGTCTGTTGTTTGCAGCATGTGATTTTGTTGCACTTTGGGAGATTTTATGGTGTCCCAAGTAGGGCACCCCAAATCACTAGGTCACTTTTGAAAATCTTGACTTAGATTTTAAATCCCAGCTGGAAAGCAGCACCTCCAAAAGGCATAGGATAAAACCACAGTCTGTGCTAGCTGCAGAACAAGTGTTGGGTCCCTTTCTGAGCAAAAATTACTTACAGGCACATGGGACATCCTGTATGTAAATATTGCTATCAGAGCGGGCTAACGTACCACTCTGGTCCCTAGCCTAGTTTCCAATCCTTATTCCCATTAGCCAAAGAAAATCCCTGACCGCCTGTATTAAAGAAAAGGTTATTGAATGCGGACTATTACCACTTGCACAATGTGCGTAGGGCGTAGGCTTTTGTGCAATGAGTTAGGGGATTCTTAGCCTAGTTCCCAGTGGGCAAGTGCCCACATCATACAAAACATTGTCCCTGGGAGTCTCAGCAGAGAGGTAACGGGACCCCTTGAGAGGCTGGGGGAGAGGCACATCAGCTGACTCTCTCAAGAAGAAGTCAGAAGTGAAGAAGACACTCAAGCTGCTCCCATGAATAGAGGACATCTCTCACCAGAGCTGTTCAGCCCAGCACCTCCCACCTGTAGGCAATCGAAAGCTATCCCAAAAGCCCCAGTCAAAGAGGAGTCGTTCCTCTCCCCTCCTATATTTCGGACATATGGCTAGGCCTGTGTGCCAGCCATGTCCAGGCCAGCACACTGAGGGTCAACTCTAGGGCCACTGGAATTCATAGATTCATAGATTCTAGGACTGGAAGGGACCTCAAGAGGTCATCGAGTCCAGTCCCCTGCCCGCATGGCAGGACCAAGTACTGTCTAGACCATCCCTGATAGACATTTATCTAACCTACTCTTAAATATCTCGAGACGGAGATTCCACAACCTCCCTAGGCAATTTATTCCAGTGTTTAACCACCCTGACAGTTAGGAACTTTTTCCTAATGTCCAACCTAGACCTCCCTTGCTGCAGTTTAAACATGTTTTCTCCCTCCTCCTTATGACACCCTTTTAAATACCTGAAAACTGCTATCATGTCCCCTCTCAGTCTTCTCTTTTCCAAACTAAACAAACCCAATTCTTTCAGCCTTCCTTCGTAGGTCATGTTCTCAAGACCTTTAATCATTCTTGTTGCTCTTCTCTGGACCCTTTCCAATTTCTCCACATCTTTTTTGAAATGCGGTGCCCAGAACTGGACACAGTACTCCAGCTGAGGCCTAACCAGAGCAGAGTAGAGCGGAAGAATGACTTCTCGTGTCTTGCTCACAACACACCTGTTAATACATCCCAGAATCATGTTTGCTTTTTTTGCAACAGCATCACATTGTTGACTCATATTTAGCTTGTGGTCCACTATAACCCCTAGATCCCTTTCTGTCATACTCCTTCCTAGACAGTATCTTCCCATTCTGTATGTGTGAAACTGATTTTTTCTTCCTAAGTGGAGCACTTTGCATTTGTCTTTGTTAAACTTCATCCTGTTTAATTCAGACCATTTCTCCAATTTGTCCAGATCATTTTGAATTATGACCCTGTCCTCCAAAGCAGTTGCAATCCCTCCCAGTTTGGTATCATCCGCAAACTTAATAAGCGTACTTTCTATGCCAATATCTAAGTTGTTGATGAAGATATTGAACAGAGCCGGTCCCAAAACAGACCCCTGCGGTACCCCACTCGTTATGCCCCATCAGACAATTCCTTCTGTCTTAGTAACGTCTCCTCTTGACCCAGCATTACCCTCCTCTCCTCCCTTTCAATGTAAGCAGCACCGTCAATGTCCGCAGCAATATCCAGGCTCGAGCATTTTCTGGAGGAGAAGGCTCCATTGCTTGTGCGTGTTAATCTTTAGGATCTCTCCCTACCCTTCCCAACACTCAGATGGGCTTGTCACTTAATGACAACTTTCCCAGCTGCCTTGAATGAAGTGTTTTGAGCAGACACAGGGAGGATGCCAGGTGGGGGGGATTTAAGCACAGGACTGTCCCAGGGTGCCTGGGAAGCTGGAATCATTTTGGCCTGTCTGAAAAATGGTCTGTATTTTAGCCTTGCTAGACACACTTACAAAAAACAGTATGGGGTGCATGTACCATAGTAGGGGCTGTCACCTGCCCCCTTTTAATGCAGAAATGGGGAGATCTGCATACAGATGAGACTCAGGCCTGGTCTACACTTAAATTTACGTCAACATAGCTACGGCACTGAGAGGTGTGAAAAATCCACCCTCCTGAGCACTGTAGCTGTCTATCTAACCCCAGGTGTAGACACAACTATGTTGGCAGAAGAATCATAGAATTGTAGGACCTGAAGGGACCTCGAGAGGTCATCTAGTCCAGTCCCCTGCACTCATGGCAGGACTAAGTATTATCTATACCAGGGGTAGGCAACCTATGGCACGCGTGCCGGAGGCAGCACACGAGCTGATTTTCAGTGACACTCACGCTGCCCGGGTCCTGGCCACCGGTCCTGGGGGCTCTGCATTTTAATTTAATTTTAAATGAAGCTTCTTAAACACTTTAAAAACCTTATTTACTTTACATACAACAATAGTTTAGTTATATATTATAGACTTATAGAAAGAGACCTTCTAAAAACATTAAAATGTATTACTGGCCCGCGAAACTTTAAATTAGCGTGAATAAGTGAAGACTCGGCACACCACTTCTGAAAGGTTGCCGACCCCTGATCTAGACCATCCTTGACAGGTGTTTGTCTAACCTGCTCTTAAATATCTCCAATGATGGAGATTCCACAACCTCCCTGGACAATTTATTCCAGTGCTTAACCACCCTGACAGGAAGTTTTTCCTAATGTCCAACCTAACCCGCCCTGGCTTGAATTTAAGCCCATTGCTTCTTGTCCTATCCTCAGAGGTTATGGAAAATAATTTTTCTCACTCCTCCTTGTAACAACCTTTTATGTACATGAAAACTGTTATCATGTCCCCCCTCAGTCTTCTCTTCTCCAGACTAAACAAACCCAATTTTTTCCATCTTGTTTTCTAGACCTTTAATCATTTTTGTTGCTCTTCTCTGGACTTTTCCAATTTGTCCACATCTTTCCTGAAATGTGGTGCCCAGAATTGGACACAATACTCCAGTTGAGGCCTAATCAGCGGGGAGTAGAGCGGAAGAATTACTTCTCGTGTCTTGTTTACAACACTCCTCCTAATACAACCCAGAATGATGTTTGCTTCCCCCCCCCCCCCCCAACATTGATTACTTAATTATTTGCTCCATTATCTTTCCAGGCAATGAAGTTAAACTAACTGGTCTGTAATTCCCCAGGTTGTCCTTATTTCCCTTTTTATAGATGGGCACTATATTTGCCCTTTTCCACTCTTCTGGAATCTCTCCCATCTTTCATTACTTTTAGAAGATAATCGCTAATGGCTTCAATATCTCCTCAGTCAGATCCTTTAGTATTCTAGGACGTATTTCATCAGGCCCTGGTGACTTGAAGAAATCTAACTGGTCTAAGTAATTTTTAACTTGTTCTTTCCCCATTTTAGCCTCTGATCCTACCTCATTTTCACTGGCATTCACTATGTTAGACGTCCAATCACTACTAACCTTTTTGGTGAAAACTGAAACAAAAACGTCATTTAGCACTTCTGCCATTTCCACATTTTCTGTTATTGTTTTTCCTCCCTCGTTGAGTAAGGGGCCTACCCTGTTCTTGGTTTTCCTCTTGCTTCTAATGTATTTGTAGAATGTTTTCTTGTTACCCTTTATGTCTCTAGTTAGTTTAATCTCGTTTTGTGCCTTGGCCTTTCTAATTTTGTCCCTACACACTTGTGTTATTTGTTTATATTCATCCTTTGTAATCTGACCTAGTTTCCACTTTTTGTAGGACTCTTTTTGAGTTTCAGATCATTGAAGATCTCCTGGATAAACCAGGGTGGTCTCTTGCCATACTTCCTACCTTTCCTACGCAGTGGGATAGTTTGCTCTTGTGCCCTTAATAATGTCTCTTTGAAAAACTGCCAACTCTCTTGAACTGTTTTTGCCCTTAGACTTGCTTCCCCTGGGAACTTACCTAACAAATCCCTGGATTTGCTAAAGTCTGCCTTCTTGAAATCCATTGTCTTTATTATGCTGGTTTTCCTCCTACCATTCCTTAGAATCATGAACTCTATCATTTCATGATCACTTTCACCCAAGCTGCCTTCCACTTTTGAATTCTCAACCAGTTCCTCCCTATATGTCAAAATCAAATCTAGAACAGCCTCTCCCCCAGTAGCTTTCTCTACCTTCTGAACTAAAAAACGATCTCCAATACATTCCAAGAACTTGTTGGATAATTTGTGCCCTGCTGTGTTATTTTCCCAATAGATGTCTGTTTCCATTGACCGAGGGCCGGTGCTACCATATAGGCAAACTAGGCGGTTGCCTAGGGCGCCAAGATTTGGGGGCGCCAAAAAGCTGTGCCCCCAATTTTTTTTTACAGCATTCCTACGCACCCTCCCCAAGCAAGCCGTCGCTGCTCCACTTCTCCCGCCTCCCAGGCTTGCGGCGCCAACCAGCTGTTTGGCGCCACAAGCCTGGGAGGGGAGGAGAATTAGAGCGGGGGCAGCGTGCTCGGGGAGGAGGCGGAGCAGAGGTGAGCTGGCGTGGGGAGCTGCCACATGGCTCCCCGGGGGGAGAGCTGCCGCGGGTGAGGTGCCTCAGGGCAGGGGGAGGGGAGCTGCCGCGGGTGGGGGCGCGCCTCAGGGTGGGGGGGGCGGGGAGCTGCTGCGGGGCTGGGGGGGGGGGGGGCGCAAGGTGGAAGTTTCGCGCCCTAGGCGAAACTTCCTTGCACCAGCCCTGCATTGACCTAGTTACCATTGCCCGGGGAGTTGGTGTTCCTACCCCGATGGGGAAAGACTCTTCCATTGGTGCAATCTGTGTCTACACTACAGGTGCTACAGCATCATATATATGGCACTTTCACTATGCTGTGGTAGTGCCCATGGTGTAGGCATGACCTTGGGTCATAATTCAGCTCTCTCTAGTTTGATGTGATTTCTCTGTGTGTTAGTTTCCTCATCCAAAATATGAGGATATTAATTCCTGCCATATGGGGGATTGTGGGGCTTAATTGTGTGCAAGAGACCCTTGGAGTCTCTTAAATAAAAGGTGCTATAGGAGAAGGATGTATTCTTTATTATTATTATTCCAGGTTTGATCAGTTCTACGTGAGCCACAAATGGCCAAAAATGACTGCAAATATCCCATCCAGGGTGCTTCACTTGCTAAAGAAAGGTTTGCTTGTCAGAGATAACCTGGTTTGCTGTTAGAGGAGTCTGCCACAATGCTTCTGCGGAGGATAATGATCTTCTTGCTTTGTCTCGCCCTGCCCTGGGAGAATGTTTAGAACAGAGGGAAGAGAGACAAGTGAGAATAAGGAGGTGCCTAGGGCAGTTATTTATATTGCTCATCAGATAGCAACCGCTCCACAAAAGAAACATTTCTCTCCCTTGGAGGACAGAAAAAAGCAAGAGTATAGTGACCTGATAGCTAATCTGCTCCTGAAAGAGAAAGCAGACAGAAGGGAAGGGATGCTTGATTTTCTATTGTACTACTTCAGATTGCAGTGTCAGATCTGGGAAGGAACATACTGCCTTGGGTAGGGACAGGGTGAAATCATACCAGGAATGGGTGAGGAGTTAGATGCCTGTCTCTGGCATCTGTAAGGCCTAGCAGGTCTCAAACTGTGGCGTGCAGACATGGTAGGCAGCAGACAACTCCATGCTGCTACCTAACTGGTGCTATAGCTAGCTTGCACTCCACTATCTACAACCTGGTGAAGACACACCCCACAGGAAGTCCCACCTCAAGGGGTCTGACAGACAGCAGCCTCATGGCTCCTGATTGGCTCTCTGCCCTATATAAACCCAAGGGGCATTCTAGGAAGTGTCCAGGTAAAAGAGTGTCCTTGTCCTTGTCCAACTCCTGGGTTTGACCCCAGCTTGATTTGGACCTTGCCTTCTGACCCTGAAACGTATCTTGGACTCTGGTCCTTCATATTGATGCTGGCCTGGAACTTGACTACAAACTCCTCTGTGACTCTCAGCTGCAGGTTTGACAGTGACTTTACTCCAAAAGGTGCATAACTACTTCTTACATGTATCCTGAATAAAGGTTGATGCCCTGCCCACTCATTTTAGCAAGGCTGGAGACCAAGGCCATGCTTGTTGATAGACCCTAGCACCATTGGCATAATAGTATGATCCCTGTTACGTCCTTGTTTTCATTCTCTGGGCAATATTTGCAATCGTCCATTTGACAGGTACCTGCATGGAGAGAAGGTTTCACTCGGAGCGCGCTCTTCAGTCTAGCAGACAGAGGCATAACAAGACCCAGTGGCTGGAAACTGAAGCTAGACAAATTTAGGTTAGAAATAAAGGCAGACATTTTTAACAGTGAGAGTAATTAACCGTTGGAACAATTTACCAGGGATGTATGGGGTCTCTGTCACTTGAAGTCTTTAAATCAAGACTGATATCTTTCTAAAACATTTGCTCTAGCTCACCCAGAAGCTATGGGCTTGATGCAGAAATTACTGGGTAAGATTCTTTGGATGGTTTTATGTAGGTAGTCAGACTAGATGATCACACATTTGGCCCTTTAAAATCCATGAAAAGCTTGTCCAGATCATCTCTGTTCTGGAAAGTCTACACTGATTGAGCACATGTGATCATGTCTCTCTTTAGTGGCTGGCTAGCCAGAGCAAAGATGAATGCCTATAACTGAGTACTGACTAATTGATTTTCTCCTTTAACTCAAGTAGTAGAAGCTTGTCCTTTTGATGCTCAAGAACATAATAAGAATGGCTATACTGGGCCCCCACTACAGAAAGGATGTGGGCCCCCCACTACAGAAAGGATGTGGACAAATTGGAGAGAGTCCAGCAGAGGGCAACAAAAATGATTAGGAGGCCAGGGCACATGACTTATGAGAAGAGGCTGAGGGAACTGGGCTTATTTCTTCTGCAGAAGAGAAGAGTGAGGGGGTATTTGATAGCAGCCTTCAACTACCTGAAGGGGGGTTCCAAAGAGGCTGGAGCTCGGCTGTTCTCAATGGTGGCAGATGACAGAACAAGGAGCAATGGTCTCAAGTTGCAGTGGGGGAGGTCTAGGTTGGATGTGAGGAAACACTATTTCACAAGGAGGGCGGTGAAGCACTGGAATGGGTTCCCTAGGGAGGTGGTGGAATCTCCATCCTTAGAGGTTTTTAAAGTCAGGCTTGACAAAGCCCTGGCTGGGATGATTTAGTTGGGGTTGGTCCTGCTTTGAGCAGGGGTTTGGACTAGATGACCTCCTGAGGTCCCTTCCAACCCTTAATCTTCTATGATTCTAGAACAATAGTCCATCTAGCCCAATACCCTGTCTTTGGACAGTGGCAGGTGCCAGATGCTTCAGAGGGAATGAACAGAACAGGGCAATCAGCAAGTGATCCATTCCTTGCCATCCACTCCCTGCTTCTGGTAGTTGGAGGTTTAGGTACACCCAGAGCATGGGGTTGTCCCTGACCATCTTGGCTAATGGCCATTGATGAGCCTATCCTTCATGAACTTCTCTAATTCTTTTTTTAATCCAGTTATAGTTTTGGCCTTCACAACATCCCCAGTCAACTAATTCCACATGTGGACTGTGCGTTGTGTGAAGAAGTACTTCCTTATGTATATCTCAAACCTTGTTGCCTATTAACATCATTGGGTGACCCCCTGGTTCTTGCATTATGTGAAGGGGTAAATAACACTTTCACTGTCTCCACACCATTCATGATTTGATTGTCCTCTATCATATATTTCTCCCTGCTAGTTGTCTCTTTTCTAAGCTGAACAGTCCAGCCTTTTCAATCTCTCCTCAAATGGAAGCTATACCCTACCTTCAGTCATTTTTGTTGCCCTTCTCTGTACTGTTTCCTATTCTAATACATCTTTTTGGGGATGGGGGGACCAGAACTACATGCAGTGTTCAAGGTGTGGGCGTACCATGGAGTTATATAGTGGCTTTATGATATTTTCTGTCTTATCATCTATCCCTTTCCTAATGGCTCCTAACATTCTGTTAGCTTCTTTGACTGCCACTGCACATTGAGTGGATGTTTTCAGAGAACTATCCATGATGACTCCAAAACCCTTCTTGAGTGGTAACAGCTAATTTAGAGCCCATCATTTTGTATGTATAGTTGGGATTGTTTTCCAGTGAGGTCCCTTCCAATCCTAATCTTCTATGAGTCTATGATTTAGTGTGGTGACTGAAATGAGTGTTTGCCATACCCCAATTAAATTAATGAGCTGTAGTTTATTGTCCCTTTAAAGAAGCAACGAATATAATAGCTTCTATGAGTGTTGCAGAAGAGGGCTGCATACTGCAGGGAGACTTCTCTGGGGAACTTGGGAGTTGCAGGGTGCGGTTTGTTACCTGCAAGGCAAGGTTTGGACTGGCAGAGCCCTGAAGAGTTTGTTGGCAGGGCAAACAAGCTGGTGTGTCAGGGAGTTGTCACACAGCTTAGGAGTAGCAAAACTCTCATTTGCTGAGGCTGGGCGGGATAACACAGGACCTCACAATTCTGGGAACCCCAGCAGATTGTCATGCTGGCAGACAGTTCTAGGGAAAAGTGGGACTGGGAGGGTGTTGGGGTCACTCTGCAAAAAGTAAGTGGGTGGGGGAAGTCAGGGTGTGACTTGCATGCTTGTCAGCTGGCTGTTGATGCTGTGGCTTATAGCCTTGACCGCATAGCATGTAAGGCATGCAGAGCTGCAGGGCAGGTGATGACACAACCCCTTACTGGTTTCAGTTGACCCCCACAGCAACCTGTCAGCTGGATTTTGCAGGCCACAGCACAAAGTCCCTGTGATCGGCGTCGGTCCACCTACCCGCTAGGGGGCAGTGGGGAGCTACGACGTCACTGGCCGGCCTGGGTCACACCTCCGCCAGCGGGGAATTAGCGGCGGGAAGGCCACCAGCCAGAGTCTGTAGCGCACCCCTCTGGCAGGGGAGCGCCGGCAAAGGTCAATAGCGCGCCCCTCAGGCAGGGGAGCGCCGGCAAAGGTCCCGGCGTGTCTCGGCCGGGTAGGGGAATGCAGGCCCACCCTACACCACTGTGTTCCAGCCCAGGGCCCTGACAGTGGCAGGATGAGGGTCCCGCCACTGGATCAGCGGGGTCCTTCCGCGATACAGACTCACCACTGTGCAGCTTTGTCCCTGGGCTACTTCCTACCCGATTGCTCGTCCGAATCCCTCTGGTCCTGCCAGTGCGTCGGGGTAGTCCACTGTTTGCAGCTCCAGCTCCCCCTCCGGCTCAGGCTCCTCCAGCTCCTCGGCTGCTAGCAGCTCCAGCTCCCCCTCCGGCTCCTCCAGTTCCTCTGGGTACTCGGCAGCGGGCAGTCCTGGCAGCCCCAGTCCGTCCTCCAGGTGAGGTTTCCACTGGTCCAGGGCCTCTCCTGGCGTGGCAGCAGGGTCTGAAGGAAGCAGCCCGCGGACTGCGTCTGCCTCCCTCCCTGGTGCTGCTCTAACTGAGCTAAGGGCCCCGCCCTTTATACTTCCTGTTCCACCCCTCCCCTTCCGGGGGGTGGAGCAAGCTTGGGCTGGCCCCGCCCACTCAGCCTGAGAGAAAGGCCCTTTACCCTCAGGTTCGGAGGGCAGCCACCCTGGCTCCCTACAGTCCCCCTCTGTGGACTGAAAATAATAATAAAAAAAACCCAGCATGGGCCACTAATGTTAGAGGGCAAAAAACAAAACTTTCTTTCCCTTTGTTTGTCCAGAGTTAGTTTAGTTATTGGTTCTGCTGCAGGATAGGGTCATATCCCCAGAGGGTGGAAAACAGCCAAGCTGCAGTCAATGGAGCTGGGCCAATTTATACCAGCTGAGGAACTGGTTCTTCCTATTTTGTGTCTCTCTGGTGACCTCTTGGGTGTTGCCTGGGATGCCAGGTACATGGGGCAAAATGAGGAGCAGGGGAGCTTCCGATTGTCCCAGATTAGCACCCACAAGTTTGAACGCATCTTTGAATGCTCCAAAAACTGGTGAGAAGGGGCCATTCCTCAGAAGATTCCTGCTTCTGGAGAATGCCTCTTGAGTAGCCTCTGCTGATGTATTTTGGTACTTACCACTTCAAGTACTGACAGGATCTGGGAAGTTGGGGGAGGTATGTGGTTGGGAAGGTGGGGATGAGGAGAAACAGGGAAGGAACAGCAGGCACCTCCCCCACGACAAGCCCCTTCTACACAACTGCCAGAACATTGCCGGAGAATACTTCATCCTAGGCTTTGAGATCTATACTTACCCAGAGCAGCACTGCCGTCGGAGTGATTCATAGATTGAAACTGCACCTGTGATGTAGCTGGGGCTTGGTCCATTAACTGCTTTGAAAGTTAGGACAAGGCCTGTAGCCGACTGGGAGCCAGTGGAGGGACTTGAGGCCAGGCTTGATGTGCTCATGGCGGCCTGAGCCATGGAGAAGGGCGGGTAGCTGTGTTCTGTACCAGCTGGAGCCTGTGCATGATCTTCACATTTGGCTTGAGATGCCGTGAATTACAGTGCTCCAGACTGAAGGTGACAAATGCCTGGATTACTGTGGCCGGTTCTCTGTTGGGAGGAAGATTCCTAGTGATCTGGAGATGGAAATAAGGTCTTTTGGGGGGGGACAAAAGGCTACCTGGTCCCCCATGCTAAGCGAGAAGTCAAACCAGACCTGGAGCCTTTGACCCATGTTGATGAATGGAGGCTCTATGCCTATGATGGAAGGTGGGAGACATTTTGGCCAATTCTTTGAAGTGTATCTCCTTTCAGCATCACTTTGGTCTTGCCTGGATCCAGTTTGAGTCAGCCGCTCTTCATCCAAGAGCTCAGTTCCTGTAGATGCATTGACATTTTAGCAGAGGCAGTGGCTGCATCCGCTGAGAGTGAATTACATAGCTGAGTATCATCAGCATCCTGTCAGCAGTGGAGCCCATGGCCTCTCCCTGTCTCTCCCAAGGGCTCATGTAGATCGTGTAGAGAACAGGGATAGTATGGATCCCTGGAGGGCTCTCAGAGGAGAAGTTACCCAGCACCACTCCAAGCTCTACTGGAGAGAAGTGACTGGACCCACTGTACTGCTAGGCAGTCTTCTCCTGCTGTGTCACGTAGGTGGGTTGGTTAATACAGTGTGGTCCACTGTGCCAAAGGCTGCAGAGAGGCCCAGCAGTGTGAGCATGGAGATTTTATCTGCATCCGTGGCCACGAGGTGGTCGGTTTTAGTGCCACTAGAGCCGTCTCTGTGCTGAGCCCTGGTCTGAAACGTAATTGTGAGGCATCCAGTATGTTGGCTGAATGTCGCATGTCACTGCAGCTTGGTTCTACCACACGACTTCCTTCTCCTTTTTAACTGAAAACATTTGTGCAAACCTCGAGTTGTAGTGCCAGACTGGAAAATTTGCTTTGCACCTTGCTGTTTCACTGTACCTCAGTATCCCTGTGATGGGATGAACCTGGCCCTTTGTGGCCCCCTGCTGGAGGCCCCACAGTACTACCACACCCAACTCCAGAAAGGAGCAGCAGAGGTGGGTCTTCCAGGCCTACATCAAGAGGCCTTGTGAAAACAGCCAATCAGAGAAACTCAAGTGAAGAGCTGGATTTAAAGGGCCCAGAGATAGGGCTGAAGGCCATGGGAAGACAGACAGTATGAACTCTTTAATACCACAGAAGGGATCCATTTTTGACTGCGACTCTGCCAGAGGGCTGAACCACTGAAGGACCTGTCTAGCGAGGTTGGCTATCAACAGAGGGTACCAGGAGTGGGGAAAAGATTGCAGTACCCCACTCAGCTGCTAGGAGGCACTCACAAGGTGAGTGCCCCTGTTACAATCCCTGATTTTTCATCTTCTCATTCTAATAATATTTATTAAGTAGCACCAGGGAGCGCCAGTCATGGCCCAGGGCCCTATTATGCTAGGTGCTCTACAAACGCAGAACAGACCATCCTTGCCCCAAAGAACTTACCTGCTCCTTGTCCTCTTAATGATCAGCCACTTTTGCCATGACAAGTGATGGTACTACCATAAATTGAGACCAGGAGAGTTGTTGCATGTGTGTCCTGGGCCAATCAGAATCTCATCAGATGAAAAGACTAGTGGACAAACAATTGCATTGCATGCAGCCCTGTACCTTTAAACTTAATCCATTATTGCGTTTGCCTTCTGACCTGAAGAGGGAGGATGGGTGTGTACGCACCATGCAAACTTCCTGCTGGACAAGAAGAATGTAAAGGAAACTGAATCTCTTCTCCTTACATTTCTCTGAAAGAAAGTAGTAATCCTTTTAAGGCCTCACTGGTTCAGCTAGGTTCTCATAAGTCTTTTCTGGTCACAGACCCCTGCGTCCATTCTCCCCCAAACCAGGACATGACATTTCAAGTTTAAATAAAACAATCCAATTTCACACTTCTTAAACACTGCAATTACTACAGCTGCTGTCTTCCGGAACTCAACAAATTAATAGTCAGTAGCTGTATTTTCCTCTCTGCTGGGATTTTTAGTAGATGTGAGTCCAAGACCTGATCCCATCACTCCTGAATCTGGATCCAAACAACCCATATCTGGGGGCTCCAGATTTTTTTTCAACCTTCATCTCTCTCTGAATAACCACCCAAGACCAGTCCATGGAAACACTGCAGTCATCAGCAGGGAGTGAACGTTGTTCTTCAGCCATCAGGCCGTAAGTGAATTGGGATTGGACAAGATCCAAAAATTTTAAGAATCAACCTTGTTTTACTCTTAACCCTTTGCTATACCATGCGATAGGCCCAAGACAAAGTTTGGCTCAAATCTGGACTATCCCCACGTGTGGAGGACTCATATCTGGGATGGGAGGTTAGAATCACGGATACTCCTTCCCTCGGACATGTCAAAATAAAAACAATGGTGGTTCTGTCTGGGATGAAAAGGGCCTTTACTTGGCTGTTTAACTACTCTTGAAAACCAATTCCATTGAAAACAGGGTGCCCCACACGCACAAGAGACCGGATGGGACCTGTTTCATGCAATTTTAGACTGAATCTAACCAGGAAAAAAGGAGGGTGTGGGTTGAATGAGACCAAATATTGTAACGCTCCAGTCTGTGAGCTGACCGTGGTTGGATATGATGCATGCTGGATTTTGTATGCTTTACTGATTCATTGTGTGGTATAACAGCTTAAGCACGGAGCCTGTATAATTTTAAAAACATGATCCTCATTCCTCTCAGGAGCTTGATATCCCAGTGATTACATTCTCCTAATGTCAATGAACATCTTCCGAGTGCCTCTCTGTATTGATCCTTAAGTACCTGCCAGATGGGGCTTGTTAGCTAGTTTATCAGCTAGCTACCGGGTTAAAAACAGCGGCATGGTAACAAAACAATTATTTGGACACACTTCATACTACATGGCTAAGCATTAGAAATGCCATTGGTATTCTAATAGAACGGATGGTGAATTCCTTTGCTATACGGTGCCGTGTCATAGCGTTGGTCAGGATGAATTCAGCTGCTACCCATACGAATGGAATACGCACCCCCCCCCCCATGGGACTCTTGTTAGCTAGTCACTGGTTATTGTGCAGCATGCACTTTGATCTCTTAGAACAGTGTTATTCATTCGCTTTGCCGGTCTACTCTAATGAATTGTTTTGTACTAGGCTTGGGCATATTAGTTCAGATAAAACAAAAACCTCCACGTCATTGCCCCAAACTCAAATTGCTCTGACCTAGTTAGGGAACTGTCCTCTGTGATGCTTCCCGGGGGTTCCTAGGGTTGGGAGACACCTCACTATCTCCTGCCTTTAGCCTGAGGTAGCCTTTTCTGTGCCTGCTGGGGTCAGTTCGCACTTGGCTACCCTATGTCCAGATTATTGCCACTGAGACCATGAATATACCTGCTTTCACTTCATGTTCCTCCCTGGGCTTTCTGCTGTCTTGGTCAAGTTCAAGCTCTTCATCTTGACCTCCAAGGCTCTGCCCAGCTCCAACCTACATCTCTGGTCTCCTCTCCTGCCACCTCTTTTTCTGTCCCAGTTACACTTCCATCCCTTTCTCCTACTCTCAACTCCCCACTTCCTTTCATAGATTCATAGATTCTAGGACTGGAAGGGACCTCGAGAGGTCATCAAGTCCAGTCCCCTGCCCTCATGGCAGGACCAAATACTGTCTAGACCACCCCTGATAGACATTTATCTAACCTACTCTTAAATATCTCCACAGATGGAGATTCCACAACCTCCCTAGGCAATTTATTCCAGTGTTTAACCACCCTGACAGTTAGGAACTTTTTCCTAATGTCCAACCTAAACCTCCCTTGCTGCAGTTTAAGCCCATTGCTTCTTGTTCTATCCTTAGAGGCTAAGGTGAACAAGTTTTCTCCCTCCTCCTTATGACACCCTTTTAGATACCTGAAAACTGCTATCATGTCCCCTCTCAGTCTTCTCTTTTCCAAACTAAACAGACCCAATTCTTTCAGCCTTCCTTCATAGGTCATGTTCTCAAGACCTTTAATCATTCTTGTTGCTCTTCTCTGGACCCTCTCCAATTTCTCCACATCTTTCTTGAAATGCGGTGCCCAGAACTGGACACAATACTTCAGCTGAGGCCTAACCAGCACAGAGTAGAGCGGAAGAATGACTTCTCGTGTCTTGCTCACACCACACCTGTTAATACATCCCAGAATCATGTTTGCTTTTTTTGCAACAGCATCACACTGTTGACTCATATTTAGCTTGTGGTCCACTATAACCCCTAGATCCCTTTCTGCCATACTCCTTCCTAGACAGTATCTTCCCCTTCTGTATGTGTGAAACTGATTGTTCCTTCCTAAGTGGAGCACTTTGCATTTGTCTTTGTTAAACTTCAACCTGTTTAACTCAGACCATTTCTCCAATTTGTCCAGATCATTTTGAATTATGACCCTGTCCTCCAAAGCAGTTGCAATCCCTCCCAGTTTGGTATCATTCGCAAACTTAATAAGCGTACTTTCTATGCCAATATCTAAGTCGTTAATGAAGATATTGAACAGAGCCGGTCCCAAAACAGACCCCTGCGGAACCCCACTCGTTATGCCTTTCCAGCAGGATTGGGAACCATTAATAACAACTCTCTGAGTACGGTTATCCAGCCAGTTATGCACCCACCTTATAGTAGCCCCATCTAAATTGTATTTGCCTAGTTTATCGATAAGAATATCATGCGAGACCATATCAAATGCCTTACTAAAGTCTAGGTATACCACATCCACAGCTTCTCCCTTATCCACAAGACTCGTTATCCTATCAAAGAAAGCTATCAGATTGGTTTGACACGATTTGTTCTTTACAAATCCATGCTGGCTATTCCCTATCACCTTACCACCTTCCAAGTGTTTGCAGATGATTTCCTTAATTACTTGCTCCATTATCTTCCCTGGCACAGAAGTTAAACTAACTGGTCTGTAGTTTCCTGGGTTGTTTTTATTTCCCTTTTTATAGATGGGCACTATATTTGCCCTTTTCCAGTCTTCTGGAATCTCTCCCGTCTCCCATGATTTTCCAAAGATAATAGCTAGAGGCTCAGATACCTCCTCTATTAGCTCCTTGAGTATTCTAGGATGCATTTCATCAGGCCCTGGTGACTTGCAGGCATCTAACTATTCTAAGTGATTTTTAACTTGTTCTTTTTTTATTTTATCTGCTAAACCTACCCCCTTCCCATTAGCATTCACTATGTTAGGCATTCCTTCAGACTTCTCGGTGAAGACCAAAACAAAGAAGTCATTAAACATCTCTGCCATTTCCAAGTTTCCTGTTACTGTTTCTCCCTCTTCACTGAGCAGTGGGCCTACCCTGTCTTTGGTCTTCCTCTTGCTTTTAATGTATTGATAAAAAGTCTTCTTGTTTCCCTTTATTCCCATAGCTAGTTTGAGCTCATTTTGTGTCTTTGCCTTTCTAATCTTGCCCCTGCATTCCTGTGTTGTTTGCCTATATTCATCCTTTGTAATCTGTCCTAGTTTCCATTTTTTATATGACTCCTTTTTATTTTTTAGATCATGCAAGATCTCGTGGTTAAGCCAAGGTGGTCTTTTGCCACATTTTCTATCTTTCCTAACCAGCGGAATAGCTTGCTTTTGGGCCCTTAATAGAGTCCCTTTGAAAAACTGCCAACTCTCCTCAGTTGTTTTTCCCCTCAGTCTTGATTCCCATGGGACCTTACCTATCAGCTCTCTGAGCTTACCAAAATCCGCTTTCCTGAAATCCATTGTCTCTATTTTGCTGTTCTCCCTTCTACCCTTCCTTAGAATTGCAAACTCTATGATTTCATGATCACTTTCACCCAAGCTGCCTTCTACTTTCAAATTCTCAATGAGTTCCTCCCTATTTGTTAAAATCAAGTCTAGAACAGCTTCCCCCCTAGTAGCTTTTTCAACCTTCTGAAATAAAAAGTTGTCTGCAATGCAGTCCAAGAATTTGTTGGATAGTCTGTGCCCTGCTGTGTTATTTTCCCAACATATATTTGGATAGTTGAAGTCCCCCATCACCACCAAATCTTGGGCTTTGGATGATTTTGTTAGTTGTTTAAAAAAAGCCTCATCCACCTCTTCCACCTGGTTAGGTAGCCTGTAGTAGACTCCTAGCATGACATCACCCTTGTTTTTTACCCCTTTTAGCCTAACCCAGAGACTCTCCCTTGCTCCTGAAATGCCCTCCCCATCCTGGTGTGGCGGCCCTACTTTCATACTTCAAACCCCTTCTGAGACCTCGCCTCTTCCTTGTAGACCATCAGTGCCAACCACTTCCATAAAGTGCCTTCTCCCACTCACTGTAATAAATGCTGACGCTTAGAATTGCCCTCTACTTTTCTGTCATGTCTGATTGGTGTCATCTGTCTCGTTACATTGAAAATGCATCAGGACAGCTGTCCTATCTTCTACTTTGCCTTGCACTCCAGAAATAATAGCAGCTGGAAGCTGATGTGCCAGGATGACGTGAGTTCTCAGGGGATTGAGCCTGATGGGGGAGCAGAAAGTAGCAGAAATCGCAGGAGAGAGCCTGTTCTTGCAAGGCTTCCATCCTAACAGGGCAGATCCAAGGGGCTTAGATAGTTCAGACAAGCATCCAAACTTCTGAGCGCTTCACTAAGCTACTGAACCTTATGATGCTTGCCTGCCATCAGCCTGTAGGTCTGAGGAAACCAGCTTGAACGTTCAGCATAAAACTCAGGTGAAGTTGAGGTAAGGGGTCAAAATGCCATTTGCACATCATTGCAGGCCTTAAAGCTTAACTGCTGAACAGCATGTTTAATTTTTAATATACAAAATGTGCTCATCTCATGGTCCATAGGCCATGATGTTCTATATTTAAAACCAATGCACAGGTGTTGTTGAGCAATGACCAATTCCTACTTCTTCGGGGGAAAGTTTGAGAGAAGAGAGGCCTTGTACCATGCCCCACTGGTGGACTATCTGTATTCCAGCCAAATTCAGTGCTAGGGTAAGCAGGTGCCACTGTGCTAACACAAATGGAGTTGCACCTGTTTACACCAATGGCAAGGTTGGCTCCAACACTGTTGGTGCAGCAGGAATGCAAATTCCAAACCGGAGGATGCTTCGTTGAGAAAGACCTGCCCCCAGCCCGCAGATTCTCCAACTCTTGATATCTTTGGTTCAAGACTGTCTGCCTTTTTTGGACCTTATACTTAAACCAAACACAAGTATTCGGCTCAATATAGAGGTAACTGGGTGAACTGTGATATGCTGGAGGTCAGATTAGGTGATCTAATGGTCCTTTCCAGCCATAACCCCTGTGAATACTCAGATCTAGGGACTGTTGGCAAGAGCTCCTCAAGTGTCATGGGTAGATAGGTGTCATGCTGCAATGATGGGAGTGACTATGCTAATACAATGAGAAGGTACCCTATATATTTCTAGTGAGAACTCACTGCCCCAGTGTTCTCCAATCAGCCCACCTTCTGTGTGTTCGTTCACCATTCCACTGGATGCAAGAGGGAAAGAGGCTTTCTCTCTGTGGGAGACCACCCTATATCTCATTGATCATAAGAATGGCCATACTGGGACAGACCAAATGTCCATCTAGCCCAGTGTCCTGTCTTCCAACAGTGGCCAATGCCAAGTGCTTCAGAGGGAATGAACAGAACAGGTAATCATCAAATGATCCATCCCCTGTCTCCCATTCCCAGCTTCTGGCAAACAGAGGCTAGGGACACCATCCCTGCGCATCCTGGCTAATATCCTCCATGAATTTATCTAGGTTTTTTTTGAACTGTGTTGTAGTCTTGGCCTTCACAACATCCTCTGGCAAAGAGTTCCACAGGTTGACTGTGCGTTGTGTGAAAAAATACTTCCTTTTCTTTGTTTTAATACCTGTTGCCTTTTAATTTCATTGAGTGACCCCTAGTTCTTGTTATGAGAAGGAGTAAATAACACTTCCTTATTAACTTTTTCCACACCAGTCATGATTTTATAGACCTCTGTCATATCCCCCCCTTAGCTGTCTCTTTTCCAAGCTGAAAAGTGCCTCTTATTAATCTCTCCTCACATGGAAGCTGTTCCATACCCCTAATCATTTTTGTTGCCCTTTTCCAATTCCAATGTATCTTTTTTGAGATGGGGCGACCACATCTGCATGCAATATTCAAGATGTGGGTGTACCATGGATTTATATAGAGGCAATATGATATTTTCTGTCTTAGAGAGAGAGGGTCATGTTCTGCTCTCAGTTATATCCGGGTAAATCTGAGTGATTCCATTAACTTCACTTACTTCAGCTGTACATCAGTGTGACTGAGAGTAGAATTATGTCCGCTGGCGGGGAGGGGCATGAATTCAGACAACATAAATGTAGGTTCCTTTCTACTGAAATCAGTTTTATCAAGTCTGAACGTTGGCTGGGGTGTCTGCTCAGAGCAAGGCAAAGAGAGCTACAAGATTATTTTTTTCTTTTGACCATGGAGACAGCTTGAATTGCAATTGAAATACACCGGACAGAGATTGTATCAGAACGGCGAGAGACTGTGCAATGTGCTTTGGAAATGGGAGTGACAAAAAGAATTTCCAAGCCACAATGGAAAGCAACTACTTGGCCATCAGTGCAAACAAAAACAAATACTGTGACCCAAGTCTCTGGAATGAGAGGGAAATTTCTAATCTAGACAGTACATTTTCTCTTTCCTTTATGTACAGATGTTAAAGATACTCTGCTTTGTCATCCCTCTGCAGTGGAAATGAGCCCAATTCTGCTCTGTTACCCTGCTGGAAAGCTGGAGAGACTCCCTGGATTTTATTAGACCTTCACCAGCCGGAGCTGGGAGCGACTCCATTCTTAGCATGAATCTGGAGGGGAGCTCATGTAAACAATGATAGGGTGCTTCAGGGCACTAGTTCATGAGCCCCAGATGGGACCAGGAAGTGTCTATATTGTGTCTATTGTTCTTTACATACCAAAATGATATGAAACAACACGTGCAAAGCTGGGTCCCAAACATCTGTATTTACTAACTGTACACAATCATAAATGGCCTAGTCACATCGATACTGCTTCTCTGATTGGTTGCTGAAGGCTTCTAGAAACAGAACACAGTGAGCGTTAGTGGAGGGCTCACAAACTCCTTAAAGGGATTCTACCCGATTTCTATACACTACAATGTAGAATTAAGGAATTCATGTATTTTAAAGCCAGGAGGGATCACTGTGATTGTGACGTTTCACTCCATATTCTTTATGAAAATATGCTTATGATATGAATATGACATAACTGAGATGTACTTTATGCAAGATGGGTCTTGTAAGATATCATTGGAAAGTTTATAATGTACAGAATGTGATTATCCAAGTTGCATGTCTGTATCGTTTCTGTATCTGAAGTTAGGGATATTGACTAAGTATCTGTATTTCAACTATGCTACTTTGGGTGACACACACTGCTAAAACTTCCGGTACAACAATGGAAAAGCCAGACAGGGCTGATGACCCATCAGTGAGGACAATGGACTGTGAACCCTTCATACTGCCACTGACTCATGGACTCTGACACTACAGAGTCAGGTGGTCTTGTCACCTAATACTAAACGTTACCATGGACTTTTTGTAACTTTCCACTGGAAGGGAAGGGGGGTCAAGTTTGGGAAAGAAAGAATTCCTGCCTTATGTAAATCCTATTTAAGGGTGGGGAGAAAGGCAAACAGACTCCTCCTCTCCATGGCCTGTCTGCCCAAGAAGAAAGATTTCTAAAGCCACCTGAAAGAAAGGCAGGGGGGAGTCCAGATGGAGACAGAGGTCCAGTCTGAAAAGAAATATAACTGGAACTCTCAAGCACAGAAACTTTGCAACCTGCCTAAAATAATATTTAGGGTAAGAAATTACATTTTGTAACCTGTTTCTTAAGTATATTGAGCTTAGCTTGCGTACTTTGTTTTATTTGCTCAGTAATCTGCTTTGTCCTGTCTGTTATCTCTTATATTCACTTAAAATTCACCTTTTGTAGTTAATAAACTTATTGCTTGTTTATAATATAATCCAGTTTATGTAATTTCTAACTGGAGGGGGCAGGGCAAGAAGTTGTGCATATCTCCCTTGTAGTGAGCCGGTGTGGCACCCCTCCATCTCCGACAGGGCCGAGCTTCCTCCAATCCCAGCGTGGGCAGAGCCACCGGGTCCGGGGCCCGCCCCTCCGAGGTCACGGCCCCGACCCGGAAGTACAAAAGCCCGCCAGCAGAGCTCAGTGAGGCCCAGGCCGCCAGAGAGAGCAGACGTCCCGGGCCGAGCTCCCGCTTGGGAGACCGCTGCAGGCCGCGAGCCGCCTGCTACCCCCCCCGCGCCGGTCAAGCCTACCTCTCGCCAGGTACCCCGAGGAGGACTGGCCCAGCCTGCCCCGGACCCGTTACCCCGAGGAGGACTGGCCCAGCCTGCCCTGGACCCGTTACCCCGAGGAGGACTGGCCCAGCCTGCCCCGGACCAGCTGCCCCGAGGAGGAGCCAAGCCTGCCCCGGACCAGCTGCCCCGAGGAGGAGCCAAGCCTGCCCCATGCCAGCTACCCGGCGGGAGAGCTGCCGGACCGGTCCCCAAGCCCCGCACCCGAGAAGCCGATGCTGCTGGACTGGCCCAAACCCGGCATCGCCGCCAAGGTAAGCCCCGAGGGGGAACAAGGAAGTAGCCCGGGGGTAGCCGACCCCGGTCAGGCTGCAGAGGCCTGTGAGCCAATGTCAGTGTGTTTCGGTCAGGATACCCCACTGACCGGCAGCGACAGTAACCGCTGCTAGGGCCCCGGGCTGGGACGCAGTGAAGTGGGTGGGCCTGCGTCCCCCCCTGCTACCCTCCACTCACGGGTGGCAGGCTTCCCCCTCACCCAACGCTCAGGTAGGAACCTGGGCCCCTTATCTGCTTGTTTGCTCAACCCCTGCCCCAAAGGGCTTGAGCTGTGACTGTTTGTGCCCCACCCTGACCCAGGGCCTGGGCCCCTTAACTGCTTGTTTGCTCAGCCCCTGCCCCAAAGGGCTTGAGCTGTGACTGTTTGTGCCCCACCCTGACCCAGGGCCTGGGCCCCTTAACTGCTTGTTTGCTCAGCCCCTGCCCCAAAGGGCTTGAGCTGTGACTGTTTGTGCCCCGCCCTGACCCAGGGCCTGGGCCCCTTAACTGCTTGTTTGCTCAGCCCCTGCCCCAAAGGGCTTGAGCTGTGACTGTTTGTGCCCTGCCCTGACCCAGGGCCTGGGCCCCTTAACTGCTTGTTTGCTCAATCCCTGCCCCAAAGGGCTTGAGCTGTGACTGTTTGTGCCCCGCCCTGACCCAGGGCCTGGGCCCCTTAACTGCTTGTCTGCTCAGCCCCTGCACCGGAGGGCCTGGGCTCCTTAACTGTTTGTTTGCTCAACCCCTGCCCCAAAAGGGCTTGAGCTGTGCCTGTTTCTGCCCCGCCCTAATCCAGGGCCTGGGCCCGCTTAGAGGGTTAGTTAGCGCTCAGCCCCTACCTAAGGGCCTGAGCTCCTAAACTGTGAGCCGCTCAGCCCTTGCGTAAAGGGACCTGAGGTTGGACTGTCTCCACTTTAGTGAGCCGGTGTGGCACCCCTCCATCTCGAAGGGTAGAGCCCCGGCTCAACCCTACTACATCCCTCCACATTGAGGGAGGAGGCGAATTTCATAAAACCTTTGGGTTTGTACCCCTTAAAGGGAGTGGGCACCAGGGTGGTGGGGCAAGCCCCTAAGGCTGAAACTTTCCAGAGCGGATCTGTCTCTCTGGGCAGCTGGGTGTGGTCCTGTCTGTGTGCTTGGCTGGAAGAGGCTTGTGAGCCTAGCCCAGCAAGGCCAGGTAAAGGGGACCCAGGCTGGCAGAACAGGCTGACTCAGTGGCACCTCAGCACATCAGGTGACACCCCAACGGGCCCAAACCCGTCACAGTGATCATCTAGTCTGACCTCCTGTGACACAAAGACCATAGACTTCCCTGAATCCATTCCGGCTTCCTGTTATTAATTAGGGCAGCCGTGGGAGAATGGGGAGGGAAGTGGGGTGGGTGTGGGTGCACACACATGCTTTCCCTCAAATTTTCTGATCCTAACCACTGTCAGAGATTAAATGAATCCTTTCTCTGAGTTGGGATAAATTATATGATCCTAAATGATACTCAAAACTGAAATGCAAAATGTGTCTCCAATACCCAGTGCTGTCCGATATCCAGGGCCGCCCAGGGGGGCAAGTGGGGCAATTTGCCCTAGGCCCTGGGTCCCATAGGGGCCCCCACGAGAATATAGTATTCTATGGTATTGCAACTCCTTTTTATGGAAGGGGGCCCCCAAAATTGCTTTGCCCCAGGCCCTCTGAATCCTCTGGGCAGCCCTGCCGATATCTGCTCAGCGCTCTGCCTCCTGCAGCAAACACCTCTCCCATAAACCCTTTACCTATGGCTGTGTGATGGACTGTATAGAAAACAGCACATAAAACGATTTGGAGAGAGCAGGACAAGACTTTCTCCAGTGGATTAATTTCCACATCTCCGGTGTAATAGGGAGATCTGTTCCCTGAAGCTTGGATATTTTCAGGCCTGCACATCAATATCAACACTAACTTTTTAATCAGCACTGTTTTTAACCACAGAAATAAAAGGCAGCATAATTAATTAGAGGTTGCTTCTAATCGTGAACCACAAGTGACAGGCTGGAGCTTGCTATGCTGTTGCTGGCTGTAAATACAGCAGATTAGAGAGGATGTTTGCTCGACATTGTCACGTGGTAACTAATGATGAAAACATGAGGATCCCCAGCAAATTTTGAAAAAGGCTGAGATGGCATTTGTTACTGATGACAAGATGGGTTTACAGCTATCCCCTCCATCGCTAATTGTTTTACGAAATGTCACCGCTTTCTCTTTGGGCTTGTACTAAGTAGTCCCACAATGTCCATAGAGTTGATAGAGCTATACGAGAGAGGGTGTAACACCCAGGTCGTATATAGTGCTTTTTATCAGCACTTTACAAAGGAGGGAACCATCATTATCCCCATTTTACAGATGGGAAAACTGAGGCACAGATTGGGGAAGTGATGTGCCCCGATGTCACCCAGCAGGCTTGTGCCCAAGCTGGGAATATAGCCTCTGTTCCCTGAGTATCAGTGCAGTGCTCTATCCCCTAGATAACACTACCTCCCTCCACTATGCCATCTCTACCTAAATAATATGTCTCTAAGAATGTATGCACGATCATCACTCTAGCATCTTTGTGATATGTTATCTATGGTACAATAGCCTGTAGAAACCCCAACTCACCTTGGGAACTCCACTGGGATAGACGGTCTCTAATAAGGTGTTTGTAGAGCACCTACGTCCTGGAGATCTTATGATCTAAATAGATAAAGGCTGGGGAGGGGACACACAGCTTCAGTGATTTGCCCAAGGTGTCACAGCAGAGCTGGGAATAGAACCCAGATTGTCTGACTAGCCACTGGGCCACACACACACCCTCTGTGTTACAGGCAGGGCTGGTGGCGTTACCTGTTATTGCCCCATTTTACGGGTAGAGAAACGAGGCACAGTGAGATTAAGCTGAAAAGTATCCCCTGATTTTGAGTGCCCAATGTGAGATGCACTTTGTAGGTTCAAAGCGCAGCTCCCCTTGAATTCGAGTGCAGCTGCTTCTACAAATCAGACCCCAGGGTCTCCAGGCTGGCAGTCAGAAAACCAGGAGCACGTCATTAGTGACCACCTGTGAAAAGTGCTCCACCTTGCAACTTTAATAATATTCTTTCACCATAGAGGTTTTTTCTATTTACATCGGATGGTGAACCCCTCAGGGCAGGGATTACATTGTACACTCTCTGCAAGGTGTCGTGCACACCTATGTCACATTATAATAAAGTAAAAGCTGTCACCCCAAAGCACTTCAGCCAAACTCCCAGACTGGGTCAGATTTGTGTCCTGACTCATGTGCAACCAAGCTATAAATCAGGACAAAATCTGGCTTTTTGCAGATTAGGAATTGGAATCATTTCTTGCACCAGAGAAGCAGCCGCCTCTGGAGTAGGATGCAGCTGGGAGATAAAAGGCCTCAGCCGTTTAAGACGGGCATGAAGAATGCTGTTGCCAAATGAAATGGCACAGGAAATGTAGGCAGGTAGAACACCTTTATCCACGTCAGAACTGCCCATTTTGAGGTGTCTTACACCATCCTGACACTCAGTTGGCACTGGCTTCTACTGGAGGTGGGATGCTGGGCTACACAGACTCCTACGCTGATCCAGGATCTCAGTTGCTATACCTCTCTATGGAGTTGTCCAAGAAACTGCGTCTCAATACTGAGAAAAGTGCCTAGGGATCTTTATAGATAACAAAAGGCCAGGACCTTGGTTTTACGGCAGAGGAAAGGAGACGGAGACAGCGAGAGCAGAAAGCAAAGCAAGGCACAGATTCTACAGAGAATGTTTCCCCGAATACAGGATGCGAGCAGTAGCAAGGACGAGATGCCAGCTACAGCTGGCACTTCTGACTTGCCAGTTGCTCCGCCTCTAAGCTGACAGTGACATCCACTTGCTCATCATGTAAACATAATCGGCGTGCTTCAGAACACTAATATTGTTTTTCTGCTCCATTTGCAGGCTGACGGGGGATTCTTCGCAACGCTGTTCCCACGACGACCCACGTCCAGTTCTCGCCATTTGCGTTTGCAGCGAGGAACGTTTCAGCAAACACATGCATCTCTGACGTGATCGTCTAGTCTTCCCTTGTGTCCGAAGGAACTCGTGCAAGTTCTCACAGGTAGGTGGGTTCTGATCTCCCCCTGAAGCCCTTTGCTAATGCGGACCAATAGGTCTACTAGAATTAAGGTTTTGACCAGCTTTCTTTTTAAAGATTGACTCTAAGTGTTCTAAAAATCCACACTGCACATATTTGGGGCATGAATCCAGTTTGTTTAGCAGACACATCTGGGGGCGCTGTGTAAATGCCTCACTTATACAGCTCACTTATAGAAAGCAAACAGCTGGGCAAGAAAAAGGGAAGTAGTGATCCCAGATGGCTTAGTGGCTAGGTATTCAGATGCTATGCAGGAGCAGCCGCTGCTATGTAAGGATGTGTAGCTGCAGAGACCAAAGGTCATCTGGCATTTTGGAGGGAAGGAGGGGTCACTGTTGCCAACCCTTATGATTTTTCTTGTGATAACAGGCAGGTTTTTTAAAGCCCCTGCTCCTGGAGGCATGTTATTTTGAGAGAATGTTAAAGTTTCTAGCCCTCCTGATTGTGAAGAAAGGATTGAAAATGTGACACCCCCCACCCACCCCCCAGTATATCCTCAAAGTTCAAAAATCAGAACCAGGCAAGAAAAAATAACCACATTAAATTTCTGATTATTTGTGGGGGGCCTGACTTGTGATTTTTGAACAGTTGGAGTTGGCAATACTGGCTCTGGACTTCAGGGAGGCAGAACAGTGTCGTAGGCTGCAGTTTTTATTGTAGATTCTTGTTGCTGTGTCAGGTAATGTTGAAATAAAAATAACAGCCAAACAAGAGCTCTCCATGTCTTAAGAACAACTCAGACACCAGGGTGACGGGCAACCTTAACAATAGAGACAGGATTCCTGGGTTCTATTTTTGGTTCTACTGCTGTCTGGGTGACTCTGGGCAATCCCTGTAACTGCTCTGTGCCCTTGTTTCCCCACCTGTAAACCAAGTGCTATAATACTTATAGACTGTACCTCACGGGGGTGTTGTGATGGTTGAACATTTGCAAAGAGGCGCTGGTGAGTTTTATTGTATCACGCTGATGCTCTTTTAACACAAGCGACGGTATCTGGCCTGACCACCGTAGCCCATACAGCCCAGTCATTAATTGGAAATCAGTAATAGAATCAATCACCACTTAGAGCAATCGGGCAACACCACGCATCAGAACAGATTGGGAGCTTTTTGAGATGGGGACTGCGTGCAAGTGGACAGCACCTTGCACCTTGGGTCCGTCTGCACTGCAACTGAAGGTATGATGTAGCACCGATTGGCATACCCATTACTAGCTTTAATCTAGCTATCCTGGGTACCAATAGTAATGAAGATGTAGCAGTACAGGCTGTGGCATGGGCTAGCAACTGGAGTACTTACCCAGGGTCCCCAACTGGCTTGTACCCATGCTGGAGTCTGTGCTACCACTGTTGTTACCCGCACTAGCTAGGTTGAGGTTAGCAGGGGTGCACAACCACACCTTGATTTGCAGTGTAGACGCACCCATCGGGCACTGCGATAATAATAACGAGATGATGAAAAGCAGAAGACTCAGTCATGAGACAGCCTGCGATATCCTCATCAAAACACAGCGCTGAAGGGCCTCGCAGGGACCATGTACAATCTTAAAAATTATGTACGATGGAGAATGGTGGGATTAAAACCAAAACATTACAACGCTCTCCGAGGGCTTGTCCACACAGGGACACTCCGGGCTGTAGTAGAAAGAAAGAGCCTGAAGCATGGGCCTAGTGCAAGGCCTGAGGCCTGAACCAAAGTCAGCAAAAGTTATGCTAGAGTAGGGTTACCATATTGCAATACTGCAAAAAGAGGACACTCCACGGGGCCCCGGCCCCGGCCCAACTCCGGCCCCGGCCCAACTCTGCCCCGGCCCCGCCCCGGCTCCACTCCAACTCCGCCCCTTCCCCAAAGTCCCCGCCCCAACTCCATCCCCTCCCCTGAACGCTCTGCCCCCCTGCTCCTCCCCCTCCCCTGCTTCCCGCGAACATTTGATTCGCGGGAAGCCTGAAACAGGCAGGCAGGCAGCAGGTAAGCTGGGGCGGCGGGGTGGGGGGGGCGCGAGGAGGCTCTGGCCCCGGCGACTCCAGCTCGGCTCGGGCCCCAGGGTACCGGCCCGACCCCAGCCCTGGCCGAGCGGCGCCGGCCGGCGGCCGAGCACCCCCAGCCCCGGTCCCAGCGGCTCCGGCCCGGCTCGGCTCGGGCCCCAGTTCCGGCCAAGCGGCTCCGGCCCGGCCCCGGCCGGTGGCCGAGCACCCCTGGCCCCAGCGGCTCCAACTCCGGCCCCAGCGGCTCCAGCCCAGACCCAAGCCCCACGACCCCGGCTGGAGCTCCGGCCAGAGCACGGCCCGATTCTTGCTAAAGCCGGCCCTGATCGGGGGAGTTGTTAGTTTTGCTGCAGCCACTCCACTTGCACTCGGGGTCCCCCGAGCGTCTTTTGCCCGAGTGCGAGTGGCTGCAGCAAAACTAACAACTCCCCCGATCTGCAGGGGCACAGGGGCGGCATCTGATCACGCAGCCGCCTCCTCCCAGGCTCCGGCGGCTGCTGCGCTGGGGAGAGCGGCGGGAGCCGGGAAAGTTGGAGCCCGGGGAGGAGGCGGTCCCTTACCATGCCTCCTTATTTTCCCGGACATGTCTGGCTTTTTGGAAATTCCTCCTGGATGGGGATTTGAGGACCAAAAAGCCGGACATGTCCGGGAAAATCCGGACGTATGGTAACCCTATGCTAGAGCAACAGGCAGGCCCTGTCAAAAGCAGATGCTCGCCTGCAAGCCAGTGTCCGGTAAACGAACTCGGCGCTGGCATTGCGAAAACACACTGAATATGTAAACACATTCCAGCAGGCCAGCACAAGAACACCCCAACCTAGCACACGATAAAATGGTTTGACAAAAGTGATGAATAGTGATATTTTGTCTGAAGCATCAGGAGGAAAGTCCAAGGGGAGGTAACAAACATGTCACGAACCGCGTAAGGTGAGACGTAAGTTGTTTATCCCAGATTGTCTCAGTCTATAAATGTTGGGCTACCTCGCCGTAACCCTTCGTCCAGCCGAGGGGGCAATGGAAAGTCCCGCCGCTGACTGAGCTGCGTCCCTTGTCTCGGGCAAACATGTGCTAGTGTAACTGTAGACATTGATCCAGGGAGCTAGGACCGTGCTTTGTCGGCAATAAACCTGGCCGGACGCTTTCGCTATTAAACCAAGTCTTGTGGTCATTGGGCAGTTGGACTGGAGCCTGCTGTACGGGCTATCTGGCCAGAGCCAGTGCAGCACGCAGAGAGAACACACACGCGCAGCCGAACATCTGACGACGCGGGTTTGTCTATACAAACAGTGAGTTCGCAGCAAGCTGGGGTCTGAGCCTACTCCACACTTAGGATATGTCTACACTGCAAATAAGAACCTGCAGCTGCCCCTGGGTTGCGGGGCTGTTTCACTGCAGTGTAGACTTCCCTGCCCTGGCTGCGGCCCGAGCTCTGGGACTCTCGCGTCACAGGGTCCTACGGTCTGACATCCAGCCCAAGCCCAGAAGTCTACGCTACAATGAAACTGCCCCGCAGCTGAGCGCTGTGAGCCAGAGTCAGCTGGCACGGGATGTCGAATTGCAGTGTAGACTTAGCCTGCCAAGGACTAGATCAAAGTGGTTTAACAAACTGAATTTAAAGAACAGGAGTACTTGTGGCACCTTAGAAACTAACAAATTTATTTGGGCATAAGCTTTTGTGGGCTACAGCCCACTTCTTCAGATGCATTGAATGGAACATATAGTAAGGAGATATATATACACATACAGAGAACATGAAAAGGTGGGAGTTGCCCTACCCACTCTAAGAGGCTAATTAATTAAGATGAGCAATTATCAGCAGGAGAAAAAAAAATGTTGTAGTGATAATCAAGATGGCCCATTTCAGACAGTTTGACAAGAAGGTGTGAGGATACTTAACATGGGGAAATAGATTCAGTGTGTGTAATGGCTCAGCCATTCCCAGTCTCTATTCAAGCCTAAATTGATGGCATCTAGTTTGCATTTCAAGTCGATTAGTTACACCACAATAAAGCCCTTTGTGGCCGCTCTTATTTAGAATTAAAGTGGCATTCATTTGGTTCATCATCATACACTATGGAAGTGATTTAAGTCACTTTAATTCTGAATAAGGGCACGTCTACACTGCCCAAAAAATCCTGCAACAGTGAGTCTCAGAGGCCAGGTTAACTGACCTGGGCTTGCACTATGGGACTAAGAATAGCAGGGCAGACGTTCCTGCCAAGCCTGGAGCCTGGGCTCTGACACCCACCCACAGGGGCGCTGGAACAATTTGTACAGTGGGGGTGTTCAGAGCCATTGAACCAAACTGTAAACCCTGGATGTAATGGAAACCACTTCAAGCTGGGGGTGCGGCAGCACCACTAGTTCCAGCACCTGTGCCCACCCACCTTGTCAGGTGTAGAGTGTCCACACATGGGTTGAATGCAGTTATTGAATCCATTTTAAAAGTTAACTTGGATTATCTTTCCTAAGTCTTCCCATGTAAGGAAGCCCTTACTAGCACTTCACACAGCACTGTATTTGCATCTTGACACTACCAACAAGGACTTTGCCCCGAGATATTATGGGGAGCAGGGACCTCCTGAAATGTTCATCGAGATTTCTCTACCAGGAGGCAGGTGAATTTCTGATTGGGTCTACTTTAAAACATAGAAATGCTCTCATCACTCTACTGAGTTTAATTAACATTCAGAGAAACCTAGAAGGTCCTTCTTTACAGGGAGGAATGAATAATTAGCTAATGTTGTCTTTCTAGCTGGCAGAGCAGATGCAATACAGAGATGCACTAATTGTTCTTCGTATTATCACAGCTCCTGCGAGGCCCAGTCATGGGCCAGGATCCCATTGTGCCCAGCGCTGTACAGACACAGAACAAAAGGATGGTCCCTGTCCCATGGAGTTTACAATCCAAGTACACCTCTACCTCGATATAACGCGACCCGATATAACACGAATTCAGATATAACGCAGTAAAGCAGCGCTCCGGGGAGGGCGGGGCTGTGCGCTTCGGCGGATCAAAGCAAGTTCCATATAACGCGGTTTCACCTATAACGCGGTAAGATTTTTTGGCTCCCGAGGACAGCATTCTATCGGGGTAGAGGTGTATCAGATAAGAGACAACAGCTGGATACAGACAGATGTGGGGAGTACAAGTGAACAAGGAGACTGCATCGGTCAGCATGATCGTCAGTGGGCTCAGCACAACCGTTGTGAAGTGTTTTGTAGGTATCACAGCAAAGGAGAGTATTGAGGAGGGATTGGCAAGTGTGTAACGAGGTAGCTTTGTGGCTGTGTAGAGGGAGCTACTTCCGAGCACGAGGGGCAGCAGGGGAGAAAGCCGGGAGGTGTTTGAAAAGGTAACAAGCGGGCGAGAGAAGCTGGCATCGTGGGTGTCACGGAGTTTGGGGGAGACGAGGCCCTGCACCCCCGGCTTCCTGCGATTCACCGTGACTCTCAGCCAGACAGTAGAACAGAAGGTTTATTAGACGACAGGAACACAGTCCAAACCAGAGCTTGTTGGCATAAACAGGACCCCTTAGTCAGGTCCTTTTGGGGGAAGGGAGCTTAGACCCCAACCTTGGGGTTCCCTCCAGTTTCCCCAGCCAGCCTAAGACTGAAAAACCCCCTCCAGCAGTCTCGGTCCTCCTCCAGCCTTTTTTCAGTTTCCCAGGCAAAGGTGTCACCTGGCCCAACCCCCCTCCTGGCTCAGGTTTCAGGCTCAGATATCGTCCCTCAAGTAAAGTCACCCCCTGCTCTCCCATCCCCCAATGCAGACAGTCCCAGTAAAACTAGACGACATTCCCAGGTCAATCCACCCCGCTCCCTACTGTGTCACAGTGGGCTCAGTAGTGAGTGAGAGACGATAGGCAGATGGTAGCTAGTATGATGTTTTCCACCACTCTTACCCTCCTCCTCCCTCTCCCATTCTCTCCCCTTGGATATTCCACCCCCTGTTGCCTCTTGTCTTAAATTTGGCCATGGCCCTGCCATCTGATGCACACGGGCAAACCCTCGTGGAGGCTGTAAGGGCATACACGGTCCTAGGGGCATGGCGCAAGCTGCAAGGTGGCGACAGTACCACTTAGCTCTTTGGAGCCAGGGACTCTCTCGTATAATGCATTTTGTGCAGGGCTCAGCACAATGGAGCCTCGATCGTGTGACACAGATCCAGGGACTCCAATAGCATAATTGGCTCCGCTCTCTGGACGCGGGACACACCTCTGAGAGCTGGGACCGTCAACGGGAATTTCAGGAGTGGGGAAGATGACGAGGAGAGTCAGGGATGTGTAGGACGGAGCACAGCTGGGATTCCTGGGACCTTTACTTTTTTTTCCCCCCCAAGAACCGTCTATAAAAATGTAACAACGTTTTTAGTGCTCCTATGATGGAAGGTGACAATATGGGAACAGAGGTTAGGGTGACGGGCAGCATGATGGACAGGGATGTGATGAAACGGGAGAGATGCTGCACAGTGGATAGGTACCTGCCTTGCTCCCCAGTAACCACGTGATACTGAGTGGAAGTGGGGATGTTTGTGTGAAATCATGAAGAGTGTCTTGCCGTGGAGCTGGGGATGGACTAGGTGACTGAAGAGGCCCCTTCCGGCTTCAATAGCTGAGGATAAATAATAATATTATTATCGCTTTTCAGCCATCATTCTCAAAGCGCTTTATAAAGGAGGTCAGCGTCATTACCTGCATTTTACTGATGGGGACGCTGAGGCAGGGAGAGGTGAAGTCATTGCCGAAGGTCACCCAGCGGGATAGAAATGCAGAAACGTGCTGGTTTTTGTTCTTTGGGATGTTTTCTCAAGTCCAGGATGAAATTTCTGGTCAGAAGAAGAGATCCCAGAACAGCCAATAGCCCAGTGGTTGAGGCAGGAGCTTGGTCTCTGACCCACTATCCACTGGGCTATCGAGTCAGTCTCTCTCATTCTGTCCTGTTGGAGCTGTTCCATTTTGTATCAATAGTTGGGCCAGTGCAACTGAGGGTACGCCTACACTACCCGCTGAATCGGCGGGTAGTGATCGATCTATCAGGGATCGATTTATCGTGTCTAATGTAGACGCAATAAAATCGATCCCCAATCGCTTTGCCATCAACTCCGGAACTCCACCGTGGCGAGAGGTGGAAGCGGAGTCGATGGGGTAGCAGCAGCGGTCGACTTGCCGCTGTCCTCACGGACAGGTAAGTCGACCTAAGATATGCCGACTTCAGCTACGCTATTCGCATAGCTGAAGTTGCGTATCTTAGGTCGACCCCCCGCTAGTGTAGACCAGGCCTTACTCTATATCCTGGGAATTAGGGAATTCACCTGGTTGTGGAAGACCCAGGTGTAAGGCCTTGTTCCAAATCAGACAGCACAGGGACGTGAACCTCGGTCTCCACAGCCTAAGAGACCTCGGCTGGGTTTGTTTGTTTGTTTTAAATCTCATTTTTGTTCTGCGTCAGGACAAAACCGAATGTCAAAACCTTGAAATGTTTTCACCAAATGGCATTCTTGTTTCCCAGCCAGCTCTAGAATGAAGTGGTTTCATACTGTTGATAGGAGTACAAGCAAGGACACTGGACCTGATTCTCTTCTAATTTAGCCCCTAGTTTACACTGCTGTAGCTCCATGGATGTAGTTTGGAGGAGAATGGGGGGGGGGGGCGTAAAAGCTTCGGGCAAGTGTGGAATTTGTCCCCCATGCGCAGCCCCATTGGCCTGGCTGGAGCTGCCCCCCAAATATAGAGTCATAGAATCACAGAACTGGAAGGGACCTCGAGAGGTCCTCTAGTCCAGTCCCCTGCACTCGTGGCAGGACTAATTATCTAGACCATTCCTGACAGGTGTTTGTCTAACCTGCTCCTAAAAGTCAAACTATGCCTATGTGTAGCTCTGTTGGAGTTACTCCTCATTTACCGCCATGTAAGTGCAAAGGATACTCCGGCCCAGGATTTAGTTTCACCTTGGTCTCCATTCCTTTCCCACTCTGCCTCCCTCACCATATACCAACAGGAAGGAGAACATCGTTGTCCATTCTAAATCCCCAGGAGATCCATCATCTAGAGAAATTCCCCCTCATGTGAGCTGGTCTGTGTAAAGGCCCGGCTTGACAAAGCCTTGGCTGGGATGATTTAGTTGGTGTTGGTCCTGCTTTGAGCAGGGGATTGGACTAGATGACATCCTGAGGTCCCTTCCAACCCTGTTATTCTATGATATGCAACCTGGGACTATTTCTCAGAGCCAGCTTAATTTCTGGTATCTCCTAACATCTGAACACTTGACATTGCAACCTTAACATTTTTTTAAACCTCCCAACCATATTAAATGTAATTTCCTACTTTAAAAAAAAAAAAGGAAAAAGAAGTAATGCTATTATGTGGAACCATACTGACCTCCAACGTGGGTCATCAGCAGGATTTCAACCTTTAGATCCACATCACAATCCTCTACTTACTACTTAACCTTACCAAGTAACCAGTAGCAATAGAAGGCTATTATCTTCTCTGTTCACCTGACACTGGAGGAGGGATACCCTTTGCCAGTGGATTTCACAGCTTTTGAGATCCAGGAAAGGAATGGTAAGACTTGGGAATTACAGGTTGGGGTCCAGGCTCTGGAGGGGAGTGTGCTCTAGTGGTTAAAAATCCCTCTGTCCCTGCCGCCCAGCCTCTTTCCCTGTGCCTATCTCACCGCCCCAGCTCCTGTCCCTGTCCCCGGCCACTTTACTGCTATCCCTCCTGGCTCCGGCCTCAGCTCCAGTCCATGTCTTCCCTCCACTGCTCCTCCCCCACACTCCTCTCAGTGCTCCTTCTCCTGCCAATGTCCCCATTTCACCTTCCCCTTCCTCCCACCCCCATCTCTGGCTCCTTCCCTCCCCTCTGCCTACGCACCCACTGCAGAGCACTGAGCGCACCAGTCAGTCTCCCCGTGCCTGATCCCGCAGTCGTCCCCTAGGGCTGGGAGCAGCAACTGCAGGGAAAATCCCACTGATGTCCTGTATCTCTGGGCTGGAGCATGTTCAGGTGCCGCCTAGTCACACCTAGGAGCTGTGAGATGCTGGAGCATGCTCAGTGCAGCTGAAATCTTCAGTGAATTTAGCAGCCAAACACCAACAATTCTCTACAGAGCATGTGCGAACTCAGGGTTTTTTTCCCCAAAGGCTGATAATGTGGCCAAATTTGGGTGAACATAACATAAGAACGGCCATACTGGGTCAGACCAAAGGTCCATCCAGCCCAGTATCCTGTCTACCAACAGTGGCCAATGCCAGGTGCCCTACAGGGAGTGAACCTAACAGGTAATGATCAAGTGATCTCCACCCTCTGACAAACAGAGGCTAAGGACACCATTCCTTACCCATCCTGGCTAATAGCCATTAATGGACTTAATCTCCATGAATTTATCTAGTTCTCTTTTAAACCCTGTTATAGTCCTAGCCTTCACAACCTCCTCAGGCAAGGAGTTCCACAGGTTGACTGTGCGCTGTGTGAAGAAGAAGTTCCTTTTATTTGTTTTAAACCTGCTGCCCATTAATTTCATTTGGTAGCCCCTAGTTTTTATGTTATGGGTACAAGTAAATAACTTTTCCTTATTCACTTTCTCCACACTACTCATGATTTTATATACCTCTATCATATCCCCCCCTTAGTCTCCTCTTTTCCAAGCTGAAAAGTCCTAGCCTCTTTAATCTCTCCTCATATGGGACCCATTCCAAACCCCTAATCATTTTAGTTGCCCTTTTCTGAACTTTTTCTAGTGCCAGTATATCCTTTTTGAGATGAGGAGACCACATCTGTATGCAGTATTCAAGATGTGGGCATACCATGGGTTTATATAAGGGCAATACAATATTCTCCGTCTTATTCTCTATCCCATTTTTAATGATTCCTAACATCCTGTTTGCTTTTTTGACTGCCGCTGCACACTATGTAGGCATCTTCAGAGAACTATCCACAATGACTCCAAGATCTCTTTCCTGATTAGTTGTAGCTAAATTACCCTCCATCATATTGTATGTATAGTTGGGGTTATTTTTCCCAGTGTGCATTACTTTACATTTATCCACATTAAATTTCATTTGCCATTTTGTTGCTCAATCACTTAGATTTGTGAGATCTTTTTGAAGTTCTTCACAGTCTGCTTTGGTTTTAACTATCTTGAGCAGTTTAGTATCATCTGCAAATTTTCATGAGGACAGTAAAGGCACAGCCTGAATCCCAGGGCGACCCCCTGCCAAATTCCAAGTCCCTGTTCAATAGCATGGAGATGCTAGAGGTTCTCAGTAAAATGGTAAGATTTTTTTTTTTATATATTTTCCTCTAACTTTGTTCTTGGGAAACAGCTGAACTGTTTTAGTTGAAATGTCTCCAAAAAAAATCATCCTGAGGCAGACAGACAGCGTGGGAAACGCCAGCCTAAATGGGCTTTAAGTTTGGCAACATTGCAAAGCAACTTAAAATGAGGTTAAATAATGGGAACTGTTGAGCACTCTTAAGCATAGGCGATGCTGCTTGTCTCGCTTATACTATAGCAGTCGGATCAGAAAATGCGCACTCAGCCACGACTCTGGGAAAGCTTGGACTTGGGGCTGCATTGCAGTGGAGGCCCGCAGACATTTAAAAAAAAGATTGCGATCAAAGACCTCTAAGAACCGGAACTCACTCAGCAGCAAGCATCAGAGAGTGAGCCACTGGGTCTCCTCCAGATGGACTTGAAATGCTGAAATGGAGGTAGAGAGGCCCCTGGAGAACTTTGAGGCTCGGCACCAGAAATACCCCAGTGGCTGCCACTGCCTTTTGATGAGCCTCATGCATTACGGATGAAGGGGGTTACGTAAGAACCTCTCGGCCGTTCACCGGAGGCCAACCCGCCAAGGGCTGCGGGCGTTAATTCGTTGCACATCATGCTTTAGGGGCCCGCGCTGCAAACTGCTGTGGCATAGTCTCTCTCTGAACGCGTTATTGTTCTCATTGAGGGCAAGGCTGCTCCATTTTGTTTTGGCTTCAAGGCACGGGGCTTTGGCACTAGCAGCAGCCTCGTCACGTCTCGGTTTGAAAGCCTGGAAATGAAAAATGCATTTGCAATGAATATTTTAAGATGAATAATCCCGTGAACTCTCCTGGAGGTTTTAGCGAGGCAATCACTCCTACTATGAATTAACGTCCCACTGAATGGAACGGAGTCATTTGAAGCTATGATCCACCTAGCCTCCTCTGACTTTCTGAACACATTTCACCTGAAATTAATTAGCTAGCTAAGCACAGAGAGCCAGACTCCTCGTTTCTGAGCTCCTTTAAGTGGGATTTGATTAATTAACCCGTGACGTCCGTTACTAGATACTTAGATCTGTCCAGAGTTGAGGTACGCATTACTGGCTGCAGTTTAATTAGCAAGGTATTATTAATACAATGTCTAAGCAGAGCTCACTGGATGGATCATTGCTGACTTTCACTTCCAGGGATGGGATTGACTTACACATAAGCTTGTTAGATTCAAAGCATCTTACATCTTTCCGTCTCTCTGCCTCAGCTCTCTGTCCTGGTGTATTTCCATGTATTCATTCCCTCTTGTACAGTAAGAACAAACAGATAACTACACACACGATGTGGGGATAGCTGGCATAGTAGTTGGTATTGGCATGGCACCTTTCATCCAAGGGGTATCATTGCACCCACTACTGAAATAATCTGCCTCTCTTGTTATCACATAACACTTAAGACAGGACATGAGAAGAATGCAATTCCTAACTGGAACTTCAGCGCAAACAGGCAGAACATAATTACCCTGTAACCCCAGAGCCAAGACCCCGGCTCTTGCAGGAACTGCTGTGTGATTAAAGTTGTGCAGTGTCATCACCCCCATTCCAGAGGTTGAGGAACAGTGACATGACAAAGGACAAACAGTGAGTCCGTGTCAGAGCTCTCAACTGGCTCCCGGTGCTGTGTTCATCAGATGACATATGCCTTAATATTCTAATCCAGCAAGTACTTAATGCATATGAAGTCAATAGGATTACTCCATGTGCTTAAAGTTAAGCATGTGCTTAAGTGCTTTGCTGGAACAGGGCTTGAGCAAATGCAACTTCCGTCGGCATCAGCCACTTACATCAGGGTTGCATCTAATCTCCTCCTCCTCATGTCCAATTTAACATGCCAAAGCTGGTAATCTTATTGTTTGGTAGAGCCTTACTACCCATCCCCTGCTCCTCTAACAGTCATCGTTCTGGGAGAGCCCTTTCCGGGCCTGCTATGGCTGGCCTTTCTGAGGTGCAGTCACCCAAACTGAACGCGTTGCTCAAGGTAATGCTGCCCTATCCATTTGTCCAGGGACGCTGCGCTTTCTCAGCAGGTTAGTCATTTCCCTGAAAACTCCTGCACATTGAGCTGACATCTTCACTGAGCTCTCTGTGATGACAACTAGATCTTTTTCCCAGAGAGGTGGGGACTAATTCAGAAATCGTCAGCGTGTACAAATAGCCTAAATTGTTCCTTTCAGTTCATGTTACCCTATGTTCAGCTGAACCTGTTGCCATGCTTAGCCCCAATGGATCTCCCATCTTGCTTGGGATCTCCAGGCACTACCATACGACAAGCGACAACTAACGATCAGCTATAATGCTGATGCCCCTGGGTGGATTGTCGGCAGCGGGGCTCAAACCTGGATCCTCTGGATCTGAATGCACAAACCTCTACTGCCTGAGCTAAAAGACCCTGCTCTGTTAGCCAAAGCTGTAGCAGGCTCATCAATCTCTGGTTGGCCTAGTCACCACTAGAGGGGGACAGAGTGCCAAACCGAGCAGGCATGGCTTACACAAGGCAACCCATTTCTGTGTTCTGCAGGAGCTTCTGAGCTTCCTTGCAATTCCGCGTCGCTTCCTTGTTAGTCAAACCTCTTTTACCTCATTAGTGTAGGTACTGAACACCATGTACCACGGTGGCTGGCCCTTTATGGGGAATGGACCCTAGCCTCACCGGTGGCTGATCAGCTGCATCCCAGCTAAGACGGATCAAGGGATTGTAAAAGCCAGCAGGTGGCTCAGGTGAGGGAGAATTGCAGGAGGAACATTGCTCCTGTGGCTGGCCTTGGAGCAGGGGCAGAGACACGCAAGGGGACAGGTCTCTGGGCCCCTGCAGAAGACCTCGGGTCAATGGGGTGGGGGCGACCAAGTTTATATGTGGAGTTTACACTGAACTGTTTTACTGTGTCTGAAGAATAAGATGTGCCATGAAGGAAAGGGCTGAACAGAGTGCGAGCCCAGCGTCAGTCTTTCCTGGGCTGGGGAGCCAGGCCAGAAGCCCTACCCACCATCATGTTCAAGCTCCAGCACGCCATAATATTAACCCCATTCCGCGTAGAGCCGCTTATCTCTCCTCTTTGTCTCCTGTCTCTTAACCAGTTTTTTACTCCCAGGACAGGTGCTCTAAAGGAACTGAGATGGTGTGTAGGTCTCTGGGTGAGCCCCCCGTATGGGAGTGCATCTCAGCCCTAGCCCCCAGTTGTGCTGCCCTCACTCGCCGTGAGTTGTGACGTACATCAATGGGGCGGGTGTGGGTGTAGTAAGGTACTATTCAATGTGAGTTATGATAATACCTACTTCTTACACAGCACTGTTCAGCCGCAGATCTCAAAGCACTATACAAAGGAGGTCAGTATTGTTATCCCCATCTTACAGCTGGGGAAACTGAGGCACAGGGAGGGGAAGTGACTTGCCCAAGGCCACCCAGCAGACCAGTGGCAGAACTGGGAATAGAAGCCAGGTCACCCGAGTCCCAGCCAAGTGTTCTATCCACTTTAGGGCCCAATCCTACTCCCACTGAACAACAGGGCAATAGCCTGGTCATTCCTAGCTCTTCCTTGTGGGGAGAATATATTTGGTATTCTGTTTATTTCTCTTGAGCACGGCACAGATTGATTTCTCTGGGTTTGTGTCCTTTAGGTCTGCTCATGTATTTCAGCAATCTGTCTACCTTACACCTGCCACAGTCATTGCCCACCCAGAAGGATGTAGTACCTCCATTCTGGTTTTCCAAAAAGACCAGAGATTATTTGAAGCAGTCGCATGAGCAGATGGCTATTTCACAGGCTGGGATTTGAGGGGACTGACGCATTCAATTATAAGGGAACAATGATCGATGAGCCGTACACAATGGCTGGAAGCAAGGGTAGATTAATGATAGGGTTGAAGGCTGATCCAAATTGATCAAGAAGTCAAACTAGACTTGGAAACATCATTCCTGAGCTCGATAGCTGTCTAAATAAATAAATAGAAAAGTGTGTGTGTGTGTGTGTGTGTGTGTGTGTGTGAGAGAGAGAGAGAGAGACACACACACACACACACACACACACACACCTCCCACCACCCCCACCACCCGTGTCTGACCATGTCTTCCCTCAAGGCTACAGTCAGGAGGGTGGTTAGAAAGAAGAATGTCAGTCTCAGTTCTGTTATAGAACTTCACAGGATCCCAGAGCCTGGGGTACATTACATTATTGGGGAGGAAAGACCACCTCAGAAAACCACTTTAACACACTGGTGGGAGCAGAATGTAGTGATCATTTGGGAAATGATTAGAGAGAGGGGAGCTGTCAAGGCTGTATCCCCACTTTGAACTTTAGGGTACAAATGTAGGGGCCTGCATGAAAACTGCTAAGCTTATCTACCAGCTTAGCTCTGGTCCGCTGCCACCATCTCAAGAATTCCCTCCCTGGGAAGCCTTGAGAAACCTTTCACCAATTCCCTGGTGAATACAGATCCAAACTCCTTGGATCTTAAACAAGGAGAAATTGACCCTTTCCCCCTCCTTCCTTTCACCAACTCCTGGTGAATACAGATCCAAACCCCCTTTGGATCTTAAAACAAGGAGAAAATCAATCAGGTTCTTAAAAAGAAGGCTTTTAATTAAAGAAAAAGGTAAAAATCATTTCTGTAAAATCAGTATGGAAAATAACTTTACAGGGTAATCAAACTTAAAGAGCTTAGAGGAACCCCCTCTGTCTTAGGTTCAAAGTATAGCAAACAAAGATAAGCACTCTAGTAAAAGGTACATTTACAAGTTGAGAAAAACAAAGTAAATCTAAGACGCCTTGCCTGGCTTTTACTTACAATTTTGAAATAAGAGAGACTTGTTTAGAAAGATGGGGAGAACCTGGATTGATGTCTGGTCCCTCTCAGTCCCAAGAGCGAACAACCCCTTAAACAAAGGACACACACAAAAGCCTTTCCCCCCCCAAGATTTGAAAGTGTCTTGTCCCCTTATTGGTCCTTGGGGTCAGGTGTCAGTCAGGTTACCCGAGCTTCTTAACCCTTTACAGGTAAAAGGATTTGGAGTCTCTGGCTAGGAGGGATTTTAGTACTGTACACAGGAGAGCTGTTACCCTTCCCTTTATAGTTATGACAGGAGCAAAAACCCAATAGAAATGAAAGTTGAGAAAACCTGACTTATGAGGATAGGTTAAAAAATCGCCTATAATATCCGGCCAAGCCTAAGAAGGATTGGACCTGTTTCTTTGACTTTGGAACCGGCCACTTTTGGATAGCATCCACTTTGGCCTGTAGGGGATTTATAGTTCCTTGACCCACCTGGTGCCCGAGGTATGTCACTCTGTTTTGGCCTATTTGACACTTTTTAGCCTTAACAGTTAGTCCTGCCTGCCGGATGCGCTCGAAGACTTTTTTCAGGTGCTCCAGGTGTTCTGTCCATGAATCAGAAAAAATGGCCACATCATCAAGATAGGCAACTGCAGATTCTCCCAATCCCGCTAAGAGACCATCTACAAGTCTTTGGAAGGTGGCGGGTGCATTTCGCAACCCGAAAGGGAGTACATTGAATTCATACACCCCTGCCTGGGTGACGAAGGCGGACCTTTCCTTAGCGGGTTCATCTAGTGGTACTTGCCAGTACCCCTTGGTTAAGTCTAAAGTAGAGATGAATTGGGCATGTCCCAATTTCTCCAATAGCTCATCTGTGCGTGGCATTGGATAGTTGTCAGGACGAGTTACAGCATTTAGCTTACGGTAGTCCACGCAAAAGCGTATTTCCCCATCTGGTTTGGGAACTAGAACCACTGGAGATGCCCATGCACTGCTAGAGGGGCGGATTATACCCATCTGTAGCATGTCCTGGATCTCCCTTTGTATAGCCGCTTGGGCATGAGGTGACTCCCGGTAGGGTGGGGTTCTAATTGGGTGAGCATTACCTGTGTCAATGGAGTGGTATGCCCGTTCGGTCCGTCCTGGAGTGGCTGAGAAAATCGGTGCAAAGCTTGTGCACAGCTCCTTTATCTGCTGTCGCTGCAGACGTCCCAGGGTCGTGGAGAGGTTCACCTCTTCCACGCCACCATTCCTTTTTCCTTCATAGTAGACACCTGCAGGCCACTCCGCGTCATCAGTTTCCTGGGCTGTAAACTGGCAAACGTTTAATTCTCTAGAATAAAAGGGCTTAAGAGAATTAACATGGTATACCTTAGGCTTTATGTTGGAGGTGGGGGAGGCTATGAGATAGTTAACAGCTCCTAGGCGCTCCTGGACCGTGAATGGTCCTTCCCACGACGCTTCCATTTTATGGGCCTGGAGCGCCTTTAAGACCATGACTTGGTCTCCTACTTTGAAGGACCGTTCTCTGGAATGTTTATCATACCAGGCCTTTTGCTCTTCCTGAGCATCCTTTAGGTTTTCTTTAGCAAGGGCTAAAGAGTGTCGGAGGATGTTTTGTAGGTTGCTTACAAAGTCTAGAATGTTAGTTCCTGGAGAAGGCGTAAACCCCTCCCATTGCTGCTTCACCAACTGTAATGGCCCCTTAACCTCGCGGCCATACACAAGTTCAAATGGTGAAAACCCTAAACTGGGATGTGGTACAGCCCTGTAGGCAAAAAGTAACTGCTGCAACACTAGGTCCCAATCATTGGAGTGTTCATTTACGAATTTACGTATCATGGCCCCCAAAGTTCCATTAAACCTCTCCACCAGACCATTGGTTTGATGGTGATGAGGGGTGGCAACCAAGTGATTCACCCCATGAGCTTCCCACAGGTTATTCATGTTCCCTGCCAGGAAATTAGTTCCCGAGTCTGTAAGGATGTCGGAGGGCCAACCTACCCTGGCAAAAATGTCTGCTAATGCCTGGCACACACTTTTAGCCTTGGTGTTGCTTAAGGGTACAGCTTCCGGCCATCGGGTAGCAAAATCCATGAAAGTCAGTACGTACTGCTTTCCTCTGGGTGTCTTCTTTGGGAAAGGACCCAGAATATCCACAGCTACTCACTGAAATGGGACCTCAATTATGGGTAGTGGCTGGAGAGGGGCTTTAACCTGGTCTTGGGGCTTTCCCACTCGTTGGCACACCTCACAAGACGGGACATAATTAGCAACGTCCTTGCCCATTCCCTCCCAGTGGAAGGACTTCCCCAACCGGTCTTTGGTTCTGTTCACCCCAGAATGGCCACTGGGATGATCATGGGCTAAGCTCAAGAGCTTTACCCGATACTTAGTGGGAACTACCAGCTGTCTTTGAGGATGCCAGTCTTCCTGGTGCCCACCAGAAAGAGTCTCCTTGTATAAAAGTCCTTTTTCTACAACAAACCGGGATCGGTTAGAAGAGCTGAGAGGCGGTGGGGTGCTCCGCGCCACCGCCCAAGCTTTCTGAAGGCTGTCATCTGCTTCCTGCTCGGCCTGGAACTGTTCCCTTGATGCTGGAGACATCAGTTCCTCCTTGGACTGTGGACTGGGGCTTGGTCCCTCTGGAAGCGATGCAGGTGCTGGGGCTGTTTCCATTGACTGTGAACCGCTGTTCACTGGTGCACTATGTGGTATCTCAGGCTCTGGCTGAGCCTCTTGGGTAAGGTTATCTGCTGCTTCCGCCAGTTCAGGCTCACTGGTGTCCTCTGGCATTGGAGTTGTAGACGGGCTTGCAAGCGCTGGACTCAGTGCTGACAATGGTTCTGGTGCTGGTTGCGTTGCCAGTTCCGGTTCTGGGACTGGCTTTGGCGGGGTCTCTGGGATTGGATCCACTACGGCTGTTGCAGTCGTTGGCAGGGGATCCGGTTCCACCACCTTTGTTTGGGTCTCTGGTAACACAGACGGGGTCCTGGTGGACGGCTCAGGAACAGGGATGGGGGTGGAAGCTTGCTTAGCCTGGCTGCGGGTGACTATTCCCACCCTCTTGGCTAGCTTCACATGGTTGGCCAAGTCTTCCCCCAGTAGCATGGGAATGGGATAATTGTCATAGACTGCAAAAGTCCACATTCCTGACCAGCCCTTGTACTGGACATGCAACTTGGCTGTAGGCAAGGTTACAGACTGTGACACGAAGGGTTGAATTGTCACTGTAGCCTCCGGGTTGATGAGTTTGGGGTCCACTAGGGATTGGTGAATAGTTGACACTTGTGCCCCAGTGTCCCTCCAAGCGATAACCTTCTTTCCGCCCACTCTCAAGGTTTCCCTTCGCTCCGAGGGTATGAGAGAGGCATCTGGGTCTGGGGTTCTTTGGTGTGATTGGGGTGTAATGAACTGTAATCGGTTGGGGTTCTTGGGGCAGTGAGCCTTTATATGCCCCAGTTCATTACATTTAAAACATCGCCCTGCTAAGGTATCACCGGGGCGATGTTGGTTGATGGAGACTGGTGTGGTGGGGTGAGAAGGCGTCTGGGGTTTCCCTTGGGATGTGGGTGGGGCCTTGGGTTGTCCCCGGTGATAAGGTTTTGTTTCGGCTTGCCCCTTCTGATATTCACTCCAACTGCTACTAGCTTTTTTCTTTTCTGTCACCTCCACCCATTTGGCTCCAATCTCCCCCGCCTCGGTTACAGTTTTGGGCTTCCCATCTAGGATGTACCTTTCTATTTCCTCAGGAATACCCTCTAAAAACTGCTCCATTTGCAGTAGGAAGGGCAACTCTTCCGTAGATTTAACATTTGCTCCTGATATCCAGGCATCCCAATTTTTCCCAATGTGGTAGGCATGTCGGGTAAATGACACATCGGGTTTCCACCTTAGGGCTCTGAACCGCCGACGGGCATGCTCAGGTGTTAGCCCCATTCTGATTCTGGCCTTGTTTTTAAAAAGTTCATAACTGTTCATGTGTTCCTTAGGCATTTCAGCCGCCACCTCTGCTAAGGGTCCACTGAGCTGCGGCCTCAGCTCTACCATGTACTGGGTTGGAGTGATATTGTATCCAAGGCAGGCCCTTTCAGAATTTTCTAAGAAGGCCTCAGTATCATCGCCTGCCTTGTAGGTGGGGAATTTCCTGGGATGGGAAGTGGTACCTGGAGAGGAGTTGTTAGGATGGTCTGATGCACCCTGCCTAGTCCTTGCTGCTTCCAGTTCCATCTCTTTTTCTTTCAGCTCCATCTCTCTTTTATGGGCCTCCTGTTTGGCTTTTTCTTCTCTTTCATGGGCCTCCTGTTTGGCTTTTTCCAGCTCCATTTCTCTCTTGTGGGCCTCCTCTTTGGCTTTCTCTTCTCTGTCTCTCAGCTCCATCTCTCTCTTGTGGGCCCCCTCTTTGGCTTTCTCTTCTCTGTCTCTCAGCTCTATCTCTTTTTCTTTCAGCTCCATAGCTCTCTTGTGGGCCTCCTTTTTAGCTTTTTCTTCTTTGGTAGTCATTTTCCTGGTTTTCTTGTGCTGGGTCTCACCCTCTGCAGTTGACTGAAACTGGGATGTATTTAGCTTAGGCTCCTGCTGAGTGCTGCTGAGTTAACAGAGACTTTCTAACTAGCTACGTCCGAGGATGTAAAAAGAAAAAAAAAAATTCAGCTTGTAAATTACCTTTACCAGATCAAAGTTTGCTTGCTTATTTGAACACTTCTCTTAACAAAGGACCTTGTTAAAAAAACTTAACACCTCTGCCTTCAGGCAAGGAGAGATAAGATATGCATCTACCTTCAGCTCTGCTCTCCAAGCAGCTAGAAGGAAAAAAAAATCTCTTACTGGCTTTTGGGTTTAAAACGATCCCACCGCTGTGCCACCATGTCAAAGCTGTATCCCCACTTTGAACTTTAGGGTACAAATGTAGGGGCCTGCATGAAAACTTCTAAGCTTATCTACCAGCTTAGCTCTGGTCCGCTGCCACCATCTCAAGAATTCCCTCCCTGGGAAGCCTTGAGAAACCTTTCACCAATTCCCTGGTGAATACAGATCCAAACTCCTTGGATCTTAAACAAGGAGAAATTGACCCTTTCCCCCTCCTTCCTTTCACCAACTCCTGGTGAATACAGATCCAAACCCCCTTTGGATCTTAAAACAAGGAGAAAATCAATCAGGTTCTTAAAAAGAAGGCTTTTAATTAAAGAAAAAGGTAAAAATCATTTCTGTAAAATCAGTATGGAAAATAACTTTACAGGGTAATCAAACTTAAAGAGCTTAGAGGAACCCCCTCTGTCTTAGGTTCAAAGTATAGCAAACAAAGATAAGCACTCTAGTAAAAGGTACATTTACAAGTTGAGAAAAACAAAGTAAATCTAAGACGCCTTGCCTGGCTTTTACTTACAATTTTGAAATAAGAGAGACTTGTTTAGAAAGATGGGGAGAACCTGGATTGATGTCTGGTCCCTCTCAGTCCCAAGAGCGAACAACCCCTTAAACAAAGGACACACACAAAAGCCTTTCCCCCCCCAAGATTTGAAAGTGTCTTGTCCCCTTATTGGTCCTTGGGGTCAGGTGTCAGCCAGGTTACCCGAGCTTCTTAACCCTTTACAGGTAAAAGGATTTGGAGTCTCTGGCTAGGAGGGATTTTAGTACTGTACACAGGAGAGCTGTTACCCTTCCCTTTATAGTTATGACAGGAGCAAAAACCCAATAGAAATGAAAGTTGAGAAAACCTGACTTATGAGGATAGGTTAAAAAATGGCATATTTAGTCCTGAGACCAGAAGAATATGGGGGGACCTGATAACAGTCTTCAAGTATGTTAGGGACTGTTATGAAGAGGATGGGGATTGTTCTCTGTGTCCATGGAAGGTAGGAGTAATCAGCTTCATCTGCAGCAAGGGTGATTTAGTTTGGATATTAGGAAAAACTTTCTAGCTATATAGGTAGTTAAACTCTGGAACAGGTTTCCAAGGCAGGTTGTGGAATCCCCGTCACTGGGGGGTTTTAAGAACAGGTTGGACAAACACCGGTCAAAGATGGTCTAGGTTTACTTGGTCCTGCCTCAGCACAAGAGGCTGGACTGGATGACCTCTCGAGGTTCCTTCCAGCCCTACATTTCTGTGATGAAGCAGTTGTGGGGCTGTGTGTGTATGAGATAGGAGAGAAGGAGAGTATGACTAAGGCCATGTCTGCACTACCAATTTGTGTCGGCAAAAGTGACATCATAAAAATTGCAATTTCATGTTTACACTTGCTCCCTCTGTCGGCAGATTGTATGCACGGTGGGGGCACCATCATCGACAGTGTGAGCAATGCACTGTGGGTATCTATACCACAGTCCTTCTGTCATTAGGTGTTGTGGGATGACGGACCAGATTGCGGCTCATCTTGGGACAGTGCTAAATGTCCCATGATGCATTGCTTTCTGTCCCAGCACTCCATGGGCTTCCGGCTTTGTTTCGCTGCATTTTTTCAATGGCCCTTCTTTGCTGTGCACCCCAGAATCTTTGTGAGAAGGGATGAATCCTGCACTGGTTTCCTATGCTCTGTTAACTGTCATGAAGACATCGCAGATGGCAGTGCAGTTAATCGTCAAGTTCCTAACTGAGGAAGACTCGCAGGCGGCCAACATTCTGCGTGACATGGATAGGAGCAACTTTAGATTGCTTTTGGCATTCACAGAGCAGCTGCATAGGGTAGACCTTCGCTTTTGGGCTCATGAAACAAGCACTGAGTTGTGGGATCATATCGTCTCGCAGGTGTGGAATGATGATCAGTGGCTACAGAACTTTCGGATGTGGAAAGCCACCTTCCTGGAACTGTGCACAGAGCTCGCCCCAGACTTGCGGCGCAAGGACACCAGAATGAGAGCTGCCCTCTCAGTAGAGAAGCATGTGGTAATTGCTGTGTGCAAGCTCGCAACTCCAGACTGCTACTGGTTGGTCGTGAATCAATTTGGAGTGGGGAAGTCAACCTTTGGGGCTGTGTTAATGCAAGTGTGCAGGGTCATAAATTGCATTGTGCTATGAAGGACTGTGAATCTGGGAAATGTGCTTGAAATAGTGGATGGCTTTGCAGAAATGGATTTCCCTAACTGTGGAAGGGCGACAGATGGCGCACATATTCCAATTTTGGCACCAGACCACCTTGCAACAGAATACATCAATAGGAAGGGGTATTCCTCCATGGTGTTTCAGGCGCTTGTGGATCATCGTGGGCGTTTCACTGATATCAACGCGGAGTGGTCTGGGAAGGTGCATGACGCATGCATCTTCATGAACACCAGCCTCTACAGAAAGCTGCAAGTGAGGATTTTCTTTCCTAACCACAAGATTACGGTGGGGGGTGTTGAAATGCCCATAGTGATCTTAGGGGACCCTGCCTACCCCTTACAGCCGTGGTTCATGAAACCTTACACAGGACACCTGGACAGCAGTAAGGAGCAGTTCAACAGGCTCAGTAGGTGCTGGATGACAGTTGAATGTGCCTTTGGCAGATTAAAGGTGCACTGGCGATGCCTTTATGGCAGGTTGAACCTCACTGAGGATAATATTGCTATGGTCATAGCCACGTGCTGTACATTGCATAATCTCTGTGAAGCTAAGGGTGAAAGGTTTGCACAGGGGTGGAGTGCTGAGGCAGACCTCTTGGGCTGATTTTGAGCAGCCAGATACCAGGGCTGTTGGAGGAGCCCAGAGGGGAGCTATTCGAATTAGGGAGGCTTTGAGTCAGCACTTTGACAATGACCTTCAGTAACATATATCTGTGTCTGAGTTGCTTCAATGTTACATGCCATGTCGTTTTCCTAAGGGGCAATGGTGACATTTGGGGCCTTACATTCCTGTAATAAAGTGAATAAAATGCCTGTGCATGTATTGGCAGTGCCTGGAACAGCATCATGGGACACCTCCTGGAGGCCATTAAAGCGATGAAATGAAGCATGGTGTCTACACTTGCATTTTGTCAAAAAGATGTAAATCTCTCATGAGGATGGATGTATTTTGTTGCCAAAACCAGACATTTTCCCCAACAAAAGTCGCTTTGCAGTGTGTACGCACTCACTGGTTGAGTCGACAAATGGCAGTTTTGGCGACAAAACTTGGTAGTGTAGACAAGGCCTTAGTAAAGTTTCTGGAAGAGTAGACAGCTTAATCCATGGCTAGGAAATTGGACTGAGAATCTGGAAACAGTGTCTATTCCTAGCTCTGCTCTTTAATCCAGCAGACAAAGGAATAACAAGATCCAGTGCCTGGATATTGACGTTAGAAACATTCAAGCTGAAATATGGTGCAGGTTTCTTAACAGTGAGGGTAATTGGCCATTGAACCAACACATCAAGGGATATGGTGTATTCTCCACTTGAAGCCTTTAAATCAAAATCAGATGTCTTTCTCAATGAGAGGTTCTAGTTCAACCACAAGATATTGGACTCAAAATAGGAATTACTGGGTGAAATTCTCTGGCCTGGGTTAAGCAGGAAGTCAGACTAGATGGTTATGATGGTCCCTTCTGGCCTTTAAAAGTATGAATCTATTAAGATTCCTGAGTTTTCTTCCTTGCTCTGCCACTGGGAAGTGTGTGACACCTTGGGCTAGTCACTTAACTGCCCCGTGACTCAGTGTACGCATTAGTAAAGTGGCTGCAGATTAATCCCTAGCTCAGCAGGGTATAAACATGTGAAATAGCCTCCCAAAAGAAATGGTGGAAGCTCTGCCCCTTAGGGTATTTAAAACTAGACGGCAAAACCACTAGGATATATTTCGGTAGGGAACAATCCTGTGTTGATTGGAAGAGCGCCTAGATAAGGGGTCTCAAACACGCGGCCCGCAGAGTTATTTCCTGTGGCCCGCCATAGGTGTGGACTCCACCGGCAGCCAAGCTCCTCTTCCCCCCTGCTCCCCCTTCCCCCCAGCGCTCTGCGTCCCTACTCCTCCGCCTACCTTCCAGCGCTTCCCTCTGCCAAACAGCTGTTTGGTGGCACTTAGGACTTTCCAGGAGGGAGGGGGGATGAGCAGGGATGCGGCGCACTCAGGGGAGGAGGCAGAGAAGAGGCAGGGCCAGGGCGGGGATTTGGGGAAGGGGTTGGAATGGGGGTGGGAAGAGGCAGAGCAGGGGCGGGGCCTCATGGAAGGGGTGGAGTGGGGGCGGGGGCAGAGGGGGTGGCTTTAACCAAAGTAATTCTAAAAGTAAATGTGTGTTTTGTCATTTGAGAGAGGTGCATTACTGAGTATTTATATTTTATTAAAACCCCTCTTCGCATTACATTTTTCAAAAAGTTAATACATTGACTTTTAATAGCATACTATATTACTCTTCATTTTTTTCATTTTTGACTATACTTTTGTATCGTTGTATGAAAAGGTTTCAGTGATGCGGCCCTCGGGCCAATGTACTTGTTCTCATGTGGCCCTTGTGGTGATTTGAGTTTGAGATCTCTGGCCTAGATGAACTCACAGATTGTCTGCATTTCTAATTTCTATCCCTTTGTAAGAATAAGGAATGACGCTTCCCATTTCTTTTTAGCCAAGGAGAAAGGAGGACAAATTAATTTCATTTGCCCACTTTATCAACCAGCATGTGGGCGACATGGTATTCAGGGTTTAATTCAGATACTGAAGGGCTCTTCTGAATAACAGACGTTGCATTAGGATCCTAAACTCGCATGCCGGCCAGGGAGGCCTGAGGATGAAGGATCAGCTGTCCTGGAGTTAATGAGTAGGAAGCTAACCATAGGGGAGAGGATGCATCTTGCCATGAAATGGGCTTGCCCGGTGGTTGTTCTCTTACTGTGGAAACGCTTGGCTGGAAAGGCAGATTACGGCCGCTCGCTTGCAGCAGAAGGTTCATCATCTGTCTGGTGGGCGGCAGCAAACCCAACGTGTTTGCTCCTAGGTGGCAAAACTGTCATGGGCAAAGACTAAAAATACAGGCAAGAGGTTCTAGCTTTTCACACTTGAGTGTGGGGGCTGGAATGCCGTCAGGGGAGAGAGCAGCTTGCTTTTCGGAACACGAAGAACACTTCCTTTCTCCTAGTAGGGCAGTGGTGACTCCCAGCTCTACCTCTCTACTCCAGACTTGTCTCCTGTCCAAACTAAAACCTCTGCCTGGCTCTCTGACATAGAATCATAGAAAACTAGGACTGGACGGGACCTTGATAGGTCATCTAGTCTAGTTCCCTGCACTGAGACAGGACTAAGTATTATCTAGACCATCCCTGACAGGTGTTTGTCTAACCTGCTCTTTAAAATCTCCAGTGACGGAGATTCCACAACCTCCGTAAGTAATTTATTCCAGTGCTTAACAACCCTTATGGTTCGGAAGTTTTTCCTAATGTCCAGCCTAAACCTCCCTTGTTGCAATTTAAGCCCATTGCTCCCTGTCCTGTACTCGGTGGTTAAGGAGACCAATTTATCACCCTCCCTTATATAAAGATCTTTTACGCACTTGAAGACTGTTACTGTGTCCCCCTTCAAACGTCTCTTCTTTGCAGTAAACTAACCTAATTTTTTTCAATCTTTCCTCATAGGTCATGTTTTCTAGACCTTTAATCATTTTTGTTGCTCTTCTCTGCACTTTCTCCAATTTGTCCACATCTTTCCTGAAATGTGGTGCCCAGAACTGAACAAAACACTCCAGTTGAGATTTTATCAGTGCTGAGTAGAGCAGAAGAATTACTTCTCGTGTCTTGCTTACAACACTCCTGCTAATACATCCCAGAATGCTGTCTGCTTTTTTTGCAACAGTGTTACACGGTTGGCTCATATTTAGTTTGTGATCCACTAGGACCCCCCGATCCCTTTCCTCCGTACTCCTTCCTAAGCAGTCAGTTCCCATTTTGTATTTATGTAGTTGATTGTTCCTTCCTAAGTATTGTACTTTGCATTGGTCCTGACTGAATTTTATCCTATTTATTTCTGACCATTTCGCCAGTTTGTCAAGATCATTTTGAATTCTAAACTTGAGCTGCAAAGTGCTTGCAACCCCTCCCAGGTTGGTATCGTTCGCAAACTTTATAAGTGTACTCTCCATGCCATTATCTAAATCACAGATGGAGTTATTGAATAGAACTGAACTCATAACAGATCCCTGTCTGGGGGATTGAGATGTGAAATGATGATGGGATCCCACCGGTTATGTCCTTCCAGCTCGATTGATTGATAGCTACTCTCTGAGTACAGTTTTCCAGCCTGTTGTGTACTGTACCTACCTTATAGGAGGTTCCTCTACCCTATATTTCCCTAATTTGTTTATGAGAAGGACATGTGAAACAGTATCAAAAGCCTTACTAAAGTCAAGATATACCACATCTACCACTTCCCACCATCCACAAGATTTGTTACCCTATCAAAGAAAGATATTAGGTTGGTTTGACATTTGTTCTTGACAAATCCATGTTGACTGTTACTTATTACCTTATTTTCTTCTAGGTGCTTACAAATTGATTATTTGTTCCATTATCCTTCTGGGTACTGAAGTTAAGCTGACATCTCCTCATGACAGGCCGGCCTGTCATCCGGTATTAAACTGGATACTCTACTTTTCTAGGGTTTGTCCCCTATCCATTACTCAACAAAACTGGACATGGTTTTGTCTGGTATTGGACGGAGGATGCCATTTTGAAAAGTGACCTGCCCCATTCCAAGTGACCTCGCACCCATTGCATGTCTGAGGTCACGCCCGTGGGGGAGGGGCGGTGCCTTCTCAAAAATGGCACCCGCACACCCCTCATGCAGCTTGACCTTTCACCCACCATGTGTCCGCTGGCAGTGGTGGGTTCACACCAGCAGGGGTGGGCCCGTGCCATTTCTGAAAGTACCGGTATGCTGGGAATGCATGCGTGGCCACCATATTTTATGGATAGTGTAGCCATCAGCGCAAGCACAACATGGCTAAAACAGAGCTCTTAATCTTCTCCCTGCAAGCCCTCCCTGCTACCTCCTTTTTTGATTACTGTGCACAGTACCATCATCCACTGTGTCACTCAGCCCTGTAACCCGGGCAGCATCTTTGACTCCTACTTCTCTGAGGGGCCTCACATGCAGGCTAGGTAGAAATCTTGCCAGTTCTTTCCAAATAACATCCCTTTCTGATCCATCAGTGCAACTAGAATTCTTGTCCAAGCTGCCATCACATCTCAATTACTGCAACGTCCTTCACTCGGGTCTTGCCCCACTCCTACCCATTCAGAATGCTGCCTCAATGGGCCTCCTGATGCTGTAATGAGCCTATTCATCTTCTCTCACCTCCTCTTGCCTTCCCCTGTTACCAGTACCGCGCTCTCTGCCAACCCAGCAGGGCCACATGCTGCTTAACGGTATGGAGTCCCTTGTACCTCCCTTCTCCTGATCCACAACTCAGCATGGGAGGCCCGGACATGAAGGCAGCCCTTGTACCTAGGATCACCTCTGCCCCCCCCCCCCCACTTAGGGCCCAGCAGGGGGAGGGGGGGTGTCTCACCAGTCTCTGGGAGTGCAACACCATTGGAACGATGCTACCAAAGATTCCTCTGGGGGAGACTACGCACAAAAAAGATCTCAGCCCCAAACCCACTGGTCTTTTCTGAATAATCTCTGTGGGGGTGGGGGTTGGTGATATGCATCCCTCCCCCATGCCTAGCCTCCCTCCTTCAGCATAGGGTTCTGCCAGATTGTGCAAAAAGGCCTCCAGAAGTGTGGTGGGGAATGGGGCCACCAACACGGCCCTATACTACTGTCACACTGTAGGGATTGTGCAATGATGTGTTTACTCGCAGTACATTATTCAGCCACTAGATGTCTCTGTGTTGCATACAGTTCCAAACTGGGTGTGGTTCCTGGTAAACAAGGGAGACAAAGCTGGGACCCAATCTGTGTGGAAGCCTGGTTTATTGGTGTCTATAATAACTGTCTGCTGCCTAACAAGATTTGTGAATCCATAGATCAGGGCAGGGGGAACCCCATGCACAGAGGCACCATTCCATCTGTGCATCTTGAGCAATGATAAGTAGCAGTCGAAACAGAATTCTTATATCATTATTTGCTTTGCAGTACAGACTGTGTCGATACATAGCAAAGACAGCACCTTCACCAAAGAGGGTACAGTCTTGGTGTAGAGAAAACCATTAGAGGGATAATAATAAAAACAATAGCATGAAAGACAACTGGTCAAACTGCTGCAGGAGTTAATTAAAGGAAGAAAAGGATGGCAGCGTACGGGGAGCAGGTGTGTGAAATCAGTTCAAGAATGACAATAGAAAGGTTAAAGAAGGTCCCCCCGCCTCCCCATGTGTTAAAGTGATTTTAGAAGCTAATTAAAAGTCCAGTATCTTTATGGTGCTTGGCATGACGCAGGGAAGACATTCTAGGTCTCCAAAAATTTAGTAGATAATTAAAAATCATCCTTTGTCTTGGCCACTGGAGGCCTGAATACTCCAGGAAGTTAATTAAACGAGAGGGTTGCGGGGGGAGGAGGGGGGGTGGAATTTGAACGGCTGAGGAGAAGTTTAAAAAAAAAGTCAGCGAATGATTTTTTTTTCAAATTGCTGTGCACCGTCAGCCTGAGTGATCGAGGAGATAATTAAACAATCGATTGCTGTGCTTGTTGGTGTTTTGAGGAGAGAGCTGTGTCTTCACTGCAAAAAAAAAAAAAAAAAAAAGGGTGTTTTTACATTCAGTTCTCTAGCTTGATAGACCAGGCCCAGGTCATTTCTATCTCAAAGTGGCTAGTCAAAGTCAACCCTTCCCCCCCGCGCACACACCTAGGGTTGACCTTGGCTGGCGACGTGGAGGTAAAAACTGCAGTGCCTTATCTCCCCTGAGATTTTCTATCCGGGTCGCTAACGCAGTGTAAAAACACCGCTTTTGGCAGTGAGGATGAAGACTTCGGCTACATCTCCACTACGAGCTAGGGGTGTGACTCCTATCTCGCGCAGACATCCTCACCCTAGCTCAATGGGAATTGGCCTGAGTATACACACCAGTGTAGCCGCAGTAGAACAGGTAGGGCGGCAGTGGCACGGCTGAGTTCTACTGAGCACAAACCCTGTTGAACCCCATGGGTATGGATTTGGCCCGGCACTGCTGCCTCTGCCCATGCCACCGTGGCTACGCTGCAGTGTGTACTCCCGCTTACTGAGCTAGCGCAAGCGTGTGTCCGCGAGCTGGGAATAGCCCCATAAAAATTGGATCAACCTAGCTATGTCGCTCAGGGCTGTGAAAAATGTCATGCCCTGCGTGCCATAATGAGGGTGACCTAACCCCCGGTGTAGACAGGGCTAGGTTGACGGAAGAATTCTTCTGCCGACAGGGGTCACCGCCTGGGGAGGTGGATTACCTACAGCAACAGGAAAACCCCTTCCAGCGGTTGTAGGAAGCATCTACACCAGTGGTCCCCAAACTGCAGGGACGTGCCCCCCCCCCCCGTTACCACTGTCTGTGGCCACCCCCATCCCGGGGCCAGGAACAGGCCTGTGGCTCCGGGGAGGGGGGCCTAGCTATGTCGGGGGAGGGGGGCCTAGCTATGTCGCTCAGGGCTGTGAAAAATGTCATGCCCTGCGTGCCATAATGAGGGTGACCTAACCCCCGGTGTAGACAGGGCTAGGTTGACGGAAGAATTCTTCTGCCGACAGGGGTCACCGCCTGGGGAGGTGGATTACCTACAGCAACAGGAAAACCCCTTCCAGCGGTTGTAGGAAGCATCTACACCAGTGGTCCCCAAACTGCAGGGACGTGCCCCCCCCTCCCCCCGTTACCACTGTCTGTGGCCACCCCCATCCCGGGGCCAGGAACAGGCCTGTGGCTCCGGGGAGGGGGGCACAGACAGGGGTAAGGGGGCTGCAGCTGGGAAGTGGGGCTGGAGCCAGGACCTGGGCCAGGGTTGGAGCTGGGACCGGAGGCGGAGATGCAACCGGGCTGCGGTTGGGGGCCAAGGCTGGGAGTCAGGGCTGCAGCTGCGGGTGAGGCCTAAGCAGAGCTGGGAGAGGAGTGAGGCTTGGTGGTGCTCTCTCTCCCTGCCCCCTGAGGGGGCTGTCCGGGGCCACGGGGTCTGACCCGGGCCCCGCTGCGCCGCTCCCTCCCCCCCCCAACCACTCCTCTTTGACGCCCTAGAGGGGGCACTCCACAGTTTGGGGACCTCTGGTCTACACTATACCGCTACAGCAGCCCCATATCAGTGCCTCGGTTGTGGTTGTAGACATACCCTATGGCCCAGCATACACACAGATTTTGTACTGGCATAACTGTGTTGGCGAGGGGGTGATTTTTTTTTCTTTCTGATCTAGTTATACTGGTACAACCTCTAGTGTGGACTCGGTTATACTGATAGAAAGGTGCCTAATACCAATATAGCCTATTCCCCATCCCATATGGGAATAACTATGCTTGTATAAGCAGGGCCGGCTCCAGCATTTCTGCCGCCCCAAGCAAAAAAAAAAAGCCGCAATCGCAATCGCGACCGGCGGCGGCAATTGGGGGAGGGGAAAAGCCGCGATCGCCCGCAGCAGTTCAGCGGCAGGTCCTTCGCTCCTAGAGGGAGTGAGGGACCTGCCGCCCCCGAATTGCCGCAGGTGCCGCCCCTCTCCCTTGGCCGCCCCAAGCACCTGCTTATAGACTCATAGACTCATAGACTTTAAGGTCAGAAGGGACCAATATGGTCATCTAGTCTGACCTCCCGCATGATGCAGGCCACAAAAGCTGACTCACCCACAACAGAATCTTCCAGCCTGCGACCCCTGCCCTATGCTGCGGAGGAAGGCGAAAAACCTCCAGGGCCTCTGCCAATCTACCCTGGAGGAAAATTCCTTCCCGACCCCAAATATGGCGATCAGCAGAACCCCGAGCATACAGGCAAGATTCTACAGCCGGACTCTCATTTTACCCGCGATGGCCCGTTAATGCCTATTTGACTAAAATCACATTATCCCATCAAACCATTCCCTCCATAAACTTATCAAGCCTAATCTTGAAGCCAGAGAGGTCCTTTGCCCCCACCGTTTCCCTCGGAAGGCTGTTCCAAAATTTTACCCCTCTGACGGTTAGAAACCTTCGTCTAATTTCAAGCCTAAACTTCCCCACGGCCAGTTTATATCCATTCGTTCTCGTATCCACATTACTACTAAGCTGAAATAATTCCTCTCCCTCCTTGGTATTAATCCCTTTGATATATTTAAAGAGAGCAATCATATCCCCCCTCAGCCTTCTTTTGGTTAGGCTAAACAAACCGAGCTCCTCGAGTCTCCTTTCATAGGAAAGGTTTTCCATTCCTCGGATCATCCTAGTGGCCCTTCTCTGTACCCGTTCCAGTTTGAGTTCATCCTTTTTAAACATAGGAGACCAGAACTGCACACAGTACTCCAAATGAGGTCTCACCAGCGCCTTGTATAACGGAAGCAGCACCTCCCTGTCCCTACTAGAAATACCTCGCCTAACGCATCCCAAGATCGCATTAGCTTTTTTCACAGCCACGTCACATTGCCGACTCATAGTCATCCTGCGATCAACCAGGACTCCGAGGTCCTTCTCCTCCTCCGTCACTTCCAACCTATGCGTCCCTAACTTATAACTAAAATTCTTGTTAGTCATCCCTAAATGCATCACCTTACACTTCCCACTATTAAATCTCATCCTATTATTGTTACTCCAATTTACAAGGTCATCCAAGTCTCCCTGCAAAATATCCCGATCCTTCTCCGAATTGGCAATACCTCCCAACTTTGTGTCATCCGCAAACTTTATCAGCCCACTCCTACATTCGGTTCCGAGGTCAGTAACGAATAGATTAAATAAAATCGGACCCAAAACCGAACCTTGAGGAACCCCACTGGTGACCTCCCTCCAACCCGACAGTTCCCCTTTCAGTACTACCCGCTGCAGTCTCCCCTTTAACCAGTTCTTTATCCACCTCTGGATTTTCATATCGATCCCCATCTTTTCTAATTTAACCAGTAATTCCTCGTGCGGCACAGTATCAAACGCTTTACTAAAATCTAGGTAAATTAGATCCACCGCATTTCCTTTATCTAGAAGGTCTGTTACTTTCTCAAAAAAGGAGATCAAGTTGGTTTGGCACGATCTTCCTTTCGTAAACCCATGTTGTAATTTGTCCCAATTGCCATTCACCTCAAGGTCCTTAACTACTTTTTCCTTCAAAATTTTTTCCAAGACCTTGCATACTACAGAAGTTAAACTAACAGGCCTGTAGTTACCCGGGTCACTTTTTATCCCCTTCTTGAAAATAGGAACCACATTAGCTATTTTCCAGTCCATCGGTACCTCCCCCGAGTTTACAGATTTATTAAAAATTATCGCCAAGGGGCTTGCAATTTCTCGCGCCAGCTCCTTCAATATTCTAGGATGAAGATCATCCGGTCCACCCGATTTAGTCCCATTTAGCTGGTCAAGTTTGGCTTCCACCTCTGATACTTTAATGTCAATTGCCCCTCCTTTATTCCCCTCTGTCCCGCTCCCTCTATTCCTAAGCCCTTCATTAGCCTTATTAAACACCGATGCAAAATATTCATTTAGATATTGTGCCATGCTTAGATTGTCCTTAATCTCCACTCCATCTGCAAGCTTCAGTGGCCCCACTTCCTCTTTCTTTGTTTTCTTCCTATTTATATGGCTATAAAACCTCTTACTATTGGATTTAATTCCCCTCGCGAGGTCCAACTCTACACGGCTTTTGGCCTTTCTCACCGCATCCCTACATGCTCTGACCTCAATAAGGTAGGTTTCTTTGCCGTTAAGCTGGTGCCTGAAGCCGGCCCTGTGTATAAGAACTTTTATTCCAGGATAATTGTGTCCACACTAGAGGGTTGTTCTGCTTTAATTCTGTCAGTACAGTTAAAGAAGCACAACTTTTGTGTAAACATCAGGCTGTGTCTTGCTGTCAAAGTGACTTAGGTCTGGTCTAGACCCACCCCTGTACCGATATAACTAATGCTGTGATTTTATACCGATTTAGTTAAACTGGTACAACTTTGATATGGACTCTGGTATCAGTATAAAGTTGGTTGCGTCACTGTCATGTGCAAGCTAAACTCCTGAAACCAATTTGAAATCAGTCTAAGGGCATGGCCACACTTGCAGATGTAGAGCGCTGGGAGTTAAACCAGCCTTCGGAGACCGCAGCAGGGGAAACGCTGCCGTGTGTTTACATGGTCAGCTGCACACGCAGTGGCATGGCCACATTAGCAGCTCTTGCAACGCCACAAAGAGCAGTGCATTGTGGTAGCTATCCCAGCATGCAAGTGGCTGCAACATGCTTTTCAAATCGGGGGGGGGGGTGGAGTGTGATAGGGAGTGTGTTGTGTGTATGTGGAGGGAAAGACAGTATGTCAGCATGCTGTCTTGTAAGTTCAGACAGCAGCAAACCCCCCTTCACTCCCCCCCCCACACACACACACACTCACAACAGCAGCATTCCACACTAATGGCTTGCTTTGTCCCGGAGCGGATAAGCATGCCAGCTGTCAGAAATGGAGCTTTCAACGGGCATATCCGCATTCCTGTAGCCTATTTCAAAACAATGAGAAGAGTGGCCACTTGACTTCAGGGGATTATGGGACGTTTCCGGAGCACAGTAATGCAACACCTCGTCCACACTGACGCCCAGGCGTTTCAGCCAGGGTGCAGCAAGCGTTATGCTTCTTGTGGAGATGGATTACCAGGAGCACTCCAGCTGCAGAGTCCAGGCGCTTTACGTGCCTTGCCAGTGTGGACACATCGGGAGTTAGAGCACCCGGGGCTGCTTTAATGCGCTCTCACTTGCAAGTGTAGCCAAGCCCTCAGAGAGTCCATCCACAAAAGTCCTTGCAACTGAACTGATTAAATCAAACCTCTGCAACTCCTGAGTGTGGACAAGGTCTGATTTGGATGTAGCTGAAACTTGCTCCCAAAGGACTTACGCTGGACCGGAAAAAGCCCCTTTTAAACTGAAATCGGAGCATCCATGCAGGGATTTGCACCTGTTTAACTACATCAGTTTCAGTTCATGCCATAGGTGAACCAAGAGGGTTTTTTTCACGAGAGTTACAAGACCGTCGTCATGATCTCACATTTGTTAGGCCTTGTGCCTCTGAGTTTCTTTATGATGAGAGGCGTGTGCATGAGGGAGTGGAAAGAAAACTGGGTGCCTTGTGAATGACCGTGCTCCATAGCGTTAGAGGGGTTGGAGTGAGCCAGTCCAGGGCGATGCACCAGACCAGCGCCCCTCTCAAGGCCCCAACAGTGTCTGCAGAATCCAAACGTCAAGGTATTAAGAAATATAAAGCTCCTCAGCACCTGACTGCCTTTTAAAAATCCTTCCCTAGCCCTTAGGCTGGTGAAGAGATGAGTCAGGCCATGAAGCAATGCAGTGCTGATTACACAGACCGACGCATGTTTTAAGGGCCAAATGCTGCTTCCCCTCCCCACCCTGGCACCCAAGCCCCCCCAGGTAAGAGGTAGCAGAGCTGTTATGGTTCTGCCTGGGGACTTGGCATAGAGGAAGGGTTTGTTGGAGTGGCAGGGCAGAGTTGAGGCTTCATACCCCCTATGGAGGGACAAACAGGGTTCCTAGCTGCAACTACAGACCATAAACCATAGTAATGATAGTGAAGCTGATACATAACTGCTCTGCACCAAACTGCTGGGTTGGAGGAAGGAAAAGATTCTTTTCCCCCCTCTACGCTGTCTCTTAGATCCTTTGTGGAAAGCCCCTACACTCAGAGATTGTGCTGGGGGCAGCATTTGGTCCTAAAAGAGTGATGTATTACCTCCATTCAGCTTAATTGTGTTAACTCTGGATCCTAATAATGGATTTGTGACGGGTTGGATCACAGAAACCCCCTTGGGAGCTGCCACCCAATGTGCAAAGACTACCCCTGCTTCTGTTTTCCCTGCCAGCTCAGGATTCCAGCACCCTGTCTTGCTGAGCCAGACACTCCAGTCTGCTCTAACAAAGACTCAGGGTCTGAATCACTTGTCCTAAAGCTGCAAGTTTACCCGAAACCAGCTCACAGGAGTGTGCTTGTCTTTAGCACTCAGATGCCCAACTCCCAATGGGGTCTAAACCCAGATAAATCCGTTTTACCCTGCATAAAGTTTATGCAGGGCAAACTCATAAATTGTTCGCCCTCTATAACACTGATAGAGAGATATGCACAGTTGTTTGCTCCCCCAGGTATTAATACATACTCTGAGTAAATTACTAAATAAAAAGTGATTTTATTAAATACAGACAGTAGGATTTAAGTGGTTCAAAGTAGTAACAGACAGAACAAAGTAAGTCACAAGCAAAATAAAATAAAATGCGCAAATCTATGCCTAATCAAACTAAATACAGATAATCTCACCCTCAGAGATGCTTCAGTAAGTTTTTCTCAGACTGGACACCTTCCAGGCCTGGGCACAATTCTTTCCCCTGGTACAGCTTTTGTTCCAGCTTAGGTGTTATCTAGGGGATTCTCCATGATGGCTCCTCTCCCCCTCTCAGTTCTCTTCCACCCCTTTATATATCTTTTGCATAAGGCGGGAACCCTTTGTTCCTCTGGGTTCCCACCCCCTCCCCTCACTGGAAAAGCACCAGGTTAAAGATGGATTCCAGTTGAGGTGACATGATCACATGTCACTGCAAGACTTCATTACTCACTTGCCAGCACACACATATACAGGGAGACTCACAGGTAAACAGCCATCTGCAGACAATGGGAGTCATCAAGATTCCAAACCATCATTAATGGCCCACACTTTACATAATTACAATAGGCCCTCAGAGTTACATTTTATATTTCTAGTTTTAGATACAAGAGTGGTACATTTCTACAAATAGGATGATCACACTCAGTAGCTTATGAGCTTTGTAATGATACCTTACAAGAGACCTTTTGCACAAAGCATATCCCATTTGCATTATAGTCACTTATTATCAATTTTTTTATAAAACTATCCCAGTTACATTATATTCACTTATTATGTTTTTATAAAACCATGTAGACTGCACAACGTCACAGGATTATTTTTCAGTGTCAACTTCAACAGCTTCACTAGCATCCAGCTGCGATGAGACTGCGGGTGGTGGTTAGGATTCTGGGCGGAGCCTGAGTACCAGCCCTTTTCTCCCCCCAACCTGACCCTGATCATATACCTCTCAATTTCATATTGTTGCGTGTTCCACTTGTACCTGGCAGGGAGGCTGTAGCTTTAACAGCGCTATGAGCCGTTCTGCACAATAACACTTGCATGCTGAATGCACAATATGGGGTGATGATGTGGGGACTGAGCTGTCTAGTTCAGGGGTCAGCAACCTTTCAGAAGTGATGTGCCGAGTCTTCATTTATTCACTCTAATTTAAGGTTTCGCATGCCAGTAATACATTTTATCGTTTTTAGAAGGTCTCTTTCTATAAGTCTATATTATATAACTAAACTATTGTATGTAAAGTAAACAAAGTTTTCAAAATGTTTAAGAAGCGTCATTTAAAATTAAATTAAAATGCTGATCTTACGCCACCAGCCTGCTCAGCTCGCTGCCAGCCTGGGGTTCTGTTCACCTAGGCCGGCAGCGGGCTGAGTAGGGCCTGCGGCCGGGACCCCAGACCTGGGGGTGGGTGTTTCAGGGGTCAGGGCAGAGTGCTGGGGGAGGGGGTGCAGGGCAGAAGGCTGAGGGGTATGTGGGGTGTAGGGCAGAAGGATGGGTATGTGTTGGGATGGGGGGGTACAGGGCAGAGGGCTGGGGGTGTGTGGGGGTGCAGGGCAGAAGGCTGGGTGTGTGTTGGGGTGGGGGGGGTTCAGGGCTGGGGGAGGGGGTGCAGGGCAGAAGGCTGAGGGGTATGGGGGGTGTAGGGCAGAAGGCTGGGTGTGTGTTGGGATGGGGGGGTACAGGGCAGAGGGCTGGGGGGGTGTGGGGGTGCAGGGCAGAAGGGGGGGTGTGGGGGTGCAGGGCAGAAGGCTGGGTGTGTGTTGGGGTGGGGGGGTTCAGGGCAGAGGGCTGGGGTATGGGGGTGCAGGTCAGAAGGCGGAGTGTGTGGGGGGGTTCAGGGCAGAGGGATGGGGCTGTGGGGGTGCAGGGCAGAAGGCTGGGTCTGTGTTGGGGTGGGGGGTTCAGGGCAGAGGGCTGGGGGTGTGTGAGAGTGCAGGGCAGAAGGCTGGGTGTGTATTGGGGTGTGCAGGGTTCAGGGCAGAGGGCTGGGTGTGTGTGGGGGTGCAGGGCAGAAGGCTGAGTGTGTGGGGGGGGGTTCAGGGCAGAGGGATGGGGCTGTGGGGGTGCAGAGCAGAAGGCTGAGTGTGTGGGGGGGTTCAGGGCAGAGGGATGGGGCTGTGGGGGTGCAGGGCAGAAGGCTGAGTGTGTGGGGGGGGTTCAGGGCAGAGGGATGGGGCTGCGGGGGTGCAGGGCAGAAGGCTGAGTGTGTGTGGGGGGTTCAGGGCAGAGGGATGGGGCTGTGCGGGTGCAGGGCAAAAGGCTGGGTGTGTGTTGGGGTGGGGGGGTTCAGGGCAGAGGGCTGAGTGTGTGGGGGGGGTCAGGGCAGAGGGCTGGGGGGTGTGGAGGTGCAGGGCAGAAGGCTGGGTGTTGGGGGCGACTCGAGGTCAGGGCAGAGGGCTGGGGGGTGCAGGGCAGAAGGCTGGGTGTTGGGGGGAGGTCAGGGAAGAGGGCTGGGGGGTGTGGAGGTGCAGGGCAGAAGGCTGGGTGTTGGGGGGAGGTCAGAGCAGAGGGCTGGGGGGTGTGGGGGTGCAGGGCAGAAGGCTGGGGGGTGTGGGGGTGCAGGGCAGAAGGCTGGGTGTTGGGGGGAAGGTCAGAGCAGAGGGCTGGGGGGTGTGGGGGTGCAGGGCAGAAGGCTGGGTGTTGGGGGGAGGTCAGAGCAGAGGGCTGGGGGGTGTGGGGGGTGCAGGGCAGAAGGCTGGGTGTTGGGGGCGACTCGAGGTCAGGGCAGAGGGGTGGGGGTGTGTGGGGGTGCAGGGCAGAAGGCTGGGTGTTGGGGGCGACTCGAGGTCAGGGCAGAGGGGTGGGGGGTGCAGGGCAGAAGGCTGGGTGTTGGGGGGAAGTCAGGGAAGAGGGCTGGGGGGTGTGGGGGTGCAGGGCAGAAGGCTGGGTGTTGGGGGCGACTCGAGGTCAGGGTAGAGGGCTGGGGGGGGTGTGGAGGTGTAGGGCAGAAGGCTGGGTGTTGGGGGCGACTCGAGGTCAGGGCAGAGGGGTGGGGGGTGCAGGGTAGAAGGCTGGGTGTGGGGGGGGGTCAGGGCAGAGGGCTGGGGTGCTCGGCTCATGGGGGTGCTCCCAGCCCCCTGCCCTGAGCGGCTCAGGGCAGGGGGCTGGGAGGGATATGCCCTGTTCCACCCCCTTCCCCCAGGCTCCGTCCCTACCTCTCTCTGCCTCCTCTACGGAGCTGTGTGCACGCTGCTGCTCTTCCCCCTCCCCCTCGCTAGGGCCATCAGCTGATTGGCGCAGAGAAGGAGAGGAGGAGGGGCCGGAAAGCGCCACGCTGGGGGAAGAAGCGAGGGAGGGGGGGAAGCTTGGCTGCCACAGAACCAAGCTTCTGCCTCCTGCCCCCGCAGGGGAGAGCAGTGGGCGGGGGGGGGGGCTGAGGGCCGGGACCGCGTCAGGGGAGCTGCGTACCACTCAAAATCGACTCGCGTGCCGTAGGTTGCCGACCCCTGGTCTAGTTAAAGATGGCACCTTGCCATCCTGGGCCACTGTGGTGCTGATCCGAGCTTGTTACATGGTCAGCAGGATATCACAAAGCCGACAGTTACGGTGCACCCATTAGACCCAGACATGCCTCCATCCCAAACGTGCCTGCTGTCTTGTCACTGTTCCTCGCTGCCCAAGGACGCTGCCACATCAGCTTGATGCTGATGTTAAAGAAAACTTCTGAGCTCCCGAGCAGTGTCTGCAGCCACTCCAGCTCCCCCTGTTAACTCCTGCAAGCAAAGCCGGGTTAGGAAGATGCCAGGATGGGAGACTGCCAAGGAGACAGAGAGGGCTGCAGGCAGCGGTGCTGGTGACTGGATAGGGGTTGCTCTTCCCTCTGATTTCATAATGAAGTAATGCCCTGGCATGGTGCAAAGCCCCTGCTGTTGGAGGCCTTGCTTTTTGCATGAGATGTAAAAGCAGAGGTCCCGAGCTCTTTGTGATCAAAGATCCTTTTTTTTTTTTTTTTGCAAGCGTATTAACCCTTTCTGCTCCCCACACTTTGTCAGAGGTCATCTCAGTCTGTTTACTTAAAATCCTCCCATCGCTTTCATTTCATAAAGCGTTCTGTACTTCTTACGGTCAATTGTTCTGTAGCTTGCTGTGCATTGTCGTGACCCACCCCAGAGGTGGGCGCATTCCGGCAGGGGTGAAGTTAGTTCGGTTTGCCTAGCATTGGTAAAGTGCTTTGGGTGCTTTTGAGACCCAGGCACTTTGGAAGTGTAAGTCATTGTGTAAGGGCCGGAGGCCTGGAACTGGCCAGCCCTCTACAATTAACCCTGCCTGCCACACCTGGGATGGGGTGTGGGGTTTAATTAGGAGAACCAGCTGGGTATGGAGAAGCCAATTATCCTATAAAGAGCAGCAGGGAAAAACAAGTGGAGGGAAGCTGGAGTGAGAGACTTGAGTAGAGATGTAGCAAGGCAGGGAATGGGGGCTGGGAGTGAGTAGGAACCAGGTAGGAATTTAGAATAAAGACTGCTAGGAGTTCAGCAAGGGAACCTGAGTCTTCAGGGAAAAGACTTCAGCAGGAAAGGCCTGGGAGACCCCAGAAGGAAAGACTGGGTGTAAGGACTTTCTGAAGAGGTGAGAAATTGGGGGGGGAAGGTTAATTGGGGGGGGGGGAAAGGTTTGATTTTTGTTATGTTCATAAATCCAGCCCCTAGAAGGCTGAAGCAGATAAGAGTTTGTTTGGGGAGACTGATTTGAGAGAGCCCTGAAAAGTGGGGAAACTGAGGCAGGACTGCTGTAGAGCAGCCTCAGGACATGAAGCAGTGCTTGGGAGGCGGCCGGCCCGTGGACACACTGTTATTACAAAGATCACCCGTCACTTTCTAGCTCCTTATTCTGCTGTCTTTCTGTGTGTGTTTTTAACTGTGGTAAGATCTGAAATGCTCCTGTGTTCCGGCCTGTAGGAGGGAATGCTTTCTCGTATCCTCCTGGGTTTGCATTTCCCTTAGTCTGAACTCCTTTGGAGTGCAGTAAGGTAATGAAGCAGAGCATATCCTGCAGATTGGGAATGACAGACTGGAGCGGCTGACCTGAAACTGAAATCTTTATTTGCCACAGGTTAAGCAAGCCAACAAACCAACCCCACAAGCCCGTTTGTTTGATATATTGTGTCGTGCACGAATGAAAGCGTGTACCCCTGAATTATATAAATGCTTATGTCATTACCAGAGCGGTTCTCTTGCAGCAAAAATAGCCATGACTCCTTCGGAGGACCCGAGCTCTTCCCCTCGTGTGCCAAGGAGAGGACTCGCCAGGCTGCCCAATTGTCGTGTTAAAGGGAATTTTTCACAGGGGAGCAAATCCCTCTAACCTGGTGTCAGAACAGTGATGCCAAGCACCAGGCTTCTTGAATCTGATTCTCTTGGGGCCCCCCTTCTCTCTCTGTACTTTCTTCAGCCTTGCTCAAGCTGGTCTGCGAGACCACCGACCTCGCCTCCTTTGAATCCCTCAGGAAAACCCACTTCTGCCCCACTGCATCCAAGAAATCCGTGCAGGGCGGGGACTGGCTACAGGGGCTGTGCCCATCCCACAATACTGCTGTGCTGTGTGGCTGATGAGCCAAGGGATGCAGAACCTCCTGCTGCCACAGAAGGTCTCCTTGGGCAGAGGAGCTGCTCCAGCTACTAGCGGCTGCAGCATTCATTGCTGCGAGCAGGGAGCTGCAGGCAGAGAGCAGGAGCACAGGTTTCTGTGGGGCTATGTCAAATCAGCCCCACAGAGATGGTCTTACAAGCTCTCTGCTCCTGCCTGCTTCCTGTTCTGCATCATCTTTTCTTTGCCTTTCAGAGTCTTTGGGGGCAGGGACTGTCTTCCTTGCTATGTCTGTACAGCACCTAGCACATTGCGGGCCTTGCCACAATATGAATAACAGTACGCTGAAAGCCAGGGAAATGCACACAGAGAGTAATTTGCTTGGCCGGTTGTTTTCTGGTAACTTAAGAATTGCAGCATCAGCGCTGATTAATAGTCAGTCTAGTCCGATCTCCTGTCTTTGAGCATGGCCCATTCTAGATAGTGCAACACCCAGCTGTCCTAAACCATGACCCCGTATGTGCGGATACCATGGTCAGCAATGAGGACAGAACCTGGGATCTTCAGGGGCAAAAACATAGGCCTCCACTCCTTGAGCTAAAGGAGAATTCCTGGAACCATGGGTAAACAGCAGGCTGTTATATCAGAGGGCCAGCCACTAGAGGGCGACATGATTACACATACTAAGCCAGCGTATTTCACACCCAGTACATACCCCTCTATGTATGCGACTCTGCAATCCATTGCCCTCCACTACCATGTACCCCAGATCATGTGCAGCAGTCCTCTGCCCCACTAAAGATCCCAGCACCCGCTTTCTCCACCCTTACACACACAACCCTTTCCTAAACTACCCTCTCCCAGCACAAACTGCTCTGCCAAGCACCCACAACTACGGTAAAGGGGTGGAGGCAGCGTTCAGGTTGCGATGGGCGGTCTGCGGAGTTACGTGCGCGTGGTCATGCTAAGGAGGAGCAGAAGATATGTACTGCTGGGTGCCTTATCTTTTCATTTCCTTGCCTTTGTGGGTTTGTGTCGGGCAAGTTGTGTGTGTAGCAACCCTTAAGGCCACACAGCAAAGGTGTTTTTGTGCATTGGTGGTTGGGTGTCCCATTTTCCTTGTCACTAGGCAGGTGCCCTGTGATTTGCTACTCTCGGAAGCTCTCCACTCCCAAGCATGATATTAATGGCCCGGTAGCACCGTGCTCGTCTGAGCACGCAGGTCTATTATCTGGTGGTTAATGGATTTGAGCCACCGTGCTCTGTCTGAGTGGAGACAGCTTTAATAGCATGTTTCTAATTCTGTTCCTCTGCCTTATCAAACGCAATCTGTCCAGGAGGGGCCCACTAGGAGGCTGGCAGGGCTGATAAAGGCGCCCTGCTGAGTTCATTACCCATCTGTCCACCTACAGCATTGTCATGTGAGTGTGACGGGGAGAGAGGCTGAGGCTGTTCTCAGCTCTTAACCGATTTAAATGTCAGATTGAAGTGTGATAAATCAACCCACTGGGGGTGAAGAGAGAAATGGTTCACCAGCTTCTCTTTGGTTCATAATCTGTGTGTGTCTTTAAATATGATGCAGTGCGCAGAAGGGAACTTCAGGGCTCTTTCCTCACGCAAGCAACCCCCCCACTGGCAGCTGAGCTGGGACCTTTAGTGTCTGCTTCACAGAAACGGAATTACACCTGGCTGTTTCATAGGCTTAGTCTATGCTAGAAAAAGTTTGCTGGTCCTTTTTGTTCACAGTGTACATGCAGACAAGTTAGGTAAAACATAAAATACTCTTTCTGGAAGGTTGCAACACCACTTTATTTCTTAGAATCCAGAATCTTAACACAGAAGAACTAAAAACAGAGAGAGACAAAGCAGGCCGCTCCCTACAGCAGCAAGGTACAACTCCCCCACCATGCTCTGGGCTGGCTCTTTGCAGACTGACTGACTGAAGACACAGCATGTGTGCTTGCCTAGCCTGCAAGCAGAACTAGGAAACCCCCTTGGCTTAAAGTGATAGCTTGTCATTTTCAATACGCCACAGTTTATACCAGCAAACCCTCCTAATAGAGACACAGCTTATGCCAGCAAAAAAGTGCTTCTGCCAATTTAACTTGTGCCAGATGGTTCTCTGGGTACCCAGGACTGTTTTTTGTTATCCCTGCCTTCGGTGTGAGGGAGTCCTATCTGTGGTAGCTGAGTGTCAGTCCCTTGCCACCAGCAGCCTTTCAGGCACTCTCCTCTGGGCTATGCCAGCCCTGACTTTGCCTTGCAAGTTAACAATTGGTGCACCCCATTCCCCTGTGATATCCAGCCCCTGACACTGGCTACTCGGAGAAATACCAGATCCTCTGAACCCAAAGGTGCAGTGTGCCTCAGTTTACTGGTTTTACCTTAAATCCCTGCTCCTGTATCACACACAGCACTTGAGAGCACTTATGATAAAACAAAAGGAAGTTTATTTTAGAAGGGATAGAGCTTCCACTAGAAACAGAAGAGGGCAATGGAAACAAATGGTTACAATATAAAAGATGAACCGGGGCCTACGCTTATTAATTGTTACCTTTCCTAGCTAATAAAGCAGGTCCCAGGAGCCAGGATCCAACCTTTCATGGAAAAACTCCTCCTCAGCAAAATGACTCCTCAGTGAAAGGATGCAGAGGGGCTTCTCCACCCTGTGATGTACTGAATCTGTCTTGTCTTCATTCACTAATAGTAGATCCCCAGCCCACTATAATGATCCCTTTTTACCTCCAAGTGGTTATGATGGTTTGCAGGTATCTTTGATGGTTTTCCATTGACTGTTTGGAAATGGGGCAAGGGCAGACAACTGAGCCTTGTGTTACATCAACACCTGACCCAGGATGGGGTGACAACTGCCTCCTACTTCAGTAGGCCGTCACCAAGACACATGATTCCCTGGTGATTAACTTTTACCCCATGAACAACAGGCATCATTTTCAAAATTATTATGTTATTACCTAAATATTTCCTGGGCACACATCTCAAAAGGATTATGAGCACCGATAAATTACACACTTTTAGTGGAGACCTCACATGCTACCCTTCATGGATAAATACCATGAAAGCCATGTGTTAGGTGTAGTGAGTTTGTCAGGGCTGAGACAGGAGTTGCTTGTAAAGAACAGTGACTATTTTGCCAGTTGTCACCAATGGGCCTGTCTCTCACCCATTCCTGGAACTAAATAAGCGGTCTCCCCAAACACACTTTTTTTTGCTGGTGTTAACTGTCTCTCCCCTAGGCCTTTTGCCAGTATAGAAGTGTTGTAAGCAAATCACGTCCCCAAGCAACAGTGTTATATCCGCAAAAATTTCCTGTGTAGCCCTGGCCATGGACAGGCTAGTGCTCTGCGTTGCTAGGAAGGGGCGTTCTTACAGGGGTACCAGTGAGACAGGATGTATCTGTCTACAGCTAGACACTTGGGCCTTGTAGTGCTACCCAAGCACCATGTAGTGCAGAGCAAAAGCATTCTTCTTATGTGGCAAATCCAGAACTGATCAAAGGAAGTCGCTTTTCCCACAGCGCTCAGTGACCCTTCCCCTTCTTTCTTACATTAACTATTTCAGTGCTTATGTTGATATCACTGGGTATCTGAGTTTACCCCTCACTGAGATGAAAGGGGCAGCTCACACTTCTACAAGCAATTGTTCTAGGCTCTCTGCAGACTCAGGTCAACCTTCTGCTATCGCGTACACTCGGTTCCCATTTTCAGACTTCTCTTCGGGACCATAACAGCTACTGCCTTTTTTGCTTTATATGAAAGCTGATATTCTGGAGAACAAGTCTGCAACTTGAGAGAATCCTAGAATACCAGGGTTGGAAGGGACCTCAGGAGGTCATCTAGTCCAACCCCCTGCTCAAAGCAGGACCAAGCCTCAGACAGATTTTTGCCCCAGATCCCTAAATGGCCCCCTCAAGGATTGAACTCAAAACCCTGGGTTTAGTGCCAGTGCACCATACAACTGTGTGCCAGTACAATCCTAACCCGGCTTAGCTGCTTACCTCCCTGTCATGGGGGGGGGGGGTGACTTTAGTAGTTAATATTTGTAAGGCATTACTATACATTATTAATAATGCAGCCAGCTCCCTCATGTGGTCTCATCAGCTGTGACGAGCTAAACAGGGCAAGGACTGGTCACTATTTGGATGACAAGCCTTCACAAAAGCCAAGCTCTGCAGGAAGTGATGCTGGTGATTTAGGAGCTCATGACCTTTCATCCAAGTCAGGGTGGAGCCAATCTCCCACCCTGCTGTCAAGGGATACCAGGCTACTGGTGCCGCTATCTTTTGAATGCACCATTAATCTGATTGCCAGACCCCATTTCAGATGATGATGCGCTTTATGCATGTAACTCTAATGCCCCTGAGTGGGTCTATAGCCGCAGGAATCAAACCTGGGACCTCTGGATCTCAGTGCATGAGCCCTGTGACACATTGTACCTCAGAATGGCAACCTGTAATGCCCATATTGAATGGTTGTGATATTTCATACAAAGCATGCCATATAAGGTATCATATGAAAGGTCATTATCTGCTGAAACCTGTTGCTCTGTCCAACTAGGTAGATCATTGGTGTGTATAAAGTTATGCAAAAAGAACAGGAGTACTTGTGGCACCTTAGAGACTAACAAATTTATTAGAGCATAAGCTTTCGTGGGCTACAGCCCACTTCTTCAGATGCATATAGAATGGAACATATATTGAGGAGCTATATATACATGTCTGTAAGCGAGGACAGGTCTGTCTCCCAAGATCTGTGAGAGTGAGGGATCATCTTTCAGGATCGGTTGTAGATCTTTGATAATGCCTGTCCTCGCTTACAGACAACCCCCCAACCTAAAGCAAATACTCACCAGCAACCACACATCACTGAACAAAAACACTGACCCAGGAACCTATCCTTGTAACAAAGCCCGATGCCAACTCTGTCCACATATCTATTCAAGTGACATCATCATAGGGCCTAATCACATCAGCCATACCATCAGGGGCTCGTTCACCTGCACATCTACCAATGTGATATATGCCATCATGTGCCAGCAATGCCCCTCTGCCATGTACATTGGCCAAACCGGACAGTCTCTACGCAAAAAAATTAATGGACACAAATCTGACATCAGGAATCATAATACTCAAAAAAACAGTGGCAGAACACTTTAACCTGTCTGGTCATTCAATGACAGACCTGCGGGTGGCTATCTTACAACAGAAAAACTTCAAAAACAGACTCCAACGAGAGACTGCTGAGCTGGAATTGATATGCAAACTAGATACAATCAATTTAGGATTGAATAAGGACTGGGAATGGCTGAGCCATTACAAACATTGAATCTATCTCCCCTTGTAAGTATTCTCACACTTCTTATCAAACTGTCTGTACTGGGCTATCTTGATTATCACTTCAAAAGGTTTTTTTCACTTACTTAATTGGCCTCTCAGAGTTGGTAAGACAACTCCCACCTGTTCATGCTCTCTGTATGTGTGTGTATATATAGCTCCTCAATATATGTTCCATTCTATATGCATCCGAAGAAGTGGGCTGTAGCCCACGAAAGCTTATGCTCTAATAAATTTGTTAGTCTCTCTAAGGTGCCACAAGTACTCCTGTTCTTTTTGCGGATACAGACTAACACGGCTGCTTCTCTGAAACCTATAAAGTTATGAGATTTTTTTGCTGTATGGTTGTTACTGAAATATGTAAGTTTGCTAGTGACATACAAAGGACCCCCCGCCCAGGAGGGTGCTCCACGACCATTAATCAGCAGCAGAGTTGTAATCAAGGGATTTACAATTCAATGACAGTTGCCCAAGTCCACCCAATGGGAGTTTACTTGATCACTGTGGCTCAGCAAAGCTCACCGGGACAAGTCTGGACAAGTGTCTCCCAGGCACCTGGATAGAGGGTATAAAATCAGGGACTGTTGCTGCATGCCTTAGCCTTTCTCCTCCCCTGGCTACACTGGAAGCAACTGGAATGCTGAGAAGACGAAGTCACCTGAGGTGACTGGCCCAGCCTTAAGGAGAAGCCTGTGTATTCAGTGGGGGTGAGAAAGTGACTGATCTAAATACTGCCCAATGTAATAAGGTTTAAGATTTAGATTGTGTGTTTTTCTTTGGTAACTTCCTCTGATCTTTTATGCCTACCACTTATTATCACTTAAAATCTATCTTGCTGTAGTTAATAAATCTGTTTTATACTTTACCTAAAACAGTGTATTGTGCTTGGAGAAACCTCAGGTACAAAAGCTGGTGCATGTCCTCTCCACATTGAGGAAGGGGCGGACTGGGTTATTAACTTAAACTGGTCAGGCATTTGACCAGGGCAGGATGGTGCAGCTCAGGAGTGCAAAACTGGGAAGCTGGGGGGAATTGGCTGAAGCCTCTCTACAGTGGCTGGGAGAAGCATTCATGTAATTCATGTAGCTGTGTGTCCCTGACTGTGAATATCTATGTAAGGGCAGGACCAGCTTGTCACAGTGTGAGAGGGAGCCCAGGCTGGTGGGACAGAGGGCTCAGGGGTACCCCAGTTCTAGGTTGCACCCCAAGGACCCTGTCACAAACCCTACTACCTGAGCTAAAAGACCCAGCTCTCTCAGCCAAGGCTGTAGTAGGCTCATCAATCTCTAGGTGGCTGAGTCCTCAGCAGAGGGGGACAGAGTACCACACAAGTAGGCATGGCTTATGTGCGCAAGCAGGTGCGTTATTCCAGGTGTCCTGAGCAAATTTCAGTTTGGGTAATTTTGCAATCTGTCCACCTAATCGTCCCTTCCATGTTTTACCACCTGCCTGTCCTCAGCTCTTACCGTGTGTTGCTCTTCCACACCAGAGGTGGGTGCACTACGGGGCTGGGAGAGAAACCTTGTCTGTATAGCTTGGTAGAGCACTTTGGGGAGCAAGGTGTGTATGTGTGATATTTACATGAGATTATTGCTCCTCTCTGCTGATGAACATCACATTTCTCCCAGCCCTGGCTCGGGGCAGGCGTGACAGCTCGCTTGGCTGAAATATTGGTGAAATGAGAAGTGAGGGTTTAAGCACCGCATTGAAACATGCTGCAAAAAAATCCTTCGCTGGGAGAGAGTTTTTAAAAACTGCTTTAAAAATGAATCCAACCGCGTCTCACATCCAAGTGAGCCAGAGTCGTGGTGGCAGGTCTGGAGGCCTCCGTCGCAGGCTGTCCAGCTCCCCTGGCTGTCGCAGCAGTGTGATGTGATCGAAAGGGATGTTACTGAGCACAGAGCGATGAACAACGCCGGCCCCATGTTGCTCTTTGGTAAAAGTGCCAGGTGCTGGGGTGCCCGTGAGCAACTGGTCATGTGCAGCTATCCCAGGAGCTTTGGGGGCAGTGGTGGCTGGCCCGGGTCCTAACTCTCAAGCTCACGGAATGAAAAGCCTTGAAAGGTCTTAGCACAAAATGCCTGGAGACACTGAGAAGTTCCTATTTGTGGGACTTCTACCCTGGGGGTGTGGAAAGAAGAGACCTGGTTGGAGGTTGAGACTTTGGGGGGCGAAGGCTGAGCAGGACACAAGAAGCGTCATTGATTTCTTATCTCCTTTGGGCAACAGGGCAAATCCTCCGCCCTCCCTCAGGGCAGATGTCCCATACAGCAGCAGACCCTGTGTGCATTTCACTGGGGCGAGGCTGGGGGGCAGAGTTGGATCAGGAGTGACCCAAGTACTGGATCCCAGGGCAGAAGGTCCACCGCCACTGAGCTGTGCTGTGCTGCAACCCTGTCATAGAATCATAGAATATCAGGGTTGGAAGGGACCTCAGGAGGTCATCTAGTCTGACCCCCTGCTCAAAGCAGGACCAATTCCCAACTAAATCATCCCAGCCAGGGCTTGGTCAAGCCGGGCCTTAAAAACCTCCAAGGAAGGAGATTCCACCACCTCCCTAGGTAACCCATTCCAGTGCTTCACCACCCTCCTAGTGAAGAAGGTTTTCCTAATATCCAACCTAAACCTCCCCAACTGCAACTTGAGACCATTACTCCTTGTTCTTGTGACGGGTTGGATCACAGAAACCCCCTTGGGAGCTGCCACCCAATGTGCAAAGACTACCCCTGTTTCTGTTTTCCCTGCCAGCTCAGGATTCCAGCACCCTGTCTTGCTGAGCCAGACACTCCAGTCTGCTCTAACAAAGACTCAGGGTCTGAATCACTTGTCCCAAAGCTGCAAGTTTACCCAAAAACAGCTCACAGGAGTGTGCTTGTCTTTAGCACTCAGATGCCCAACTCCCAATGGGGTCTAAACCCAGATAAATCCGTTTTACCCTGCATAAAGCTTATGCAGGGCAAACTCATAAATTGTTCGCCCTCTATAACACTGATAGAGAGATATGCACAGTTGTTTGCTCCCTCAGGTATTAATACACACTCTGAGTAAATTACTAAATAAAAAGTGATTTTATTAAATACAGACAGTAGGTTTTAAGTGGTTCAAAGTAGTAACAGACAGAACAAAGTAAGTCACAAGCAAAATAAAATAAAATGCGCAAATCTATGCCTAATCAAACTAAATACAGATAAGTTCCTCACCAGTTCCAGAATGCTCCCTTTTACAGGCTAATCCTCCTTTAGCCTGGGTCCAGCAATCTCTCACAACCCCTGTAGTCACTGTCTTTTTTTTCAGTTTCTTTCAAGTATCCTGGGGGGGTGGAGAGGCTCCTTCTTTAGCCAGCTGAAGACAAAATGGAGGGGTCTCCCCCAGGTATAAATAGGCTTTCTCTTGTGGGAGGAGACCCCCCTCCTCCCTCCTATGCAAAGTCCAGCTCCAAGATGGAGTTTTGGAGACACCTGGGCAAGTCACATGCCCCTGCATGACTCAGTCTTTACAGGCCGACGCCATTGTCCACATGGTATCTTGCATGTCTCCAGGAAGACTTCTTATGTGGATTGGAGCATTCCAAGATGCATTGTTCCCCAAGTGTTTCCCGATCAGGTACTTAACCTGGCAAATTCCTTCCTAAAGAAGCTGACCAAATGCCTCACCAAGCTTACTTAGAAATCAAGCAAGCATACAGCCCATATTCTTAACCTCAAGTAGAAAATGGTATATAAGTACAAAGGATGAATAGATATAGTAGACCATAACCTTTACGGAGATATGTTACATGGCACAGGCAGCACAAAACATATTTCAGTTATATCATACATACATTTATAAACACCCCCCCATAAAGCCTTATGGGGTACGCTGTCACAGTTCTGTCATCAGGTACCACTGAGAACAGTCTAGAGCCATCCTCTTTGGAACCCCCTTTCAGGTAGTTGAAAGCAGCTATCAAATCCCCCCTCATTCTTCTCTTCTGCAGACTAAACAATCCCAGTTCCCTCAGCCTCTCCTCATAAGTCATGTGCTCCAGCCCCCTAATCATTTTTGTTGCCCTCCGCTGGACTCTTTCCAATTTTTCCACATCCTTCTTGTAGTGTGGGGCCCAAAACTGGACACAGTACTCCAGATGAGGCCTCACCAATGTCGAATAGAAGGGAACGATCACGTCCCTCGATCTGCTGGCAATGCCCCTACTTATACAGCCCAAAATGCCGTTAGCCTTCTTGGCAACAAGGGCACACTGTTGACTCATATCCAGCTTCTCGTCCACTGTAACCCCTAGGTCCTTTTCTGCAGAACTGCTTCCTAGCCATTCGGTCCCTAGTCTGTAGCAGTGCATGGGATTCTTCCGTCCTAAGTGCAGGACTCTGCACTTGTCCTTGTTGAACCTCATCAGGTTTCTTTTGGTCCAATCCTCTAATTTGTCTAGGTCCCTCTGTATCCTGTCCCTACCCTCCAGCGTATCTACCACTCCTCCCAGTTTAGTGTCATCTGCAAACTTGCTGAGAGTGCAGTCCACACCATCCTCCAGATCATTAATAAAGATATTAAACAAAACCGGCCCCAGGACCGACCCCTGGGGCACTCCACTTGAAACCGGCTGCCAACTAGACATGGAGCCACTGATCACTACCCGTTGAGCCCGACGATCTAGCCAGCTTTCTATCCACCTTATAGTCCATTCATCCAGCCCATACTTCTTTAACTTGCTGGCAAGAATACTGTGGGAGACCGTATAAAAAGTTTTGCTAAAGTCTAGGAATAACATATCCACTGCTTTCCCCTCATCCACAGACCCAGTTATCTCCTCATAGAAGGCAATTAGGTTAGTCAGGCATGACTTGCCCTTGGTGAATCCATGCTGACTGTTGCTGATCACTTTCCTCTCCTCTAAGTGCTTCAGAATTGATTCCTTGAGGACCTGTTCCATGATTTTTCCAAGGACTGAGGTGAGGCTGACTGGCCTGTAGTTCCCGGGATCCTCCTTCTTCCCTTTTTTAAAGATGGGCACTACATTAGCCTTTTTCCAGTCATCCGGGACCTCCCCCGATCGCCATGAGTTTTCAAAGATAATGGCCAATGGCTCTGCAATCACATCCGCCAACTCCTTTAGCACCCTCGGATGCAGCGCATCCGGCCCCATGGACTTGTGCTCGTCCAGTTTTTCTAAATAGTCCCGAACCACTTCTTTCTCCACAGAGGGCTGGTCACTTTCTCCCCATACTGTGCTGCCCAGTGCAGCAGTCTGGGAGCTGACCTTGTTCGTGAAGACAGAGGCAAAAAAATCATTAAGTACATTAGCTTTTTCCACATCCTCTGTTACTAGGTTGCCTCCCTCATTCAGTAAGGGGCCCACACTTTCCTTGACTTTCTTCTTGTTGCTAACATACCTGAAGAAACCCTTCTTGTTACTCTTAACATCTCTTGCTAGCTGCAACTCCAAGTGTGATTTGGCCTTCCTGATTTCACTCCTGCATGCCTGAGCAATATTTTTATACTCCTCCCTGGTCATTTGTCCAATCTTCCACTTCTTGTAAGCTTCTTTTTTGCGTTTAAGGTCAGCAAGGATTTCACTGTTAAGCCAAGCTGGTCGCCTGCCATATTTACTGTTCTTTCTACACATTGGGATGGTTTTTTCCTGCAACCTCAATAAGGATTCTTTAAAATACAGCCAGCTCTCCTGGACTCCTTTTCCCCTCATGTTATTCTCCCAGGGGATCCTGCCCATCAGTTCCCTGAGGGAGTCAAAGTCTGCTTTTCTGAAGTCCAGGGTCCGTATTCTGCTGCTCTCCTTTCTTCCTTGTGTCAGGATCCTGAACTCGACCATCTCATGGTCACTGCCTTCCAGGTTCCCATCCACTTTTGCTTCCCCTACTAATTCTTCCCAGTTTGTGAGCAGCAGGTCTAGAAGAGCTCTGCCCCTAGTTGGTTCCTCCAGCACTTGCATCAGGAAATTATCCCCTACACTTTCCAAAAACTTCCTGGATTGTCTGTGCACTGCTGTATTGCTCTCCAAGCAGATATCAGAGTGATTAAAGTCTCCCATGAGAACCAGGGCCTGCGATCTAGTAACTTCTGCTAGTTGCCGAAAGAAAGCCTTGTCTACCTCATCCCCCTGGTCTGGTGGTCTATAGCAGACTCCCACCACAACATCACCCTTGTTGCTCACACTTCTAAACTTAATCCAGAGACTCTCAGGTTTTTCTGCAGTTTCATACCGGAGCTCTGAGCAGTCATACTCCTCTCTTACATACAACACAACTCCCCCACCTTTTCTGCCCTGCCTGTCCTTCCTGAACAGTTTATATCCATCCATGACAGTACTCCAGTCATGTGAGTTATCCCACCAAGTCTCTGTTATTCCAATGACATCATAGTTCCTTGACTGTGCCAGGACTGTCTTGAGAGTGGGATTTGGGACTAGGCCAGGGGAGAAGCTGGGACATCGTCCCCCACGGACGATGCACCCCCAAGTAGGCACTAGAGCTGGAGGAGCTACGGGAGCCTGGAGGTGTGGGGATGAGGAGCCCTGACCCATGTGAGCATCCTCAGCATGATTCCTGCTGTCTCAGCGTAGGCACCAGACCAGGATTTGACAACAATAAAAGCTTTAGTTGTCTCTGTATTTTTGCTGCTGGTTCTGCTCCTGTGGTTGAGCCCCTCCTGGACTCCATAGGACATAATGGAGAGGAAGGATAGGCCCACACTGAGGGTGAACATAAGAAGGGCCATACTGGGTCAGACCAATGGTCCATCTAGCCCAGTTTCCTGACTTCCCACAGCGGCCAATGCCAGGTGCTTCAGAGGGAACAAACAGAACAGGGCAATTTCAAGTGATCCATCCCCCGTCGTTCAGTCCCAGCTTCTGGCAGTCAGAGGTTTAGGGACACCTAGAACAAGGGGTTGCATCCCTGGCCATCTTGGCTAGTAGCCATTGACGGAGCTATTCTCCATGAGTTTAGGATTTGGGAGTCCCTGCTCTGCCACAGACTGCCTGTGTGACCTTGGGTTAGTCTCTCCATGCCACTGTAAAACAGGGACCATAGCACTGCCCTCGCCTGTGAGGATAAATGCAATAACAGTTGTGAGGTGCTCAGTGGTGGGGGCCAGTTAAGTAACGTAGACAGATGCTGGGATTTTCCAGCTCTAATGTCTACACTTGAGGAACACATACCATGAGTAGGCCATCGTATGTCTTCACTTAGCTCCGCCTGGGTGGGAGGAGCAGCCATGTTGCAAAGCACGACACAGGCTATTGGGTCCTCACTGGTGCTGAGCTCCCCCGTCTCTGTCGCTAGGGCTTCTGGGGCACATCTCATGGGTCTTTGTGGTACAGTAAGCTGAGCTGCTCTGCGATTCTTTCCCACTGAATTGTGGGAGAAGGTCCTGGGCACCCTGGCGGACTATCGGCACTTGAATAGTTTAACCTGGGTCCCCACCACAAAGTGGCTAGGTTACCAGCCCAAGTAAAAGTAGCACCTGGGCTTCAGCCTATACCCCAGCTAGCCTGGGTTGAAAGCACCTCCATACACAGGTGAGAGGATATTGTGTGTGGATGGGAGGAGGGGTTGGGGCAAAACCCATGTTAACTCAAGATACTACAATAATGATGGTCATCTAAGGACCTGACTAGTTTTATTCTTGTGGAGTCATTACTGGGACACTGGATTTGGTCCCCTCAGGCCAAGCTCTGGTCACACCTGGTGCAAAATTTCACATTCAAGCTGGCCCCGCAATAAAGTCGAACTTCCAAGTTTGACGCTGGGTATCTACTATTCAGAGACCGTAGGTGTTGCGCAAAGCAGCACTTAGCAAGCCTGCCAGTGAATTTATTCTGAACTTCTACTCCAAGGAAAACATATTGTGGTAGATAATGTACGCGGTGACATGCCAGATGTCAAAACAACCCAGGATAATGTTGCTGAAAGCCGCCTCTGCTCCGAAAGGCAAGTGCAGGGATCACTGTTCGCTCATCAGCAATCAAAATTTGATGGCACACCATTGTGATTGAAAGGCTTGTGAGCGTTCAAAATACAGTGCGCGTGAAAGATCTCACCTGACTTTTTGAGATACAGTTTAACAGGAAAGGACTCCCCATTCCTGTCTGCTTTCTCCTCAGAGGTTCTGTTTTAAACAAGGCGATGTGCAGCGTTGTCATGAGCTCTGCCTACCTTCGTGAGAGCCCAGGCAGCCCTGTAAGATGTCGTGTGGTAGCTTGGGAAGTCACTTCTTTCACCAATGCTGTGTGATGTAAAAGATGCCAGGTGGACCGTTTGTGGTAGCAGAAGATGATCTGTATCAGACCATAGCGTCTGAGCACCTCGCAATCTTTAATGTATTTCTCCTCACAGCACCTCTGGGAGGGAGGGAAGTGCTATTATCCCCATTGCACAGATGGGGAAACTGAGGCACAGATCAACTGAAGTTTTGTCTTCACTAAACAGAAAAAAGGGTGTTCTTAATTTGAGTTAGCTAACTATGGTTTTACCTTAATGTGCTAACTGGTGCAAAAAACAACAAACTGCCTTGTCTTCACTAAAGTTTAAGCTCAAGGGGGTTTTTTGGTTTATTTTTTGGAGATTTTTTTTTTTAAGTGAAGACACGGGCTTATCTACCAAATTTGCTATTCGGGAATAATTTCCCATGTGGTCACTGGAATGGGGGCGGGGGGTGTTGTACTGAAATAACTATTCTGGAGTTTTGTCTGCAGTGTCACTGTGGCTGTGTTGGTCCCAGGATATGAGAAACACAAGGTGGGTGAGGGAATATCTTTTATTGGGCCATCTTCTGGTGGTGGATGGGACAAGCTTTCAAGCTCCACAGAGCTCTTCTTGAGGTCTGGGAAATGGAACCAGCGTGTCACAATACAAGGAGGGACAGGTTGTTATGCATAAGGGGTTAACATGTGTTGCAAGAAGCCACTTAAAATGAAATGGGCAATTAACACCTCTTCAGTCATAAGTAGGGTTGCCAGGCACTGCTGACCAGGCCGCTAAAAGTCCAGTTAGCGGCGCAGCGGGGCTAAGGCAGGCTCCCGGCCTGCCCTGGCTCCGCATGGCTCCCAGAAGCAGCTGGCCTGTCCGGCTCCTTGGTGTGTGGGCGGCCACGGAGGCTCAGCACGTTGACCCCGCCCCGAGTGCCGGCTCTGCAGCTCCCATTTGCCAGGAACTGCTGACATTGGGAGATGCAGGGGCAGTGCCTGAGACCGCAGGCAACACAAAGAGCCCCCCCGGTCGCTCCACCTAGGAGCAGGACATGCTGGCCACTTCCAGGAGCCGCACGGAGCAAGGGGAAGCAGGGAGTCTGCCTTCGCCCCGCTGCGCCGCCGACCGGGAGCTGCCTGAAGTAATCACTGCCCGGCTGGAACCCACACCCCGAACTCCCTCCCGCACCCCAACCCCCTGCCACAGGTTGGAACCCCCTCCCTCACTTTAACTCCCTCCAAGAGCCTGTACCCCAAACCCCTGCCCCAGCCCTAAGCCCCCTCCTGCACCCCAAACCCCTCATCCCCGGCCTCACCCCAGAGCCTGCATCCCCAGCCGGAGCCCCCACCGCTATTGTAATTCAAGCTAGATAATCAAAGCTAACTCAGGCATGTCTATACTGCTGCAGTCACACCTCTGACTGCAGTGTAGACATGATTCACAATGGGGGCAGGGGGGGAATGAAATTCTAAACCAGCATCCCATTCAGGAGCTTTAGCAGCTATCGGCATCGTTGTTCAGCACAACACCACTTAGCACAAAAAGGGACTAATCTCCTTGCCACCCGGACAGGGTAGGCTACTGTCATTCTCCCCATTTCGCAGATGGGAAAATTAGCACTGAGAGATTAGGTGGCTTGCCCAACAGACCATCTACTACTGGCTTCCCGTCCTGAGCTCAGACCTCACCTCTCTAGCATGGAGCTTGCTCTCTGCCGCAAGATTTGTAGACGTTAAGGCCAAAAGGGATCATTGAGTCTGACCTAGCATAGGTCAGAGAACTCCACTCAGACTGACTTGTATAAAATCCCACCAGGGCTATCCAAGAGCATTCCAAGCAGCATTTAGCATATGCAGTCCCAGGTGCGTGAGAACTGCAGACAGAGCACCAAGGGGCAGGTCGTCATCCTTGCACTATTGGCTCGGCTCTAGCTCTCTTCTAGTGGCTGAAAGGGACTTGTATTCCATGGAATATATGCTCAAATCCAACATGACTGTTGCCCACCTATATTATTAACTAACTTTTAATTTATATAGTATAATGTATAGAAAATGGTGTTAAAATTACAAGTTATCACTTTAAATTCTCAGGGCTTTTTCCTGGTCCTGTTTACAGACTAAGGGGCTTTGTAGGGAAACGTGCAATCTGGGTCTAGCAGCAGTCAGACTGTGAAGAGCCAGCCTCAAGTACGGTGAGGTGAGCTCTGCTTTAGGGAGCAGCCTGCTTTGTCTCACTCTGGTTTTGGTTATTGTGTGGATTTTAAGAAATAAAGAAGTGTTCCGCTGCAACCTTCCAGAAAGCTAAAAGCAGGAGACTGGACTGATCTACTGAGGTCCCTTCCAGTCCTACAATTCTATGAAATTTGGTTCCTTTAACAAGCCTGGCTATTAACAAATCAAATCAAACAGCAGCACAAATGCACATCTTCTGAGGGGCTTTGTTCTCCTACTTCCTGAGTCCCTTTGTACCAAGTGGTGCTACCTTCTTTCTGAGAAAAAGGAAATAAAATACACACAATTTAAAAAATACAAACAACTTTAGAAGTCTCCTAGGCCTTTCTAAGCTGAAACTCTTTGTTGGTACAGCGATACCAGCTTTTTGCAGTTCCCTGAGTGAAATAAGCTATCCCAGCAAAAGGACTTGCTCATTGTGCCCCCGCCATCTTCACTGCTGAACAGCTCTGCTTCTCCTGCCTCACCTGAGCCCTGGCCCTGCCCTCCCCACTGCCTGTCTGCTGCCTTTGGCTCCCCCTCCACTCTGCGCTCAGGATCTTCTCAGCTTCTTCAGAGAGAAGTGACCTCTCTCCCTTACCGTTTCTCCACCACTCCCCTTCAAACAGCCTCTCCTCCTCCTCCCAATAACTGAGACCAGAAGATCTTCCCGAGAGTCTCCTCTACCACACCCGCCCTCTGGGCCCAAACCAGCCCCTCTCAGCATACAAGCTTGCCATGGCCTACCTCACCCTTAAAACCACCCCCGGGGGCCTGCCTCTCTCCCATTGCCATCCGGTCTTGCTCCTCGAGTTGGGCCTTCACCACTGCGTTAACTTCCTCACTTCAGACTCACTGCTGGATCCTGTTTCACCCTCTCCACTCCCTGGACGCTGATCTCACTCGACTCTCCAATGACCTCTTCCTGGCCATGTCTCGGAAATTCTTCTCCCTTCTCAGCTGCTGCCTTCCAAACCACTGTTTACTCTTCCCTCCTTGGCATCCTGCCTTGCCTTGGCTCCCATGAGCCTGTCCTAGCCTGGTTCTCCTCTTACCTCTCTGGCATCGCTTCTTATTCCCCACTTTGGAGCCTCTTGGGGTCTTGCCCCCATATTTGTGTGGGCCAGCAGTCAGAAAGCATCCACTGGCGGTGTTAACTCAGAGGGAAGCACGCCACCTCCTGAGTCATCAGCATCGCCTGCCTGCGGCATCTGACTTTCCTTGGAGGTCTCCTACCCCAGTGTTGACTAGGATTGCTCCTGTAAGATCACAGGCAGGGTAGCACAGCTAGAAACTTGGGTGGGGTGGGGGTGAGGATTGGTGCAGCAGGGGCAGGGAGTCGAGGGGGCCTGACTGGGAAATAAACAGCTCTCTCCCCTCTGCGGCTTTGACTTTTAAAACCTCTTCTGTGCGTAGCCTTCAGCACGTGTCACTCTTCGCCCACGCAGCGCCGAAGATAAAAGCAAATCGTCCAGATCATATTGAAAAGCAATTTCTCTGCTTTCAGAGACTGATAAATTAAAAGCTCCTTGGCCTCGGAGTGCAAGGAAGTTTCCCCACACAATAGCTCAGATAACATTAAAGCAATGACAAGCAGCCACTTTGTGCTTCACTTAAAATTTAGCCAGGAGCAAAAATGTTACTTAGGGCGGAGGAGGAAACTGCTTTTAATTGGAACTTGCTCCATGCTGAACTGCTGTTGACAATTAGTTTTCAATTAGCAGTTCTCTAGGTTTGAGTTCAGCTCTCAAAGACAGCCTGTGAAGCGAAAATCAAAAGTTTTGGCCTATCTCAGAGACATTCAACTGGCTTAAATTTGCCATTATTGAATTTTAAAATAACAGTGCTTTGTTTTTTCCTAGCATTCTTCCCAGTAGGACCTCGGAGCTTTTTACAACCCTCAGCCAATTAAGCCTCACAAATACCCCTTTGAGATGGGTAAGGAATATAGATAGATATTCGGATCACTTAACCTGCAGGTATAGTGAATCCACTTCTGGGGTAGAAAGTGAAGCTTTTCAACAGCTCACAGCAACACTGCACAGCAGTTTAGGACAGGAAGTGAAGGAATGACTGAAACTGCAGGAGGAACATAATGAGGCCTAATCTGTGTGGACTCAGGCCATGTCTACACTACAGCGGCTACACTGTCAGTTATGGAGTTGCTGCTGTAGTGCTATAATATAGATTTATTTTTGTCCCCTACATTGACAGAAGGTTTTTTTCTGTCGATGTAGGTAACCCACCTCTCCAAGAGGCAGTAGCTAGGTCAGGGAAAGAGGTTTTTCCATCAACCTTGCTGATTCTACAGTGGGGGTTAGGATAAAATTTCCATTGGTCCTTCAATCTCCATCCAGGCAGATTTTTGAAATATGGACAAATGTCCCTGATTTTTTCCTTGCTTGTCCTTTTTCCAACGTTGATTTTTGTAGATCTGCAATTCCTGGCGTCCCCTAACAGTGACATGCATCTTTACTGGTTTGCCACCCTTACTTCTGCGCTGCTGCTGGCAGTGACGCTGCCTTCAGAGCTGGGCGGCTGGAGAGCGGCGGCTGCTGGTTGGCCACCCAGCTCTGAAGGCAGCGCCGCCGCCAGCAGCAGCACAGAAGTAAGGGTGGCATGGTGTTGACTATTGAGTCACAGAAAGAGAACCCGCTGGTACAATACAACTTCAGGCACGTATTTTGCAATCAACCACTGCTGAGAAAGATACATTCTACAGAGACATATGCAGGAGCACAACAGCAGTAGGAAAGGACTGACTGCAAGTTAAAAGGTCCATTTAAATTTGATATACATTTATTTTTGAGGCCATGACACTTGTTAGTTATAACTATTAGATATTCAATGTAGAAACAATCTGTCCCCCCCTCCAACTCTCCCTCCCTCCAGCAGTGTCCTCTACTTGGGAACATGAAATATGGTAACTCTAGGTTAGGTCAACCTGACTGTCATACGGGGATGAAATTTTTTTAGAGTCCTGAGTGGCATAACTAGGTTGACCTAAGTTTTTTAGGTGGAGACAAGACCTCAGTTATACATTAATCATAGTAGTATAAGATTGGAAGGGACCTCGAGAGGTCATCTAGTCCACTCCCCTGAACTCATGGCAGGACTAAATGTTATCTAGACCATCCCTGACAGGTGTTTGTCCAACCTGCCCATAAAAATCTCCAATGATGGAGATTCCACAACCTCCCTAGGCAATTTATTCCAGTTCTTAACTACCCTGACAGTTAGGAAGTTTTTTCCTAATGTCCAACCTAAACTGCCCTTGTTCTTGTCCTATCCTCAGCGGTTAAAGAGAACAATTTCCCCCCCTCTTCCTTGTAGCAACCTTTTATGTACTTGAAAACTTATGTCCCCTCTGTCTTCTCTTCTACAGACTAAACAAACCCAATTTTTTCAATCTTCCCCCTTAGGTCATGTTTTCTAGACCTTTAATTATTTTTGTTGCTCTTCTCTGGACTCTCCAGTTCATCCACATCTTTCCTGAAATGTGATGCCCAAAACTGGACACAATACTCCAGTTGAGGCCTAATCAGCGGGAAGTAGAGCGGAAGAATTACTTCTCATGTCTTGCTTACAATACTGCTGCTAATACATCCCAGAATGATGTTTAGTTTTTTTGCAACAGTGTTACACTGTTGGGCATATTTAGCTTGTGATCCACTATGACCCCCAGATCCCTTTCTGCAGTACTCCTTCCTAGGCAGTCATTTCCCATTGTGTAAGTGTGCAACTGATTGTTCCTTCCTAAGTGGAGTACTTTGCATTTGTCCTTCTTGAATTTCATCCTATTTACTTCAGACCATTTCTCCAGTTTGTCCAAATCATTTTGAATTTTAATCCTATCCTCCAAAGCACTTGCAACCCCTCACACCTTGGTATCATCCACAAACTTTATAAGTGTACTTTCTGTGCCATTATCTAAATAATTGAAGATATTGAACAGAACTGGACCCAGATCTGATCCCCATGGGACCCCACTTGATATGTCCTTCAGCTTGACTGTGAACCACTGATAACTACTCTCTGGGAATGGTTTTCCAACCAGTTATGCACCCACCTTATGGTAGCTCCATCTAGGTAGTATTTCCCTAGTTTGTTTATGAGATGATCATGTGAGACAGTATCAAAAGCCTTACTAAAGTCAAGATATAAAAATTTTATTAAAGTTAATGTTTAAAATGAAATATACACGAGTTAAGAGGCAAGGTACTGTATATCTGGGGTCAGGCTTGGGTTATGGGGGGTTACAGGTATCGTTTGCAAGGATGAGAAGATACATACATGTCGCATAACCTGCATAGACCCAGATATACTACATCTACCTCTTCCTCCCCTCATCCACAAGGCTTGTTACCCTGTCAGAGAAAGCTATTAGACTGGTTTGACACAATTTGTTCTTGACAAATCCATGCTGACTGTTACTTATCACCGTATTATCTTCTAGGTGTTTGCAAATTGATTGCTTAATTATTTGCTCCATTATCTTTTTGGGTTCTGAAATTAAGGTGACTGACTGTAACTTCCTGGGTTGTCCTTATCCCCATTTTATAGATGTGCATTATATTTGCCCTTTTCCAGTCCTCTGGAATCTCTCCCATCTTCCATGACTTTTTGAAGATAATGGCTAATGGCTCAGATATTTCCTCAATCAGCTCCTTGAGTATTCTAGGATGTATTGTACATGTAATTGTCTAATGTAAATATTAGAGCGGGGATTTGGCCAGGACTCTGCGATTAGCACCCCTGTCTCTTGTAGAAAGGAGCATGGGATTTTTACAGAGCACCTTGGAGAGGCGGATTACCTACGGCGACAGTAGAACCCCTTCTGCACTACAACGGCACGGCAGTGCTGCTGTAGTATTTCTAGTGTAGATGTAGCCTGAGATACTGATTTGACACCTCAGCTCTAAGTAATTATGGGAAAATCTCAGTGTTGAGATTCCCTCCAAGCCCTTTTCCACTTGGTTCCCAAGGATTCAGTTCAACTCCAGACTCGTCACATAGGTTATACTTTATGGGCATACAAACACACTGCACTTGAGTTAATTAGGCTCAACTATAGGGGGTGGGTGCAGGATTGTACCACAAATTCAAATAAAAGTATTGGTTACTATAGACATAATTAACCATATACTGACGCACGCGTCTTCCATTTGCCAGTGTGTGTCACACACTGTGATTGGTAAAGTTATTTTCAGAACCAATCCCTGTACCTGTCATGCTTTGTTCAGATGCTACTTTTACACCACATATTTTGTTAGTTTCCTGCCTGGCTGCTTTTTGTCCATCAACCCATCTTTCGTTGGTCCTACTGCTACATTTGATTCAGTTATTTTTACAGCTTATCTTCGCCCTTGTCCTTGGTAACTGAAGCCTTCTCATACCAAGTTATGCCTACATTCAAAAGGTGGAGAGATTTCTGTGGGGATCAAAATGCTAAAGTATGGTTGCTTCTCTGCTTAAAAATGAAAGAAAAAAATCTAGGTACAACTTGTGTGGGGTGGGGTTCAGAGATTCATAGATTACAAGGCCTGAAGGGACCTTTTTGCTCATGTAGTCTGACCACCTGTATAGCATAGCCCACAGAGTCTGTCACTCTATCGTTTATGTTCTGGTGGTGGCTTTGGGACCCCATTGTGCTGGGCAGACACCGTCAGAGACGGTACCATCTTAAACAGACACGACCGATAAAGAAATATTATTATCCCCATTTTACAGGTGGGGAACTGTGGCACAGAAAGGCAGGAGCGCCGCCAGCTTTTCCGCCGCCCTAGGGTGGCGGACGGTCCCGCCCCGAAATGCCGCCGCGGTCACCACCTCCCAAATCACAGTGCCCTAGGCGACCGCCTAGGTCGCCTAATGGGTTGCGCCGGCCCTGCAGAAAGGCTACAGGCAAGATTATCAAAAGAATTCAACATGATGCCACAAAGTAGCATTCGTGTCTAGAGCAAATGCAATGTATTTTTGGAACATTATACGAAAGTGTAAATTAAGTATGATGGTAATTCTGGAAACGGTAGCACAGCTGGCCTGTAGGAAAGGATTCGAGTCCAATGTGGGTATTACCAATTCATATGTATATTCTGGAATCTATTTACCTCAGCTGTCTACGTGGTACGTAGAAAAGGGAACAAGAATGAGGTAGAGACAATGGACAGGGAAAGGAAAGACAAAAAAGGTTGTAACTTATTAAAAACAAATGTTTGTTTATTTATTTTTACTTTCATTGAAAATGTAAATATTAACATTTTGTTATACCTTAAGGATGCTTCCTGTAAACTTCTTCTTTTGCCATTCTAGCCATAAGAGACTTGCCCTGGGTCATACGGGGAGTCAGTGGCAGAGCCTAGAATTGGACCTTGATCTCCTGATTCCCAGCCCAGTGCTTCAGCCAGGAGACCATCCTTCCTTTCTAACTTTGCAGAAGCTCTAAATAGTTCCCTTTTGAAGACTGAGTGAAGGTTTAGTTTTGCTTTATTTGAATCTGATTGGCCATCAGTAAGTCCTGGGGAGTATCCTGCACGTAAGGGTGTCCCTCGGGACCCTCGTATAGGAGTACTGTAAACAGGTGGGGCCAAGTCACTGGCCAGTGTGTCAAATAAAGCTCCCACCAGTGGCAGAATTCCATCCTTTCTGTGGGGATGGGATTAATTCTCAAAACCAAAACAGGAAAACCTGGCCCTGCAGCCTGGCTTCTTTCCCATGATCCACAGGTCTCCTGTAGGTGTCTCTATGTGGTTGGCCACCCAGCCTTCAGTGGCAGCTGGCACAGGGTACACCATACCAGAACGCTTATCAGGCCTGACACACCCATCGCCCCAACTCACTGCTGTCATAATCTGTATCTAAAAAGTAGTGCATAAGGTGTCAGTGCAAACTGGTAATATGCTGGTCGTGAATATTATTGTGTGACACATGTTGGGGCAATGTATAAAGAATGATAGATATGTGCTGAAAGTATGTTCCTAAAATGTATTTCGCAGACAGTGCCTGACCCAGCCTGTCCTAGACTAAGAGATGTTGTTTCACAGGCTTGCCTGTGTCTCTGGTGTAAACTGAGTGAGGCCAGCCCAGGAATAACGGAAGTACATTTACATAGAAGGTAAACACAGCCATTCAACTAGCAAGTGGGGGAGACAGCCTAGCAACAGTTGTGATGGGGGATGGATGCTGCAACTCCAGGATACCCTCCTGCCTCTTGGAAACAAGGCCAATGAACTTTGGGAGCCATAAGCAGAGACAGAAGGCCATTTGGACATCCATCACTGAGGAGACCATAGGGTACAGCACCCTTGAAGCCTATGAAAGTTGGGTCCCCCGGCTGGAGGACTGGGGATGCTGGTAACTTGATGTAAGTAAGGAAAGTGCTTAGGCAAAGACAGTAACTTGATAAGAGTAAGTTTTTGTCACTAGAAAGCCTCTCGTCTGTTTTATTTGTAACCTTTCCAGTCTCTTTCACTCCGATTTCCAATCACTTGCCCCTAAGCTCTTTGTGAATAAACTTATTCTTGTTGCATTACAAACCATCTCGGCGCAGTGCAGGTCTGCGGCCAAACTACCCAGCTGGTGTCGCTCTGTCCCTTTGGAGGCGACAAACTTGTTAGCTTCTGTGAGAGTCCAGGGAGAGGGAGTGGACGCTGCCGGGGAGACGGTTTTGGGGCGATGTGGTACTTGAAGGCCCGTTGGTGTCACCTTGCCAAGCTGCTGGGAACCCAGGTGAGGCCACTGTGCTGTGGGCAGGCTGCCGGGGGCAGGTCTCTGAGCCAAAGCTGCACAACCCCTTCCTTGTCCGGGTGAAGTCCCATAGCGTCACGCTCCGTCTCAATGAGGCAGCTAATTAGACACAGGCGGGGCTAAGCCCAACTCCCTTAAAGGACCAGCCAGCCCTGGAACCCCACATCGCAGGGGTAGCATTGGCAGCAGCTTTGCAGATTCTCTGCTACATTTATCTCTGCAGTTAAGAAATGGTTGTGTTTTGTTTATCTTTGGATATTGTGGGTACTTTGTAAATACCTGGGCTGGGTCCCATTGGAAGGAACATTTTGTACGCCACCAGTGTCTTGTTCTGCAGCAGTTGTGCACGGACCAGCTAAAGAAATCAAACCTATCGCCTGTGGGAGGGAGGCAGCTAATAAGTTACAGCTGGGGCTAAGCCCAGCGCCCTGGAGGAGCCGGCCCACCCTGTGCCAAACACGGTACCATTCTCACAGATACTGGGTTCATCACAGTCTCTGGAGCCTTTGGAGGTAGAAAGTATTGTTAGATTCCCCCGGCAGAGTGTTTCATAGACATTGATATAGACTAGATAGGTTGAGCTATAAAACGTGCACACAGTGTATGCGAGCAAAATTAAAAGTACAATAAACATAATCATCAAGAATGGGCCAGATCAACCCACCCCACAGGGGCCCAGGAGGGAAGAAAGCACAGCAAGGAAGATCCCCTGGCAGACTGTCCTCTGAATGCTCCCCTGGGTGGAGATTCCCCTGCATAAGAAACAGGAAGGGTGCTGGTACCCTGGCCATGTGGCTCCCCAGAGAACTTGTGGATCTCATGGGATCTGCTGGAAGCATTTGGCCATCCATGCTGCTATTCACTGCCTCTGCTGCTCTCCCTAGCTCCAGTCCTGCTCCTAGCTGTTCCGGGGCCCCTCTTTCTAGGGGGCTTCCACAGCGTGAAGGGGGCTCAGCTCAGAAGTTAGTACAGGCCCCAGGTTTGACTAGCCCAGGGGGTGCATTTGTGAACTATGGGTGGTCGTAGGCAGGAGCACTCACAGTTTGAACCAATAACTTAGCACTGCTCAGCCCATCGTGGCTGGTTTACTGCTAAAGTGACACCTTGTTCTTCTGCAGGTCTTCTCCGGGGGTGAATTCAGCCATACCTGCTCCCTGCCTTCTCTAGATGGGGAGTAACATACTGCAGCTCTTTACAGGCTGCAGATCAGCTACCCTTCATGCCGACTCAGCTCTGGGGGTGAGTGTATTGGGAAGACAGGGTCTGTAAAGCCAAGGCTCCACACCTCCCCTTCACTGTTTACTAGTGGGGATAGTACATAGCATGGTGACTGTTCTGTGCCCCCTCCCCAAATACACCCAAACTCAGGATCAATGCAAGGAAAGGGAGCCTTTATACCCCCTCTTTGTCCATTACATCCCCTAGGAGATCATGCGGGGCTCAGTGACCAGCCTTTGATCTTTCTGTGCCTCAATTTCCACATCTCTGTGTAACCCATTCCTGCTGGATGTGGTGCTCTGTCCCCCTCTAGTGGCACCTACAGATTAATGAGTCTGCTACATCCTTGAGTAAGAGCCACGTGGCTTTTAGCTCATGCAGTAGAGACTCAGACACTAAGCTTCAGAAGTCCCAGATTCGATGCCGCCCACCGACGACTGGCGTCTGTCGACGTTGCATATACATTTTGGAAACTAATAATTACCTACTTCACATGGGTTTTGTGAGGCGTAAATAATGTATGGAAAGCTCTTTGACAGGCAGATAGGTGGAAGATGATATAGACAAGTACAAAATTGTTGTGCTTCACTGCAATAGTAATGCTACAGGAGCCCAGTTTGAGGGGTTACCACTAGCCAGGCAGTGGCTGATGGGGTTTTGCATATTCTAATCAACACGCCTTTCCAATCTCTCCCCAGAGGAGACTTTGGGATGTTAACATAAATATTTTAGGGCCATGTAAGTCACCGTAGCACCACTGACTTCAAAGGAGCGATGCCGATGGAGCTGGGCCTATAACCTTCCTGTCGAAGCAGATCAAAGCAGCCACTGGCTTCCTTTTGAAATCTCGCTCACATTTATTATAAAAGAGAAACAGAAGCGAAGCCCAATTTCTTGGCCGAATCACCCTTGAAGAGAAGCTGATTGGTGAGATATCGCTGAGCCTTTCATAATCTCATCTGCAGCCCTGAGAGGGAACAGAACAGTTCTTTTGCAGCTGGCGGAGGCCTATTATAAAACAATCGTGAGCTTCTCTTTCATCAGGCTGGATCTTACTGCTAAAAGAAAAAGCCGTTTAAGAAGACAGTTTGCCTAAAATCTTGCCTCCTTTCCTGTCCGCCAACAACTCACCCACACAATACAAGCAGGAGCCTATTTTTGGTTTATAACAGCGGGAGCCAAATTTACCCCTCTTGCAACGCGGAGATGAATTTGGCCCCGGCACATGTCCCAGTCCGAGAGCAAAGCTGTACGACTGAGCTGTGCTCCACCAGTGCAAGCTGTCGGTGTAGCACAAGGCTCGAGCGCTAACAGGATTATTGCAGATCAATTTATCAGGCAGGGACAGTCAGACCCACTGGCTTTTTGCCTAAAGTGTTTTTTCTTCTCTCCACCATCCCCGCCTGCTGCCAGCCCTCGCCCCCATCACTGCTGCTAATCCTGATGGAAGTGACTGGACTTGGCCGGTGGCAGGCTTTTCTCTGTCCAGATTGTCAGTGCCAAGGGCCGTCAGACTCAGGCTCAATTTACTGCAGGGCTCAAAGGTCAGAAACTCTTGTGGCAGGGGCCACCTGAGATGATGCTCCCTCCCCAGGAAGGTGGGCAGGGTTCCTACAGATCCCTCTCTCCACTGCCAGAGGGACCCCTATAGCCACAGAGCTGGGGGCCAGATTTGCCCCTCTGTGGACAGGACACTTGGACTGGGACTTGGGTTCCTTTCTCAGTGCTGCCAATAACCTTCTGCGTGCTCAGGACCGGAGCCCTGATCCAAACATTTGCACTTTAGACTCCTCTCTATAATGGCAATGGCCCAAACCGGCAGCCCTCAATCGCAACATTCCCCCACTTGGATAGGAGTTCAACCCCAAATCCGTACTCTTCTGCCTGTGTCATCTCGAGTTTTCAGGAAAAAACAATGTGGGGCGTGAAACAACCCCCAAACGGGGTAATAATATGGCAGTAATAGAATCATGTATTTATATGCAGCACCTTTTATCCAGAATACTGCGAGGATGGGAATGCTTTATGTAACCCACACACCTTCTGGGTGTGGGGTTCAGGCCCATCTAGTGCCACCAAGACCACTTAGAGAGGTAAAATGAGTCTGCTCTACAGCCTTAGCTAACAGCCAGTTGGTTTTTCGCTCATGCAGTAGAGGCTCATGCACTAAGCTCCACAGGTCCCAGATTCGATCCCGCCAACCGGCGTTACACTTGCACTTATAAAATACCTTTCATCCAAGATTCCCTGAGCGCCTTGCATGTATTAGTAAAGTTGGCTTCCAAAAACCCCTTACCAGACAGGAAATATCACCACCACCCTTTTAGAGATGGGGGAAACTGAGGCACAAAGCTTAAGGGACTGGGCCAAGTTCACACAGTTGATGAGTGCTGGAGGTAGAAATAGAATGAGGGAGGAGTCCTGTGGGGAAAAAAATAGTCTGTGATCATGTAATTAAAGACACTTCATAATGCATACGCGCCAGGGGGCAAAGTCAGGTTGCAAGGGCAATCTTAATTCTGGCATTTTGAATGCTTGACTCTGTAACCTTAAAGGCTTTGGTGGGTTTTGAATGTAATTTTTTAATTAAAAAAACAGAAAACTGAAATTCCAACACGTAGAACCATATTGACACCTCCTCCCCCATCGTGGGTCATTACCAGGGTTCAGAACCATAGCTCCACAGCACAGACCTCTGCCACTTCACTTAACAGAGTAACTGGTAGCAATAGCAGGCTGTTATCTTCCGCGTCGACCAGGGAAACAGATACACGCTTTACCAGTGGGTCTCTCAAGTATTTGCTGGCAGCAGGGGAATGCTGAGACTCAGGTGTTCTCCGGGGTCCCTTCCAGATTCTGGAGGGACTGTGCTGTAGTGGGTGGTAGGCCCTTTTGCCCCAGCTTGTGACAATCCCATTCTCCTCCTTTCCAATCACTGCCCCCTGTGTCCTCTATTCCTGTCCAACCACTGGAGCCTGCATCACTTCCCCTCTCCCCACCTTGCTCCTATTCTCTGGCTGTCCTCATCTCCCCACTTCCTCACCCCTCTACAGTCAATAGATGCTGCTTCCTCTCTCTCCTCCATGCTGTCTGGGCACCAGCAGCTGGAGCACTGAGAGCACAGGAGAGATGTGGGACTGCTCTAAGTTGTGATGTGCAGCTCCACAGCAGCCCTCAAGCAGCCAGGAGAAGCAAGTGCATGGAAAGTCCTCCTCAGCTCCTTGCATCCTTGAGATGGAGCATGCTCAGTGCAGACAGAATCTTCAGCGACTTTAGCTGCTAAACTCTGACAAGTCTCTACTGAGCATGTGTGAACTGTGATTTTTTTTTTTCAAAACTGGGGAGAATTTTCACAGAAAAAGCAAAAGGCACCTCCCTGACACTGGGGGCATGATTTTCTCAATGAAATCATGGAGATGCAAGAGCTTCTCAGTGAAATGTTGTTGGAAATTTTTTAACTTGGGCAAAACTTTGCTGATACTGCATCAAAGATACAAATTAGGGTGGTTGTTTTTGCAACATGGACATTAGTCTAATGTAAAATGGGCCCAGACCCATTTCATATAAGAAGAGGCAATGCATCAGGGAGGTATACGGGGGTCACGTGTGCCCCCAATTTGGTACTTGCTTTGTACTGAGCATGCTCTGCCCTCACTCTCCCTCCTCCCCCCACTATCGGCTGGCACGGGTCATCTCTGCAAATAAGCCACAGAACAGGCATCTGATGCAGAGAGCTTCTGATCCTTGATTGCTCTGGGCTTCATTCAAGACAGTGACCTAGAGGCCAAAGGCCCCGTATGCCATTAGCTTGAGCCAACCAGCTTCCCAGGGCTGTAGAGTTGTTCCCACTTTGTCAATGATTCAAGGATGGGAAGAAACCTATCATTTTGGAAACTTTCACGTGTGTCTGTGAGCCCATAGGGCAGAGATCATAGGGGGGAAAGAGATTTTTTTGGGGGGGGGGTCTCCATCCAGCCATTGTGGGAGCCCAAGGGGAAACATGCTGTTAGCTTTCTTCCACCTGAACCTTTTGAAGTTTGTCTATAAGGCAGCTGCGGTTGAACTACTAGAGCCTATTGGATTTGGAGCTGGATACATGGAAAACCTAGGGCCTGGGTTATACTGGAAGTCAAACTAGAAGATCAAAGTGGCTTTCTGGCCTATTAATTTAGTCCAGAGCCTCTGCTACTCGTGGCTAGTGAGTTAGAGCATGTGACTTGGAATCAGGTCTCCTGGAGCCTGATTCAAGACTTCCAACTGTCCCACTTTGGACTGTCCCCCAGAACCCCGTACCAGTTGAAGCGAACATCTCCCTCATTTGGGGCTACCCAGCTGGGGGCAGTTTGCCTAGGGCCCCCTGTTTGATGGGGTCCCCAAACTGAGTGGTGGTGTGATCTGGCGCACAGGGTCGCAGTGCCACTCGGATTTGTCCTGTCTCTCTCCCCCCCCCCCCCCATCTCCATCTACTATGGGCAACAACAAGCCAAACCTATGGGGCGCTACATCCTGCGTCAGCCATGTGAAATGTTGGGAGGTACCTGATTCTCCTTTGTCCCGCACTTCACACGGGTGCGAGCAATTACGCAAAGAGGAGATCGAATGCTATTGGATCAGAATGGTAGCACAGGCACCCACTTTGCAGTGGTGTAAATGATTGCACAAGGTGCGGGGCAAAGCAGAGTCTGGCTTCTGGTTTCTGTCCCGACCGGTGCCACTGACTTGCATGTGACGTTGAGATAATTGCTCATCCTCGCTGGGCCTCAGTTTCCTCATCTATCAAAAGGGCTAAGACTTAACTAACTCACCGGTGTGGTAAGGCTTAATTAATGTCTGCAAAGCCCTTGAATGAAACGTGCTTTAAGATCAAAGACGATCTAGGTTTGATCTACTTCTGGCTTTGACCACAGATGTGAAATGTGGCTGTGAGCGTCTGAAACTGAAATTCCTTCACGTGACCTTGAGAGTGTCGCTGAGTGCTCTGCCTTTTAGGAGCTAACCCGTTTTTTCCCCCCCAATAAGTAAGCTTGTTTGGATGCAGCTGTCACAGACCCTCTAGCTTTACTGGGAGTTTTCAGTGCAGGTGATGCTTTTCTCCAACCGGAAAAAAATAAAATCTGATTGGATTTAGTTTCAATTTCCTGACAAAATGGAAGGTGGGAATGAGATGACTGGTAGTTTAAGGGACTTTGGGAAAGGTATTTATAGTCAAAGAGCACAGTATAGGTGAGAGACACATTTTGGAAACTAGGGCCCTGATCCTGCAAAAACCTAGACAGGTGCTAATGTAACCCTTGTGCCTAATAGGGAAATATCTCTTGGAGTCCAATTGGCGAGAGGTAGGAGTGAGTTGTGTCTGGGTCACCGTTGCTAGGCAGATTTAACACTCCACATCCAGAAGCTTCTGGAATTGGGTGTGGTAGTTTTGGGTCTGTCTGCTCCACTAGGTTCCCTGTTGCTGGGGTCAGACTCCCTGAGGGCGAACAGTCAGGGCAGCTGCTTTGCAAAGGGCCACGTGCCCTGGGTGAGTTGGGAGAAGCTGAGCCCAGAAGCAGGCAGCAGGCTGGTGTCCCTAACGCCGAAGCATTTTGCAGCAGGTTAGTGATACTGTCAACCCTCTAACCGGGAAGCCTGGGCAACGCTAATTATAGCAAGGGGAAATCAGGAGGGGAAAATAACTTCTGCTGTTTTAACTGTATGCTTTGAATGTGGTTTTGATTTTAGCCAAACTGTTCTAGTTACATTGTCTCAACTAGTCTGAGTCACCAACTTTTCTTTAAATGTAGCAATGGGGAAAGAGTCATTTCTATTTTGCTATTCTCGGTTTCGTGTTTTCTTGTCACAGGGTTTTCTTTAAATCTATACACGTAACTGAGTGGTGCAGGGCCGGCGCAACCCATTAGGCGACCTAGGCGGTCGCCTGGGGCACTACAATTTGGGCAGCGGGACCTTCCACCGCCTCAGTGGGGGGCGGCATTTCAGGGCAGGACCTTCCGCCGCCTAGGGCGGCAGAAAAGCTGGCGGCACTCCTGGAGTGGTGGGTTAATCAGTTGGCTGACTGGCTAGCAGTGATTTCAGCACAAGAAGAATCTGCCTGGATTCCAGCTGAAGATTCCTACAAGCAAAGGGCGGGAAGATGTTGTTTTAGACTCGGCAGACTGTAGAGATTTGGTGATCAAAGACTCTAACTGAGACTTAGGTGAACTCAGCCTAAGCTTTTGGGATCTTCCAGATTCTTTTCACTGTGTTTCTGTGGAGACTGAACTGTTCAGATTCTAATTTGTTTTCTTTATTTATGTTTATGTATAACTGTGAAGGTATCTGTGGATTATAAAATAGCCATGTCATGCTGTAAAAATTAGATTATTTGTTTCTTTATCATCAGATTTTATAAAGTTTTATTTAATTAACTTCATTTCTTTCGTTCCTTTTGGGACTTGAATATGGGGAGGTTGACCCTGTGCAATCCTTGCTGAAAATCCTTAGAGACTGAACTCTGGGTCTCCAGCTACTCTTCTATGGGAGTTGGGGGGTTTTAGGCACTGGAGAAGGGCAGTGAAGTGAACTCTAGCCCACCCAAAAGTTACACTAAGTTTTGCGCATGTGACTAGTTCTCTTGAAGTCAATGGATCTCTTGTGTGTGTAAAGAGAAGCATGTGCCTAAGTGTTTGCACAATCACAGCTTCAACGACAATGATATTTCACTATACCTAGATCTCGTACCTATATATAGACAGAGCCCCGCGTGTCTCACACATGTGAAGAAACAGGAAATAACATCAAAAAGATCATAAAAAAACAACATACAATGAAAAACTCACCCCACAGCAGCGGGTCCTGTCCCACGGAGATTGGCCTGGCTCCCTACTCCAGGTGGTGTTGTCACAGCACCACTCACTCAAATTTGGCCCCACCACCTCTCTGCCATCATGACGGCGGGGCAGCTGGGGCAGACCCCAGAGGCACTGTGACCCTTTGTGCTAGGTCGCAACGCCCGGAGCAGGGAGCCAGGCCCAGACCTGTGGGACAGGAGCTGCCACTGCGGGGTGAGTGTGGGGCAGGCTGGCTCTGCAACAACCCCCCCTCTGGACCTCCTCCAGGGACAGGACCCAATCCTCCCCCTCAGAGCCTCCCCTCTCCTCTAGGAGAGGGACCGGATTTCCCCACATCCATGGGGTCAGGACCCAATCCTCCCACACAGGGGTTCTTTTTATTTGCCTTCTGCTTTTTGCTCCTTTAGGGTGCACTGGGGTCACATTTTGAAGCTTTTTGCCCAGCCACAAGGGCGAGAAACTTCCTTTTTCATGAAGGGTGAAAGCATCACATCTCCACTTGACTCCAGGAGCCGGCGCTTTAAGAAAAACAATAATTATCACGAGACTCGTGACAAAGTCGTGAGAGTTGGCAACACTGCGAGAGGGGATATATAAGAATGGATAAAGGGGGGATTCCTGGCACTAAACTGGGGAGCTGGGACGCTGGGGCTCAATGGGGGAGGGGAAATATTTAACAGGTGTTGTTTCAATCCCATGGAATAATGCCTAATAAAACGATGTAGTCTAGATAAACTGGGACTTCTACACTGATTTTTATTGATATTTGAGGTATTTAATTAATGCAAATGCACTAAAAAGTTACAAAACAAAATTTTAATGGATAATAAGAAATCCCTGAAAAATAAAACAAAAAATTATTTTAAAACATTAAAGAATTTCACGGGCGCAATCCTCCCAGCTGAGCCTGCAGCCGCCTCCATCAATAATCTTAGTGGCATTATTTAACTTGCTGGAGCTTCCCGAATGCTCGGCGCTTTCCAAACACACAGGAAAGCACAGAGCCCACCTGGCCCAGGGTCTAAGGGCTTGTCTGCCCTGTGTGTTTGTACCCCAGGATAACTAACGTCTTGAGCTATCCTGCTGCAAAAACAGAGTGATGACAAGGTACTAAAACTGGGAACAGGCTAGCCAGGTTAACCACAGGAGGAGAGAGATACCACCGACCTTGCCTAGATAGCTTGTGGTAAAAACAACGGGTGCCGGGTCTCCAGCAGGATTTTACAGTGAGATAACTACCCTGCATTTGTTATCTTGCTGTATAAAGCCACCTTTATAAGCAGTGAAGAGAGAGCCTACAAAATATAAAGCCAGACAAAAAGTGTGTGTGAAAGGGATCCATCATGCAAGCAAATGGATCAGTGTGTTTGCTGTAAGTGTGGCTGTTTCTAATTTGGCTGGGTTAGAAGTTTGTCACAACTCAGAAGCGTAAGCAGGGTGCAGCTTGGGTCAGTGCTTGAATGAGGGACTTTCCAGGAAAATCTAGAAGGTGCAGGGTAGATCAATGTATACATAACCAGAGAGCACGTCTCTGTGATGATGGGGTGGAAGGGCTTTTCAGGTGTGAATCTGGAAGCATTACTCATCGGCATCATGTCAAATGTCTACCAGTTAAACGCTGACAGCACCCCACAGCAGCTTCCTAAGTAGAGGTGCTGGGTGAGATGTGAACAGGGCTGGCACCAGCCCAGCAAGCAGGTGCTTGGGGCGGCCAAGGGGAAGGGGCAGCACGTCGGGCTGTTTGGCGGCAATTCGGTGGCGGGTCCCTCTCGGAGGGAAGCACCTGCTGCCGAATTCCCACCGAAGAAGAAAGCGGCGCAGTGGAGCTGCCGCCGGAGTGCCGCCGATCGCAATTGCGATAGCGTTTTTTGTTTGTTTTTGTTTTTGTTTTTCGGCCGCTTGGGGCGGCAAAAACCCTGGAGCCGGTCCTGGATGTGAAGGGAAGGAGCGGTAGCTGGGGTTTGGTTCGGACTTCAGCTCAGTATCTGATGTTGAGCTGGACAGAAGCTTTATGCTGAAAACACACTTTGGTTGAAAACAGCATATTTTCTAACCTAATCCTTTGATGCAAAGTCATTCCTTTGGGGCCTAAAGATTTATTTATTTTTTTCAATCAGAATTTGACGTTTTTAACCCAAAATATTTTGCTTCTTGATTTTCAAAACCCAACAGTTTTGTATCAGTTTGTCCTAGGGAGAAAAAAAAGTGGGAATTTTAAATAAATTAAAAAAAATCACCCAAAATTTTCCAAGAAAAACCATTAACATTTTTTGACCAGCTCTAGTCTGAAGTAGCCCTGTACATGCTATTCATCCCAACTGTCTTGGTGACAGGACAAGGAATCCATGCAATGGTAGATCCTCTGGTCCTACTTCTACCCTTCCCATGGGCTTTCCCATCCATGCCCGTCTGTCCATTGCATGCTTCCTGCATGTGGAGCTGGGTTCTGTGCCATGCAGGGATGCAGGACTCTTGTATACCACTCCTGTTATAAAGAGTTCTGCAGCCACAGAACTGGATGCTGGATTTGCCTCTCTAGAAGCCAGCAGACCTGAGTTTTAACCCCAGCTCTCGCACTGACCTCGATTTCCCCATCTGTGGAATAGAGATAATGACACTTGCCCTCTTTTGTGAAGCATTTTGAGATCTGTGGATGAAAAGCTTCATCTCAAGGGCTCAGGACGGTTATTACTTCAAAAACCCTGCCATGTTGAAATAGCAGAGCCCATGTGCATAGTAATGAGAGGAGACAGCCTGGCAAATAGCCCCAGATCTTAGTTGAGAAGAGTAAGATGCTGTTATTTGCTAGCCACCATCACCATGTGAAACCCAAACAGGAACTGTACAGATATAAGTGCTCACGAAAACTGCTCCTTAAATGAGTTCTGGTAGCAAAGGGTATAGTAGCCTGCAGCCCCCCACTTCTCCTGAGGATGTTAATCTCCTCATTACATTCTGATTCAAACTCTATAACTTTTTATTGCTTTATTATTTTGGTCCCTAAAGGTCAGTCGAAATTGCTGCCACTTTGGTGGGCAATTTATTTTACGGGATACAATAACATTTAAATGGACCATAAAGACGAAACAAGAGGCTCAGTGTCTGAACACATCCGGAGGCCATTTGTGTCTTTTGTAATAAAGGCTTTGCTATTCCAGCCCCCTCCAGGCGCCTCACTTTAATATGTTATCGGCCAGCCTAGCAGGAGATAAAGTGCGGCTTTATCTTTAAAGTGTGTGAGGGGGCTTGGGGGGGTGATGGTTGGTTGGTTTGCTGCCCTCTGAAAAGGAATTACTTTGTTCAGTCAGCCTTTGAGAATGTGCCATTAAGGTTACCTACTCGGACTTTTCATTTCGCACTGTATTGAAAGTGTGGGGAGTTCTGGGGGTGAGAGCTGGGGTCTGGGCATTAGCACTCGGGGGGGGGGGGGGGGGCTATTCCCAGTGATGCCACCGCCTGACCTTGGGAACAGGTTTGGAGACTCACCATTGAGTAGTATCTTACTCTGTGAATAAGGCCATCCGAATCCATGGAGCCATTTGTGGATTAAAGTGTTACTCTCCAGGAGTAAAGGCTACGGAATCTGGCCTCTAACCTTAATTTACCCCTCTGTAAAATTGGTGTTGTATTTATCCACCCCACAGTGGTGGTGCAAGGCGGAGGTAGCACTAGTGACTAGCCTTATTAATCCTTCAGATTGATAGTGATTGCACTGAAGGCACCATTTAATGAGCGAAAGGGGTGCTCTGGTGATTAGAGCAGGGGTTCGCAAACTTTTTTTTGCTGGCCTCCCCTCTGAAAATATTTCATGCTGTGATGACTCCCCCCCCAAAAAGTGATGACCCCCCCCTTCTATGCCACCCTTATTTCTCCGCTGCCGCTGGTGCTGTCTTCAGATCTGGGCACCCAGCCAGCAGCCACCACTCTCCGGCCTCCCAGCTCTGAAGGCAGCGCAGAAGTAAGGGCGGCCATACCATGACCCCCCATTGCAATCCTCTTTTGGAGACCCCCAGTTTGCAAAACGCTGGATTAGAGTATTATACTGGGACGTGGGCTATGTGGGTTCATTTCTCTGCTCCTGGGTGACCTTGGGTAAGTCAGTTAAGCCCAGATCCTCCAAGGTATCTAGGTGCCCAACTCTCATGGGTTTCAGGAGCTGGGACTTGGCTTCTCTGTGCTTCGTCGGGGGCTGCTGGCACTCCCCAGGCTCACAGGATGTGGCACTGAGGACCATGTTCGTTCCCTACACAGACTGGAGCCTGTGTGGTGCTTTTTGCACTTTGGGCATCATTTTAAAACGGCCATAGAGCAAAACCAATCCCCAGCAGAACTCGTTCGGGGGGACTTCCACCACCCATCCCCGTCAATAAGTGCCCTGTTGGGCCCCACCCTCTTCCGTCACCTGTGCAGAAAATGGCCCTGCAGCAGGTGGGGAAAGTCCGCAGTCCTGGACTATGCTGAGCCAAGCGCAGAGGCTTGATCTACAGCTGAGGGCACCTCACAAAGAATGCTCTGCAGCACAGGTGCCGACATTCAGTGCAAATGCTTGATGATCAGTTTGACCCTAAGCATGTGAGCTAGACTCATTAGCCTGGTATGTAAAGCAAAGGATTCTCTGACCCACTTCAGAGCACTGGTCCATAGGTAAGTATGGTGTTACCAGCAGGGTACCAGTATGCAGAATTGATTAAGAGACCTGGAAGGTTTTGACAAAAGGGAAGGAGCCGGGATTTCCATTGGTGGACACCTCTTACCTGACCTCAGATACGCCGATGACAATGATGTTCTTTGCTGCAACCACCAATGAAATGCAACGAATGTTGGAGACTGTAAAAAATGGTGAGTGAGGAAATGGACTATCCCTGACTGTGGCAAAAATGAAACGCATGATGTTGACACAAATAACAAAGACAGGATGCAAGCAGACTTCATGATTAACGGGCAAGTTCCGCCCCACCTCTTCCTGCCTCCACTCCGTCCCCAAGCATGCCTTGCCCTCACTCCACCTCTTCCTGCTCCTCCCTGTCCCCCCAGTGCCTCCTGCCCGCCGCCAAACAGCTGATCGGTAGCAAGTGGCAGGCACTGGGGGGAAGAGCGAGAGGAGCTGATCGGTAGGGTCCACTGATCAGCTGATTGGCGGGTACCTGCTGGTGGGTGCAGAGCACCCACTATTTATTTCTGTGGGTGCTTCAGCCCCGGAGCACCCACAGAGTCGGCGCCTAGACTTGCAGTACACCCCCTCTGTTAACTCCAGCACCTCTGCAGTGCAATGAATGTTTGGGTAACCCAGGCTAACAGTTTGTTTCCCTCCAGTGACTAGACCACACAGAGAGATTTCCAAACTCCTGAGCCTGGTCCTTTAGCTCAAGCAGCGTTCATGCTCGTAGGTCCCATGTTCAATCCCAGCAGCTGATCCGTCCAGGAGTGTCATGATGTAACCCACTGCTTAGTGTGCGCTATGCATCCCTCTGTGACCTACAAAGAGTCTGGAGAGAGAGAGCCTCTCAGCTCAGGAGGTCGTTGGATTAATATCCCTTGGATTGCCCAAGATGGGGGCTGCTGTAATTACATATGGGAAGTGCTTTGAGATTGTTGTTATTTGCACAGTGTCGTAAGTGTGGGTGGTGTCTATAGGCTAAAAAAAAATGTACAGGTCCCACCAGGGGATTTCTATGCTAGATCAGACAAGTGAGGGCAAATAAGGAAAGGGGGCTATGGGAGGAGAAGGATTACAAGGGTGTAAGATCATGAGATGTGTTTAATGTACAAATGCATCAAGCTAACTCCTCTCCGGATATTTTTATGATGATCAATATAATATTGGTTACCTTTGTTTAACATCCTAGGGTTGGAATCCAGCATGAGTGGGTGAAGGTGACAGGGATAAGAAGCTTGCAAAGCCAAATGTAAGTATTAGAACTGGTCCACAGTTACAATTAAATATTGTGCTCTTTGGAGCCCCGTGGTTAAAGGAGCTGTGAGCTGTGGGGTCTGTTCCTGGCCTGGCCATTAACTCACTGTGTGGTTTGCACGGTGGTTGACTCAATTTGTGCATCTGCAAGAATACTGCAGTTCCTCTATACAAAGTCAGGCCGTGGTGGCGCCTGTATCTCTGGGATTTCTGCTGCCCTGACTTTGCTGCCAGTAAAAGTTTGTTTTTAAAGTGCCTTAAGCTAGAGATAATGGCAAACAATTGAGCAAAAGTTCTAGCACCAGTCAATGAGCTCTAATCTGTCAACCTGTGGGCGGACTAGACAATTTAATGGTGGCTGCTAATGCACCACTACGCAGCAGTGAAGGTTGTTTCATCAGATCCGTGGTAGGCTCCCTGATTTTTAAGGAGCTGAGACCCAGAACTTTGCTCTGAGCTGAAACGAATGCGGCTCACGTCGTGGTCTCCTTTACGGGACACGTTTGTGTTCTTGGGCTCTCTGCTGTTGACTGACATGGACAGTGTTTAGACGAGCATCCTTCACCCAGGAGCACAAGGCACTTGGCAAACTCTCTTTTTGTTCAAACAGTAGCAGCGGGTGTTATTTGTACAGCACCCAAAAGCGTGCGACTTGTAGCCCACGCGGGGGTCTGGCTCCCACTTTAGTGGCTAGCCTGCATAAAAGGGCTGAGTCTGTTAACTGCTCCCCCTTAACAGCTCAAAGGATAAAGGCTTGTGCTTTCATTGCTAAAGGGCTCAGGTTCCGGCCCTGTTGTTGGCCCACAAGGGCTAGTTACGTAGGCATTTTACTGAAAGAAATAGAAATACCTGGGCCCCGCTTCCCAGAGCTGCCAATCTCCCCCGAGATGTGATGAGTGAGGGTAATAAATGGGAGGGGAGGTTTTGATGATGAGGCAGGTTTGCCCCCTCTTTTGGACACTTCCCAGGAGCAGTGGCCAAGCTTTGGGCATGGCAGGAGGCCTTGGAGCAACATTATGGTCACCCCCAGTCTCACACCAGGGCTTTACCCCCACACTGTTGGGCCACCTTTTCCCTCATTCTGAAAGATGTTAGATCAGATATGGAGAGATCCAGTCAAAATCGCCACCTGTCTCTCCCCTCTGGGGTAACCCCTGAAACCAAAACCTGTGGTACCTGCTGTTGCCTTCCTGCAATCTCAATTGCCTTCCTCACCTTATTCCTCCTCTCCCTTTCCTCTAAGGCCAGGTCTACAGACCTAAATCAGTATAAGTACACTGGCTCAGGGGTGTGAAAAATCCACACCCCTGGGAGATGTCGTTATATCGACCTAGCCCCCGGTGCAGACAGTGCTATGTCGACAGGAGAAGCTCTCCGGCCAACACAGCTACCGCCTCTCAGGGAGGTGGATTAACTACACCGATGGGAGACGCTCTCGTGTAGTAGTGCCTTCACTCTAAGCACTACAGCGGGGCAGCGCTGTACCTGAAGACAACAAGCCTTAAAAGTCTAGCTTAGCCAGCCAGGACAGATCTAACCTTGAAGCACTTTGCGCTCTCCAGCATGGCAAATTAAAAACAAGTTCCAACAAGCCAGCTCTCGGTTGCAAAACAAGAACTTATCCCTCCCAGACGGGCCCGACAGAAGTCAGAATATTTAAGCCTGGCATTTCCCAGAGAGTGGGTGGGTTAAGTCCAGGGTGGCTAACAAGGTGGCATGTGCTTTTCCAACAACTGCAAGACTCAGACAGAAGCTGTATTTTCTCTTCTCTCTGGATGGCGTGACTTGATTGACATACTGGGGATTGAACCAGGGACTTTGAAGCTTGAACTGCTATAGATTGAGCTAAAGAGCCAACACTCTTTAGCCGGGGTTGGAAAAACCTCATACCTTCCTTGGATCAGCACAGAGGGGCCCTGTAGCACACACTCACCGGTGAGTTACATGTGCATTTGTCTTGAGGAAAAACAGGATCTAACTTTGGCAGCAAAATCTATGACCTACCACCTGAAACTGACTTTTTCCCCCTGAACAGGGACGTTTAACCCCATTTCAGAGACTGTCAGGCCAGGGGGGTGCATGTTCCTTTAAGAGATTATACAGACAGGAATTGCCAGGGTCCGACCTGTGAGCCATCTAGTCCAGTATCCTGTCTCTGACAGTGACTAAGTGCTTGTCTACACTAAACAGCTTTTAGCGACAAGGCTGTGTCGATACAGCCTTGTCGCTAAAAGTCAGCGTGTGTAAATGCTCTCTAGCGGACAAAGCCGCGTTCACACTGCCACTTGCGTCGGCAAAACTTTTGTCTTTGCGGGGGGGCTTTTTTAAGTACCCGGGAAAGACAAAAGTTTTGCTGACAACGTCGCAGTGTAGACACCAGCTGCTTGGAGGAAGCTGTGGGACACCCTGCAAGGGACAATTACGAGATAACCAGCCCCCAGCAGAAAGCTTTTCCTATAGCTAGAGACAGCGGGAACAAAGGAGTTTGTTTAAACTGAGAGTTTACTTGATTGTGTGAGTCTGAAATGTTTTCACTCTCTTCGGTTGCCTCCTTGACTTTTTAGGTACATTTCATCAAAGTTTGAAAGCAATCTCCTATTGGCTGCTGAACAATAAACAAAATCAGGAACCCAGATGCAAATTACAGTTAGTGCGGCATTAAAAGTAAGAAACAGAGTAACTTTAACCCTTGCTCCATACTAAAAACCCTGCCAGCTCTTTGCCTCAGGGTAGCTCCTAATTCAACAGCCTCATTTCCAGTTTCAGATGCTAGAAGGGTTTAGGCAGAATTACTTTATTCCTTTCATTAACTCCTTTCTAAATTATAACAGTGTGGGTAGCTTTGTGGTTGAGGCACTGGCCTAGGCCTCAGGGAAATGCAGGTTCAATTTCCGGCTCTGCCACTGACTTCCTGGGTGACTTGGGCAAATCACTCAATCTTTCTGTGCCTTAATTATTCATCTGTAAATTGAGAATTAAGGCCCAGATTCCCAAAGGTATTTAGGCACCTGCCTCCCTAGTTAGGCACCTAAATACCTTTGAATATCTGGGTTTCTTACACTTACTTTGTCAGTCTAGTCTATGCAGAGCTTCTAGACAAGGGATTGTCTCTTACTACGGATACCACAGGCCTCTGATGTCAGTCGGCGCCTGTAGGTGCTACTGGACTACAAATAATAATTACTACACCCTGTCATAAACATACAGCTAAGGGTAGCATAAAATCCCTCTTTACCCTGTAAAGGGTTAATTCCTCTTTTACCTGTAAAGGGTTAAGAAGCTCAGATAACCTGGGTGACACCTGACCAAAAGGACCAATAAGGGGAGAAGATACTTTCAAATCAGTGGGGGAAGGTTTTGGGCTGTCTCTCTCAGAGCCAGCTAAGAAACCAGGCAGGGAAATTCCATCTTCTTAAGTATATCTAGTCTTGCAGAAATAGTAAGTAATAGCAGAAAAGAAATGCATTAGATTACCTTTTGTTTTAGCTTGTGAATTTTCCCTGTGCTAAGAGGGAGGTTTATCCTTGTTTTTGTACTTTAAGGTTTTGCCTAGAGGGGAAATCCTCTGTGTTCTTGAGTCTTTTGTTATTCTGTAAAGTACTTACCATCCTGATTTTACAGAGGCAATTCTTTTACCTCTTCTTTAATTAAAATTCTTCTTTTAAGAACCTGATTGATTTTTCATTGTTCTTAAGATCCAAGGGTTTGGGTCTGTGTTCACCTGTACCAATTGGTGAGGATATTATTCTGAAGCCTTCCCCAGGAAAGGGGGTATAGGGGCTTGGGGGGATATTTGGGGAAGGCAGGGCTCCAAGTGGCCCTCCCTAAATGTTTGTTTAAATCACTTGGTGGTGGCAGCGATACTAAGGCTAGAAAGGAATTTGTGCCTTGGGGACGTTTTTAACCTAAGCTGGTAAAAATAAGGTTAGGGGGTCTTTCATGCAGGTCCTCACATCTGTACCCCAGAGTTCAGAGTGGGGAAGGAACCCTGACACACCCCCTCCCCCAACAAGCTTCAATCTCAAAAATCAAAGGACGCTACAACTGTATCCACCTCTCCAAGGGAGCCAGACCTCTGCCAAGCTTCTGATTTAGAATTTGCATTTTACAAGGGCAAATATCCCTGCCCTGTGCAAGTGCCAGGCCTAAATAGGTCACCCTGTTCTCCACTTGATTTCAGAGCTGTGGCTGTTCAAATCACTTCACTTCAGCAGCAGCTTCTCGTCAGCATGCTCAGGTTCCCTGCTCTTCCTTCTCCCATGGCCAGTCTTCTGCTCAGGAAAGCTCTTGGGAGAGAAATCAGAGAAGGCCGATGAATTCTGTCTTATTGAAGTGTGGAATGATTTGGATTCGGGTCAGACCGCGTTCTCCATCACACACCCAGCCCCAGAGGGAAAGCTGGGATGACTTGTGTTCCGAATAGGGGCCAGAGACAGCTTGGAAAATGACAACTTATTTTATTCAGAGGGAGAGATTAGTTTGACTGGGACTAATCAAAACTGCAGGAGCAAACTGGAGAAGCAAGAATCCAGTTTTTGTCTGTTGTTTGCGTCCTGGAAGTGCCTAGACGCTCTAATCAAGGTCAGGGCACCACTCGGATATACTGCTGTAAAATAGTGCTCAGCTTCTCCTTGACTGGGCTGTTAAAGTGACCTCATTGAATGGGAAACTGAGGCAGGCCACAGCAGAGCCACACTCAGCTGCAAGCAGGGTGCTCAGGAGTTGAGAGGCCTTTTAAAGGCTGGTGTAATTTAGGTTCAGGCCAGGCAGCTCCAATTAGGCTGAAAGTTTGGAGCCTCGTTAGTCTAGCAGGTTGAGTTGCTTGCAACGATTTTGCAGAGACAAAGGATTGTTAAATTGTATCCCAGGTTGAAACTGGCAATGGGCGAATCAGAGATTTGGTCCGGATTAACACCCAAAAGTTTGCATGTTGACTCGACCCATATGAGCCTCTGGGGTCTGCAGATCTCTCTCATACAACATTTTGTGCAGCATTTCTGCTTGCAGTCCCAGCCAGAAACAAGCAGCACAGAAAAGCATATGGTCACATTCAATCCCTGCAGAAGGCCCATCCAGAGATGTGCTTGCTTTTGTCATTGGCAAACTCCATACTTCTGTGCACCTCTCAGGTAAGGCTTTAAAGTACTGGCATTTTGTAAGTGATGTTGCCATCTAGTGGCCAGCCTACAGAGAGGCTGGGGCATCTATAGTTTTCCTTTTGTGCAATAGCAATCAGCCATTGACCTCAATGGTGCTTTAGCTACAGACGCTGGGTACGTCTACACTACCCGCCAGATCAGCGGGTAGTGATGGATCTATCGGGGATCGATTTATCGCGTCTAGTGTAAACGCGATAAATCGATCCCTGATCGCTCTGCCGGCAACTCCGGAACTCCACCACGGTGAGAGGCGGAAGCGGAGTCGACGGGGGAGCGGCAGCCATTACTTCGAGTCCTCGTGGCACAGGAGCAAGTGATTCTAAGTTGATCTAAGATACGTCGACTTCAGCTACGCTATTCTCATAGCTGAAGTTGCGTATCTTAGATTGATCTCCCCCCTTGAGGAGCTGACCCTGTGTCCTTAGAGCTGAAGGATTCAGGTTCCAAGCCTAGCTCTGTGTGTGAGACTTTTTTTTCCTGTTGGTTGCAGCGCAAATGCTTGAGGATCAATTTGACCCTAAGCATGTGAGCTAGACTCATTAGCCCGGTATGTAAGGCAAAGGATTCTCTGACCCACTTCAGAGCACTGGTCCATAGGTAAGTATGGTGTTACCAGCAGGGTACCAGTATGCCGAATTAATTAAGAGACCTGGAAGGTTTTGACAAAAGGGAAGGAGCTGAGATTTCCATTGGTGGACACCTCTTACCTGACCTCAGATACTCTGATGACAACGATGTTCTTTGCTACAACCACCAATGAAATGCAACGAACGTTGGAGACTGTAAAAAAAATGGTGAGTGAGGAAATGGACTATCCCCGGATGTGGCAAAAATGAAACGCATGCATGTTGACACAGATAACAAAGACAGGATGCAGGCAAACTTCATGATTAACAGGCAAGTTGTAGATGCAGTAGATTAATTCAGTTATCTGAGATCAGACATATCCACCTAAGGAGGCTCTTGCACAGAAACTGGAAGAAGACTAGGGATGGCTCAGTCAGCCACAGACTCCCTTAGGACAGTCTGGGGAACCTGTGTCATCTCAAAATGTACAAAGGTTCGACTGGTACAAGGGTCATTATTTTTCCACAGTGAGTTATGGATGCGAACTGTGGGAAATCAATGCTGCTGGGGGGGAAATGGAAGCCTTTGAGATGTGGTGCTGGTGGAGACACTTGCATATCTCCTGACGGAAAAGAAGATGTGTGATGGGGTGAGCTCCCCACACTCGCCCTGCAAGAGCTAAGTTGGGCCAGATGGGCCCAATCAGCTAATTAGGCTGAAAACTGGGGAGCTTTAAGCTGGAGGCAGCAGGTTGGAGAGAGGCTCACCTGTGCAGGAACAGACTGGGCCTATAAAGCCAGGTAGCGGGCTACAGACTGGAGTGTTGCTGAGAAAGGGCAGTCACTCCCTGGGAGGAGTGTTTTGGGGCTGCTTGAAAAGGCTGCAGGAAGGCAGGCAGTAGTTACTCCTTGGGAAGAGGGTTCTTGGAGCTGGTACGAACCAGAGAATAGGAAGCAGTCCAGGGAAGGAGCAGTGAGGGCAGGGAGAGGAAGCCCAGAACTGCTGAGCTGAGGGTCCGTGGACTGGAACCCAGAGTAGAGCGCAGGCCCGGGTTCCCCTACCAGACACTGAGGGAGTGGCACTGGGGCAGCGAATGGGCAGGCTGCCTAGGACAGTTGATGGACTGAACCCCGGAAGGGGGAACACTGAGTGACCTAGCCAGAGGGCTAAGTCACTGTAGCGGGGCAGTTACCCCGCTCCTGAGAGAAAAGGCTAGGCTGATTGGGGAAGCAGCCAGTTGGGGCCACGCCCCAATCAGGCCACACCTGGCCCTATTATAAGGGCTCAGGGAGGAGCTGGGTCAGTCTCTCTCTAGCTGTGGAGAGAGAAGGACTTGGCTGCCTGGGAGAAAAGGGTACCTGGAGCGGAGCAGTGCTGGGGAGTGGCCAGAGGAGCTGGGGAGCTCCAGCCTGGCAACTCTCCAGGCTGAGGCCTTGGTAAAGGCCTATGCAGGTAGTGGGGCTGGGAGGTGCAGCCCAGAGATAGGCAGAGGCAGCTGGCCAACGATGAGTGGTTTACAGACTGCCGTCTGCCCCAGGGAGCGGGGCCTAGATGACGACTGGCAGTAGCCACTGAGGCAAGGTGGGTGAGAGGGTTGGGGGTTCCCCTGGGAGGGGAGACCCAGAGCGTAGTGGGGTACTGTGGGGGAAGAACCCTGAGGTGAAGGGCACCGGGGTCCGGGAGGGACACGGGGGCCAGCGGCAGGCAAGTCACCAGCCACCAGAAGGCGCTCTGAGTGCTGGAGAGCTAATTCCCAAGACAACCAGCAGGAGGCACCACACCAGCGAGTCTCACTTCACTACAAAGAGGATGCTGTGGGTCCTGGAGCAAGAGGAGCTGTAGACCAGAGTCAGAGCGATGGCATGCAAACCATGGACGGGGGCGTTAGCCTGGAAAACTTATCCCAAAGTGACCAGGAGGAGGCGCCAGCGCAGTGGATAGTGGAGCACCCCACAACACTACGTTAGAAATATTTTTGGAGAACCAGACCCTGCTGTCGGAAATCAACAGGCACAAACTTATGTACTTTGGTCACATCAGGCATGGAGATGGAAATAACCTTGAGAAAGTGAACATGGCAGAAATGGTGGTGGGTCATTGTAGCAGGGGACAAGCAGCAAGGAGACGGATAGATTGTGCAGCAGATCACTGGGAGGTCAGCTGAGGAATGCTTGAAGCTAGCAATGGATCGAGAAGGGTTCTGAAAACTATGCTCTGATGTCACCAAAATTCAGACATGAATACATGGACTTTACTTACTTACTTGGCTCAAAGGCCAAGGATGGAAATGCTGCAGTGGGAAAGTTGCAGTGAAATGATCTGCCCTTAATCGTTTCTGTGCCCTACAGTGTGACCTTGTCTTGCGTTGGCCATTTGACATTATGAACAGCGCCGTCCCTAGCTATTTTCGTGCCCTATGCAGCCCGCCCACGGGGGGGCTGTGTGGGGCCCCAGGGAGGGGGAGACGGGGGGGGTTGGCCCCAGGCCACCGCGGGGGGGAGAGGGAGGGGACTGGCCCCAGGCTTCCGTGGGGGACTGGGGGGAGGAGGGGATGGCCACTTCCTGCGGGAAGTGGAGTGACCCGGCACCAGGAAATGTGGTGTCCCAAATTTCCTGGTGCCCTACGCAGCTGCGTACTTTGCGTATGGGTAAAGACTATTATGAAACATTTTGATTTATTTTCTAAAATTCTGAGATTTTGGCTTCTAGTCCTGATTTGGGACAAAACCCAAATTTAAGAAATCTCGGAATGTCCCACAGGATGGTTAATTCTGTTTTTCAGTGAGCTGAAACCTTAAAGTCAATATATCGCTGGTGTCAGGTGCCAGACAGGACAAGTGCAACTCAGACAACGACAGGGCAAACTCTGGCCACATCCCAGCCTGCCTTATCCTAACCTGGATGGATAACCCACTGAGGGCAGTTCAGTCCCCTGGGCTCCCTCCATCCTTGGACTCTCTACTGAGATTGCCAGCAAAGGGGACTAATGAGTATCGGCTGTCTTGAGCCTCTCCCTTCTTCCTAAGTGAAGGCTGGAAGGTGCCCTGTCGTCTTGTAACTAAACAATTCTGAAAGTGCACAGCACTGATTGACTGTATCCATCTCGTTTGTAGGGGGGGAGAGGAGAGGATCCATTTTAAAAGCCCATTTTCAGAGGGGCTGGCACAGTCACTGTCCACTAAAATTGACATCTGAGGTATGTCTACATTGCAATTTAAACCCAGGGTTAATAGTACGCAAGTAAGCAGATCCTGGGTTTGTTAACCTAGGCTTGAGCATCTACACTTATTTGTAACCCCAGCTTAAGAATTGTCGAACTCTAGGTGCCAGTTTGAGGCTCCAGTGTCTACACTGAATTATGCAGGCCTGAGTCCAACCGCCTGTATCCCAGACTTCCTAATGCCCTTCCAAAATGTGGCCGCTCTGGCCCTTTATTTGTGGTGCCATGTGGGGAAACTTGGCTGTCCACCAAACCCGGCTGTCCAGAGGACAAAGGAAGTCAGCCCGTGGGATTGTGGAATACTTTTGGCAGACTCCCAGGGCACGAGTCTAGTGGTGCTGCGTCTACACTGCAAAGCAACAGGGCTCACTCTCGGACCCTCCCTTCCCATGGGGTCCTGGGACCCAGCCCTGGGTTAACATGATTTGTGTGTAGATGAAAGGAGAAGCCACAAACTAACTAATTCCCACAGCATCCTAATTAGGCAGGTGTTATCCCTTCTGTAAAATGGAGAAACTGAAGCGCACAGTCCACTAGATTCAATTTGCAGGGCATTTTTTAAGACGTTCACGGGTGATGGATGTTTACAGGTGCTGGAAGGGAAAACTGGCAGGCAGAAGAACAAGAGGCAGAAAAAGATCTTGGATGTGGTATCCTGGGTGTATCAAAAACTATTCATCCCCAACGAGATTAGCAGACAGCTGTAGAATGGGCTACCATGGTTGCAAATCTCCAGTAATGGAGATGCCATGTAAGAAGAAATCTCCCAGTCCTACAATCAGTCCACTAGATGTCATAGAATCATAGATTATTAGGGTTGGAAGGGACCTCAGGAGGTCATCTAGTCTAACCCCACTGCTCAAAGCAGGACCAATCCCCAAATGGCCCCCTCAAGGATTGAACTCACAACGCTGCATTTAGCAGGCCAATGCTCAAACCACTGAGCTATCCCTCTGCTGGACTCCTCAGGCTGGATTTTTAAAGGTATGTAGGTGCCTAAAGATGCAGACAGGCACCTAGTGGGATTTTGGAAAGCATCTCTGTTTCCCATCTGTAAAATGGGGTAATAACCCTTTCTTTCCTTCCCTCTGTCTTGTCTATTACAACCCTAAGCTCCGTGTTTGTATGTGTGATGTTTGTACAGCACCTAGTGCATTTGGGGGCCCTGATCATAATTGGGGTTTATAGGTACTACTGCAATAAATAAAGTAATAGTTATCCTAAGACTATTGCAACTTTAATAACTGGAAATGGCCATAAGATGGCAGCAGAATCAAAGCTTGGGAATTGGGGGGCCTCCACACTGTACAAATTGAGGAAGAGCTTGTCCACCTGTCTCTGGGGTGAGTTGCCGCACGCACTCCGGTGTTGCACTGTAACTGCCCCGTGCAGGCCCTGCTAGCTCAAACTAACACGTGCCTAGTTTAAATTAACATAGTTGCGTTAATGCAAACAAAGTACCTTTTTCGTTTGTGCTAGCAGGGTCTGCGGAGGGCAGTTCCAACCCAACACGTTGGAGCACGCTGCAATTCACCCCCCTGGCATCTGCGCTGTGGGGCCATGTAGACAAGCCCAAAACGGCATGTGGCTGCTGAGATTCCTTAAGAACTGAGGTCCTCATTGACTTCAGCTGGGATTGTAGGTGCTCAGCATTTCTGAATATCAGGCCCCAAGCCCGTTTCCACCCACCCTCCCCCTGCTTTCTACTGCCCTAACCTGTAAAGCTACTTTTCTGTTTTCAGAATCACAGCGGTAAAAATCAAGTGACTCTGAAAAGTGATTGCATAAAAATGGGACCTTCGTAGCTCTAGTGATCCGCTCCGGTTGTGCAGTTATAGTCCGAGCTGCTGCTGTTTATACAGGCGGCGGCTATGGGAAGATCATAGAATATCCACACATAGGAAGGCAGAGAATAGAGTTGCAATTGTGGTTTAGGTTTAGGGCCCAATCCTGGAAAGTGCTGAGTGCTTCAGAGAGGTGCTGAGTTTCCCCCACTTGGGAATTGAGATTGCTCTGCCTTTTGCGAGAGTGAGCAGTAGACAGGTAGTGTGGCCTAGTGAATAGCACTCTGGCCTGGGACTCAGGCTATATGGGGTTCCGGTTCCAGCTCTGCCACTAGCCTTCTTGAGTAAGTGGTGATGCTGTTCTGTGCCTCAGTTTCCCCATCTGTAAAATGGGGATTATGATACTAATTTCCTTTGTAAAGTGCTTTGACATCTGCTGAGGAAAAGCACTGTGTAAGAGCTAGGTATTATGAATCCTTTTTATTAGCATGGCTCCAATGACCTGCCCTCCACTATACCATGTCATGCCTGAGTCTAACCTCCAGTAGGACTGGGGAGAACTGGTCGAGAAAAATAAATTTCATGGCACATTTCAGAGTAAGAGATTGTCGTCCCCCCCCCCCCCAAAAAAAAAGTTTTAGTCTAAATAGTCAAGACAGACAAAAGCTAGGAGGGGAAAGGAGAGGGCTAGAGAGATGAATCGACTTGTCCAGGTTCATACAGCAGGGGCAGAGGACTAGAATCCAGGTGTCCTGCGTTCCAGTTCAATGGCCTGTCCACTGGACCAGACTTCTTCCTGTGTCTTCATCATGCTGTCTGATTAGTCCTATCTCCCTTTATTACAACAGATTTGGGCTGCAACTACAATGCACATTTTCAAAGTAATTCTCCCACCATTGGTCTTGCACTGGGGGATGGGGTGTGTGAACCCGCACGGGGTAGCAAGGGCGTAAGGAGCAGCTGTGGTCACAGGAGGCTACCCAGAGGTGGAGATTCAAAGGGCCTGGCACAGATCACTCAGTGCAAGGGAATAGACTAGCACTGGTAGCTCCTGCAAGAATCCAGTGGGAGTCCCGCTCCGCCTTCAAGCAGGCCCCAACTCGGAGCCACAAGCCACCGCAGATGACTCACGAGCAGGGAAGGGAATCTCCTGACCCCTTCTAGGGGGATTCATTGCAGCTTATCACAGTCACTCAGTGCATGGTTGTCTGCTGGCTGGGAGCATCCAGGTAGGGAGCTACAGCAGCAGAGCATCTTAAGTGCATCACCCTGCCCCAGAATAGAGCAGCGAGAAGTCCTCCAGGCAGCCTAGAGTGGCTGCCGAGGAGTGGCCAATCAAGAGGGGCTGCTGGAACAACCAATAAGGGGCCAGAAGGGCCAGATAAAAAGCAAGCAGCAGAGCATAGTCTTCAGTTGCTGTGTGGTGCTTAACTAGGGAGGATTGGGTGGCTAGATGAGCAGCAGGACTGCGGACAGCTCACTGTAGAGAGCTCATCAGACAGAACCAAACCCAGAGAAGGCTGCCAAAGACCAGGTGCCTGGCTGGCTGGGTAGAATAGCAGCAGGGCCATGAAAAGGTCAGTGCGGGTATGCTGAGCCCAGGGGACTGAGCACAGAATCTGGCCAGACTCGACAAGGGTGGTGCGATGGGCCCTGCTGGTCTGTTTGCAGACTGAGCCCAGGGAGGGCTGCTGAAAAGGACACCACCTGTGGGTACTGAGATGGGCCCTGGCTGCGTGGTTGAAAAAGGCAGCGCCTCTGGGAAGAAGCCTAAGGGCTACAGCCCTATACCAGGACCATGATACACACTCAAGACTGTATACCCCCAACGCGGGGACAGTGTATGCGGCTCGGCTGGATAGCTGAGTCACTGAAGACCTGCCAAGAGAACCATTGGCCGGGGGGCGCTCACGAGAGGCAGGTGCCACCCCATTGAAAGAACTAAAACCAAACGTAGGCTCACACCCAACCAACCAGGGGGGCCGCCTGCGAGAGGTGGGTGCCACCCCCATGAAAAAGACACTGATTGCAGGCATATTGGCCAAAGAAAGGTGGCTCTCACAAGAGGCAAGTGCCAACCCCCTTACACAAGCAAATAAAAGTGAAAACACCCATCTAAAACTTAATCTGTTAGGGCACGGTCTTTAAGATGTTTTTCCTCACCAATTACTCTTAGTCCAGCATGGCTGACTGTCTCTCAGTCAGAACGTCCCACAGAATTATCAGAGGCCCATTTCCCTTGTCTTCTTAGGTGAAAGATAATTTTGGAGGTCATTGCCCCTCTCTGGATAGTCCAGTACACCTTTGAAAAGCATCTCTCAAAGTTTGACTGTTTCAAGAAGCAGGAAGGCTTCCTGCAGGTGCAGCCTCCCTCAAACATTGATAGTTGAGTCATTACCTCCGCCCATAGTTAGCTTGATGGCTTTGTTTACCTTTTATGTAAACATACCTTCATTGGCTATGCCTGATGACTGCGCTGATTAGACAAGTTGTCTGCATGGGTCACAACTGAGAATACCAAATTCAAGACAAACTGCTGCGAAATAAGGCAGACACACCCCAAAACTGGTAGCTATTCTCCCATAGATATACCAGACCAGCAGCAAAAGTAAACTTCTGTTTCACCACACTGGCTAACAAGAAGTCAGAAAAGCAGTCTCCTTAGGTATTCCAGTCCTTGTATCACACCAAAAACAGTAGACTTAATGATGAGTGGTTATTTAAAACCAATTTCATCAAACCAAAGTTTCTTCTGATCCCAAAGGAGCAGCAACGTACCCAGGTCAATATATAACTGAGATCTTACCCAATAATCATGCTGTTGCCGATCCTTTAGTATCTAATATCTAAAGGTTTATTTACAAAAAGAAAGAAAGGTGAGAGTTAAAATTGGGTAAAGGAATTAAATACAAACAATAAATGCAAGGTTCTTGGATCAGGGTTGTAGCAGTGATGGAATAAACTGCTGGCTTGTTAAGTCTCTGGTTGCTTCCAAATCATTGCAAGGTCCTCAGTCCCTTGGTTAGAATGCTTCCATTAGTACAAATTCATAGTCCAGAGGTTTGAGCAGGAAAGAAGCCAAATGGAGATGTTTCCAGGGACTTTTATAGCTTCTTCCAGGTGAAGGGAAACCCATTGTTCTAGTTTGTGGAAAATTACAGGTAACAAAGATGGTATTTGGAGTCACATGGGCAAGTCACATGTCCATGCATGCTTTGCTTAGTCATAGTAGAGGCCATTACCCATACTGTAGTTAGAACATTCACATGAAAGTCCATCAGGTGTGGATAGGCATCTTCCATGGTCCATTGTGAGTTAAGTGTACCCTGATGGGCCATTCAGCTTGAATAGTCGCTTCATGATGAGATGGCTAAATACCCTGTCAGTGTTACCACATGAGCAAACACATTTGAAATACAGGTACATAGATAATATTCATAATTTCGGATGCCAAAATGATACATGCATACAAACGGGATAATCATATTAAGCAAATCATAACTTTTCCACTGACACCTTACTTGACATACTTTGTACGAGATTTGTTGCGATTATATAACAGTGGTAGCAACAATGATCTACATGGTCTTATTTTAACCCGATACCGTCACACAAGCAAATACACAATTCTTTCTGATCCACACATGCTAACTCTCCAACCACCTTGTGAGCTTTGAAATATTGTGAGGCTAATGATAAAGTTGTATGAGAATTGGCTACAATGGGATTGGGCCCTTTGGACTTTCCCCAGTCCACATACTGACCATGTTTATGAGGGGCGTGGATGCACTGTTGACGCTAAAGCCAGGCAGACTGGTTTAAAGCACTGAGAACCACAGTGGTCTCTCTTTTTAAAAATAAAGTCTGCCTTATTTTTAGAAGTTTATTTTTATCAACATCATCCACAGGATTCCCACCTGAATTTACTAGATATTTTTAATGGGCCAATAGAAACTTTCTCCCTTTAAACAATTTTTCAATTAAAAAATAACTTTTCAAACAAAACAAAACATAGAACTGCACGTTTTCAATTTGGTTGAAATTTTGGATGAAAAACAACCAACATTGGGAGCTTTCTGTCTTTTCCCTCCCCTGCATTATAGTTCCCCACCACCTCCACCCCTTTTTCAGAGGAAAGAAAGGTTTGTGGGAAAGGGAGGGGGGGAAACAAAAAAAATGTTTTAATTTGAATGCAAAGCCAAAAAAATCACCAAAAAACCTTGAACAAAATGAAAATGTTCAGATTTTATTTTTTGGCAGAATATATATATAAAATAGCATTTTTCAATGAGCTCCATTTATTTATCATTTCTGAGCACCAAGTTCTGTGCTAGTCATCTGACCGAGAAGGAAGGACACAGACCCCACTTTGAAGCAATCACAATCTTGGAATTTATTAATCTAGGCCAGAAGGGACCATAAGAACGGCCATACTGGGTCAGACCAAAGGTCCATCTAGCCCAGTATCCTGTCTTCCGACAGTGGCCAATGCCAGGTACCCCAGAGGGAATGAACAGAACAGGCAATCATCAAGTGATCCATCCCCTGTCACCCATTCCCAGCTTCTGGCAAACAGAGGCTGGGACACCATCCCTGCCCATCCAGGCCAATAGCCATTGATGGACCTATCCTCCATGAACTTATCTAGTTCTTTTTTGAACTTTGTTATAGTCTTGGCCTTCACAACATCCTCTGGCAAGGAGTTCTCCAGGCTGACTGTGCGTTGTGTGAAAAAATACTTCCTTTTGTTTCTTTTAAACCTGCTGCCTATTAATTTCATTTGGTGACCCCTAGTTCTTGTGTTATGAGAAGAAGTAAGTAACACTTCCTTATTTACATTTTCTACACCAGTCATGGTTTTATAGACCTTTATCATATCCCCCCTTAGTCATCTCTTTTCCAAGATGAAGAATCCCAGTTTTATTAATCTCTCCTCATATGGCAGATGCTCCATACCCCTAATCATTTTTCTTTCCCTTTTCTGAACCTTTTCCAAGTCCAATATATCTTTTTTGAGATGGCAGACCACATCTGCACACAGTATTCAAGATGTGGGCGTACCATGTATTTATATAGAGGAAATATGATATTTTGTGTCTTATCTATCCCTTTCTTAATGATTCACAATATTTTGTTTCTTTTTTTGACTGCTGCTGCACATTGAGTGGATGTTTTCAGAGAACTCTCCACATTGACTCCAAGATCTCCTTCTTGAGTGGTAGCTAATTTAGACCCCATCATTTTATATGTATAGTTGGGATTATATTTTCCAATGTGCATTACTTTGCATTTATAAACACTGAATTTCATCTGCCATTTTGTTGCCCAGTCCCCCAGTTTTGTAAGATCCTTTTGTAGCTCTTCGCAGTCTGCTTGGGACTTAACTATCTTGAGTAATTTTATATCATCTTCAAATTTTGCCACCTCACTGTTTATCCCTTTTTCCAGATCATTTATGAATATGTTGAATAGGACTGGTCCCAGAACAGACCCCTGGGGGACGATTTACCTCTCTCCATTCTGAAAACTGACCATTTATTCCTACCCTTTGTTTCCTATCCTTTAACCAGTTATCAGGCCATGAGAGGACTTTCCCTCGTATCCCATGACTGCTTACTTTGCTTAAGAGCCTTTGGTGAGGGATCTTTTCAAAGGCTTTCTGAAAATCTAAGTACATTATATCCACTGGATCCCCCTTGTCCACATGCTTGTTGACCCCTTCAAAGAATTGTAGTAGATTTCCCGTTACAAAAACCATGTTGACTTTTCCCCAACAAATTATGTTAATTTGTGTGTCTGACAATTCTATTCTTTACTATAGTTTCAACCAGTTTGCCCAGTACTGAAGTCAGGCTTACCGGCCTGTAAGTGTCGGGATCACGTCGGGAGCCCTTTTTAAAAATTGGCGTCACATTAGCTATCCTCCAGTCATTTGGTACAGAAGCTGATTTAAATGTAGGTTACAAACTACAGTTAGTAGTTCTGCAATTTCACATTTGAGTTCCTTTAGAACTCTTGGGTGAATACCATCTGGTCCTGGTGACTTATTGCTGTTTAGTTTATCAGTTTATTCCAAAACCTCCTCTAATGACACCTCAAACTGGGACAGTTCCTCAGATTTGTCACATAAAAAGGATGGCTCAGGTTTGTGAATCTCCTTCACATCCTCAGCCGTGAAGACCGATGCAAAGAATTCATTTAGTTTCTCCGCAATGGCCTTATCATCCTTGAGTGCTCCTTTAGCATCTCGATTGTCCAGTGACCCCACTGGTTATTTAGCAGGCTTCCTGCTTCTGATGTACTTAAAAAAAATTGCTATTACTTTTTGAGTCTTTGGCTAGCTGTTCTTCAAATTCTTTTTTGGCCTTCTTAATTATATTATTACACTTCATTTGCCAGAGTTTATGCTCCTTTCTATTTTCCTCAGTAGGATTTAACTTCCACTTTTTAAAGGATGCCTTTTTGCCTCTCACTGCTTCTTTTACTTGGTTGTTTAGCCACTGTGGCTCTTTTTTGGTTCTCTTTGGGATATACATTTAAGTTGAGCCTCTGTTATGGTGTCTTTAAAAAGTTTCCATGCAGCTTGCAGGGATTTCACTTTTGGCGCTGTACCTTTTAATTTCTGTTTAAGTAACCTCATTTTTGTATAGTCCCCCTTTCTGAAATTAAATGCTACAGTGTTGGGCCGCTGTGGTGTTTTCCCCACCACAGGGATGTTAAATTTAATTATATTATGGTCTCTATTACCAAGCGGTCCAGCTATATTCACCTCTTGGATCAGATTCTGTGCTCCACTTAGGACTAAATCAAGAATTGTCTCTCCTCTTGTGGGTTCCAGGACTAGCTGCTCCAAGAAGCAGTCATTTAAGGTGTCAAGAAACTTTTTCTCTGCATCTCGTCCTGAGGTGACATGTACCCAGTCAATATGGGGTTAGTTGAAATCCCCCATTATTATTGAATTTTTTATTTTTATATCCTCTCTAATCTCCCTGAGCATTTCACAGGCCATAAGACTTTGTTGAATGAACTGGTGTTTGAACTTGAGCAGATCGTTTAGAAAATCATCCGCTCTTGATTCAAAGATTTCCAGTAATGGAGAATCCACCACCATCCTTGGTAAGATATTCCCATGGTTAATTACTTTCTCTATTAAAAACGTGCACCTTATTGCTAGTCTGAATTTATCTAGCTTCAGTTTCTGGCCATTGGATCTTGTTTTATCTTTGTCTGCTAGACTGAAGACCCCGCTATTAATAAATTTCTCTTCGCCATGTAGGTACCTAGACTGTGGTCAAGTCACCTCTTTAACCTTCTCTTTGTTAAACTAAACAGCTTGAACTCCTTGAGCATTTCACTATAATGCAGCGTTTCCAATCCTTTAATCATTCCTGTGGCTCTTCTCTGAACCCCCTCCTATTTATCAACATGCTTCTTGAATTGGGGACACCAGAACTAGGCACAGTATTGCCGCAGTGGTTGCACCAGTGTCAAATCCAGAGGTAAAATAACTTCCCTACACCTACTCAAGAGTCCCCTTTTTATACACCACAGGATCACATCAGCCATTTTGGGCACAACAGATGATTATCCACCATAACAGTTGATTATCCACCATAACCCCCAAGTCTTTTTTCAGAGTTGCTTTTTCCCAGGATAGAATCCCCCATCCTATAAATATGGCCTGCATTCTTTATTCCTAGATACATCACTTTACATTTGGCTGTATGAAAGATGCATCACTTTACATTTGGCTGTATGAAAATGCATATTGTTTACTTGTGCCCAGTTTATCAAGCGATCCAAATTGCTTTGTATCGGTGACCTGTCCCCTTCGTTATTTACCTCTCCTCCAATCTCTGTGTCCTCTCCAAACTTTATCAGCGATGATTTTATGTTTTCTTCTAGACATTGGTAAAACTGAAATAGCGTAGGGCCAGGCCAGGATCCTGCTAGAAACACACCTGCTCAGGGATGATTCCCCATTCCCAATTACATTTTGAGATCTGTCAGTTAGCCAGTTTTTAATCCATTTAATATGTGCCATGTTAATTTTATGTCATTCTAGTTTTTTAATCAAAATGTCCAGAGTTACTACTCAGATGAGACACAAGAGTCATAAGCAGACAAGGGCACAGGACGGAGGGAGGGCAAGGTGCCCAGGAGATGGTCATAAAGTTACTTAGGAAGGCAGGTGCATAGATCAGTGTTTCTGATAATATTTTCCCCACTGTCTCTGTATGTCATTTTTCAACAGTGTCTGCAGCACCTTTGATGCATTCTACACATGGTACAATATGTTCCAACCATATATTTGCTGTCACATGTCTGCATTATTAATATATCCAGGGAGGCAAGTAGAATATAATTATTCACTGCAATAAGCATTTTCAGTTAAATAGCCAATGACTGGGATTTCAGGGCTATTCTTAGCCTTGGGGTTTAGATAGCTGTGACATAGTACCTCTTCCTTTGCCACTTGCTCTGAATAAGAACAAATTCCTCCTCCTCCTCCTCCTCTAATACATAAGTTATTTAGCCTCTTGTATTCCTGGATGCAAAAGCCATTAATGCATTAAGCCTCACAAATGCCCTGTGATGTAAGGAAGTGTGGTTATACCCTCCAGATGCTACCTGGGAGAGAGTGATCAGTTTCTAGGACCGTGACAGAAGTGTGGACAGAAACTGGTTGAAAGTTTGTCAAAATTTTGCATGAAATTCAGACAATCAAAATTTGTTTCCATTCCAGTTTGGAATGAAAACAGATATTTCTGAAAAGTCCTGGGAAACAAAAATGCCAAGAACTTTTCTTTGTTGTTTCAGAGCTTAGAGCGTGTTTGTATTAGCTGTTATATAACCTCGGCAGGCTGTCACCCTCCAGCTATCCTCCCCCCTCCCACCCCACATACACACACCTCACCCAGTATTTGTTCCTATATAAGTAGAAGGACAGACACATGTTGAACTGCTTTGCTGAATGGGGACCTAAATGAAGTGTAATCAGTGAATCCAAGGGCAAGTTACAACTATCACCTCCACAGGGATGTAATGATGTAAACAAGCTGGGCCAATGTCCTCGAGTGGCTGCAGGATTTATATAAACCCAGATGTCTGGAAGAGAAGTTCGCGTGAAGTGGTATGAGGCCTAGATGGGTACCTGCTTGGTGTATTACTCTGACGCTTAGTGACACAGGCATGGGAATAATCAGGGGACATGATGCAGCTGACTAAATAAATTTGAATGACCAGAATGAAAATTGTTTTCTAAATTAACCTTTAGACAGTCCTAATGTATTAATGGAGTTTGGTTTGAGCTCCCTTCAGGGCAAAGAACACACACCGAGGCATGCTCCCTGTAACAGGCCAGTCTGTCCCCTTTCAGGGAGTAGTAGAGTTTGGGGCCAGCTGTCCCTGTTCCATGTCATGGCCCCTTTAAGGAAATAGGTATATAAGGCCTGGTCTACACTGGGGGGGCGATCAATCTAAGATACGCAACTTCAGCTACGAGAATAGTGTAGTTGAAGTCGACGTATCTTAGATTGAAGTAAAATTACTTCGCGTCCTTGTGGCGCTGGATCGATGGCCGCGGCTCCCCCATTGACTGGATTCCTAGTTTTCCAATTATTAAAAGGGATATTTAGGGCTGACATCAAACATGATAAAAGGTAAAAGAATGAAATAAAAATTGCAGCTGTTTGGATCTGAATTCAGTTTTTCCTCTCACTTCGATTAAAATAGCTGATTTTCTTATCCATAGGCCCAAATCCTGTATTATTTATGCAGGTAGAATGCCCATTAACTTCATCTGACTTCTTTGTCTGTAAGCAGGATCTGAATGAACTCTCCCCGACAGCTAGTTGGGGAGGGGGAGAGACTTAAGGAGCAAACTGTATTTACATGAACACACCTACTCTGCCTAGGTGTCTAGCAGATAGAGCTGTGTTGCTCAAAGTGGTCAACTTTGGCTGGTGTTACTTACAAATCACGTTAGTACTGAATGCCGGGATAGTGAAATGTTGTTATCAATGTTGGTGTCTTTATTGTCTGAGTAAGGGGGAGCAGCACTGTGCTTTATTAACCTGTCCCAAATGAGGGGGTCACACTCAGCTGAAAGGACCTCATTAAGCCAGGGGCTCAAATGCCAGACCCCTGTGAAAGTAGAGAGAGGTGTCCCAGCCAAGAGGTGTGGACTCTCCCTACAGGTCCCCAGTCTGGTTTAACCTGTTTCTCTCCACTGTTCAAAGATAGAGCTACATAGGCTTCATTAGGAGCCTTTTGTTATTTTAAGTACTCAGTGAGAGCTGAAATCATTTGTGGTAGGGCAGTATTTCTGCCCAGCATGCTGAGAGCTAAAAATCACTAAGAGACTGACCTACAGAGGTCACAGCAGAAAGGCAGGTGGAGCAGAAGGTGACTGACGGGTGGGAGAAAGTGGCAAGCAGTTGCCAGCGGGAGCGGCCGGCGAAAGTGGTGAGCAGCCGCTGGCGGGGCAGGTCAGGCAGCGAGGAACCGCGGCTGGCGGGGCAGGCCAGGCGGCGAGGAACTGTGGCTGGCGGGGCAGGCCTGGCGGCGAGGAACTGTGGCTGGCGGGGCAGGCCTGGCGGCAAGGAACTGTGGCTGGTGGGGCAGGCCTGGCGGCGAGGAACCGCGGCTGGCGGGGCAGGCCAGGCGGCGAGGAACTGTGGCTGGCGGGGCAGGCCTGGCGGCAAGGAACTGTGGCTGGTGGGGCAAGCAAGGTGCCTTCTTCCCCGGGTGGGAGGTGAATTCACACAGCTACACCTATGAACCCTGGGTCCTCACTGACCAAGGACAACCACTGTGAGTGGGGCATGGTGAGGGAGCAGAGTGGGCACAGAAAAGGAACTTTTGATTGTAGAACTCAAGAACATAAAGCAGAAGACTCTGCCCCTCACACTCTGGGATGGGTGTCCTGCTCACAGTTTTATTTTTATGAATCCTGCTTGTGGCATGTTCCCTAATTAATGTTGGGTGATTTCTCTCCTTTCATTAAAAGTTTCTTTTCTACACTCAGACTCTAAGCTTGCAAGTGGAGAAGTATTGCCTCTCAGAGGTGCCCAGGGGTGGTGTGTAATTGTCCCAGGTTACTGGGTGGAGGCATGAGCCAGTTCTGTGGTATATTGTTGAAAAGGAACCCCTAGATATTGAATCCGGCCCTGGTTGCTGCCGGCTCCACCTGGCAGAAGGGTTACATGTCTTATTAAGTAAGGACTATAACTCAATACAATCATCAGGGTGCATAATATAGCTTACCTAGCACAGGGTAGCTCTTATATTAATTACATTATTTCCAAAAATATATCATTAAGTTGTAGTCATCTTTACTGTCATATGGGTGTTCCTGGCGATATTCTTCTGTCTCACTGAAGAATTTTGACCTCCTTTATTTGTTAAATAGTAATTTTTTCCATAACTGGTGATCAACTTATCCAATAACTTCTGCCGAAACCCATCAAATGTTGATAAATTAGACAGATCTTTGTTAAACAGTGTTTTAATAAAGTGGAAGTCACTGGGATTTAGTACATCCACTGCTTTGCATTCGGTACGCAGCCAGGGTGAAATCCTGGCCCAATGGACGTCAATGACAAAACTCCCACTGATGTCCCTGGAGCCAGGATTTCACTCCAATTGTTTTTTGGAGCATCTCTGATTCTAGAATCAATCTTTTCTAGAGGAACAAGTTGCTCTTTCAGGTGCTGCTTTGCTCTTGGTCCAGTGACGCATGATACACTTTCTGACCACCTACAAGATGACACCAGCCTTTTTCTTTCGATCTGTCCACTCTTGCATTATTGCCTTGCCACACTCCTGGCAGCTGCAAACCTCCAGCACTGACTCTTGCTGTCCTGTCACCTGACCACAGAAGTTCTAGGTCAATCTCTATGCCTAGAATTCATGACAGAAGGTTCCTATTTCAGATACTCTTAGTAGTTGTTTCTATTGATTATATCATCTGTTGCTAATCTAGGATCCCATGTTTTAAAAATATATGGTCCTTTTGATATGGCTTAACTCTCATTAAGTCTGAGGTGCTATTACACATATGCCGAGAAAAGATTATCCCCCCTCATGTTATTCTATGTGAAATATTCTTGATAATTTTTAGTATCAGAGAGTTCTCCAAGGATTGACAGGCTCCAAAGCTCCTCTCCTTTAAAATATTTAGTCTCTGCTATGGTGGTTCATGTTCTTCTGGCTGGTCCCATATGCTTTTATTAAGCACATTTTGTTAATTATAATCATTTTTTAAAATTCAGCACAACACGCTAATTAATTTCACATTTCCCTGGCAGATCTTGACAAGATGGGAAGCACCTGCAGAGGTGGAGTGTGAATGTGTGTGTGTATTAAGTGGTGACTGGAGAACCAGGGAATTGGGGTTCTTTTGGCTGTCTCAGGAATCTAATTAAAACAAATCCCAAAGCACTGAATTTTGAGGAGATACAAAAACTAAACATCTAGAAACAGGGGTAGGAAAAAGCCATCATCCATAATTTATTCAAACCCTTCCTAAAATATCCTTGGCCACAATTATGTATTAATTCTATGTTAGTGGCACATAGGCACCCCAATCAAAGATTAGGCCCTCATTGTTGTAGGTGCTGTACAAGCATGTAACAAAGACAACAGCTCCTGCCCCAGAAAGCTCACAATCTAAGTGACAGACAAGATGCAACAGGAATCCAAAACAGTCAAATATAGAGGGAAAGAGTGGGAGGATGAGGCAAATGAACAGAGCTAAGCAGAGAGTTGTGTTCATAATAATTCTTTAAAAAAAAAAACTGAGAAGGGAGTTACTGGATTCCCCAATGCACGCTGGATTCTGTGTGTCTCCTCTAGTCCACAGCTTCTCAAGCCAGGAGAAATGAACAGGTATCCGGAGTTATAATTCCCCTCTCTTTCTTTATGGGCTATAGGGAAAGGATCTCCTATGGGAGGGGGGTCTTGAACCTTTTCTCGGTTGTAATATGGGGTCGTGGGGAGGGGAACATTGAAACCCACTGCTCAAGATAAGCTCTTGAGAGCAGGGATTGTCTTGAACAAGAGCAAAGCAGTGTCAGCGCTAAAGAAATAATAAGTGTCTGGCGTTTTAGCCACACAACTGCTGTTAAAGTGAGGGAGAAATGCAGACTTGAACCTGGGCATTGCTCTGGAAATGGATGGAAAGCAGTCGGAACCCTGGGGCTGATTGTCTACTGTAGCAAAAAGAACAGGAGTACTTGTGGCACCTTAGAGACTAACAAATTTATTTGAGCATAAGCTTTCGTGGGCTACAGCCCACTTCTTCAGTTGCATAGCAATAGCTGTAGCAATAGCTCTGTAATGGGGCAGATTCTGAGCTGTTAATTTCCTCAGCACAGAAAGTGCAGCCCCCGGGGCGTTAAGGGCAAAGATGGCTCTAAGCCAACTGGATTATGTGCTGCTGCAAGGGCTGAAACGGCCCTCTGGGGCCTTAATTTATGGCAGCCTCTTGGAATCCCCATAGTGTGTTCAGCACCATGGACATGGCCACTGCTGCCCTGATCCACCCAACCTCAACACTAGGCTTGCCACAGGGCAGGATTAGGTTGTTCACATCAGCCCTATGTTGGGAGAATTCTCTCCCAGACCTTTGTGGCTCCTTTGCGGCGTGGCCTCATCAGCCGGGCCCTATTAGGGCTGGGAGAAGTGGGTGGGAAATTGTTCACAGCATTTTGTTTTTAGTGGTTTGCCACATTGTTTCGGGCTGGGTTTTTTTTTTGTTTGTTTGTTTTTTGCACCCTGGAAAAAAATTTTCACATAAAAATTCATACTTTTCCGCAGCTTAGCTGGCAAAATCCACTTTCAGTTGGAAATGTCGGGTGTTGTCTACTTCCTGCCCTGGCCTCTACCGAGAAGTCCTGGAAGGATAAATCAACACACACCTCTGTCGTATAGTATCTAGCCAGACGCACACAGCAAAGGGAGACAGTGATAGAAGCAGCCAGGGACATGCTCCTCACTTCCAGAGCTGGCACAGGGCTCTGTACTGGGTCTCACACCCTCAAGGCCCACCCCACTCTGTGGTCCAGCCAGGCCAGAGGGCAAGTCATGTTCAGCAACGTGTCAGCTAACAAGAATTAAACCTTATTGGGAGTAGGATGGATTTACCCTTGATACCTGACATGCGGCCAAACTCCTCCCATAAGTAAGACTGACTTGCGTGAGTCAGGGTAGGTTGAGTGGGTCCTCAGTCCTTCCCTATCTAATGTAGGTCACTGCAGTAAGTGACATCATGGGGGAACAAAGCCGAGAGGAACAAAGCTATTGTGCTTTTTTTGTATAATTTTATTTCCCTACAACTACCAGTGCACAAGTGATTCCAGTCCTGCTGGAAGGGGTACTCTGGGCACTCTGCAATGACTAACACAGTGGCCACATCGGTGCCAGTGTTGACAAGAATCGTACTATGCGCTTCCTATCCAAATGCAATGGCTGCCTGACTGCAGAAGACAGGCCAGTAACCGACAAACAAAACTCTCTCTGCCAGGGAAAACCTTTCCCCTTCACTTAGAATGGAGGAAGACTGAGTGCAGTGAGGGAGGGAAACAATGTGAGGAGCAGAGATGGTTGAAACATTTCCCTCAAAATGTTTGTTTGGTGGGGGGGGGAAAGATTTTGATAAATGACTTTTTGATAAAATGGAAAATTTCACATACAAAAATTTGCTGCAAGCTAAGCCTGAAAGTGTTTCAGTTTTTGGCAACTGAAAATGTTGGGGGTTCAGTTTTTTTCCAACAAAAACTTGAAACATTTGGAAGAAGCTTCTCACTTAAAATGGGAAGGGGGTGGATGGCTTCATTGAAATATTTCATGGTGGAAAAAATATTCTCCTGGCCAGCTGAACTTGAGGTTCTGTCTTGCAAATGGTCACAATGGCCTGAAACCAGCTTACATTTAGCCCTGACTCAGGCAAAGCTTCCACTAAATACAATAGGAGTTTGCTTTAGTAAAGGCTACAGCTGTGTGAAAAAACAGTTTTCCAGGTCAGTGGCTGAATCGAAGAAGTCCAAAAAATTTCATTTCAGGTCAAACTCAATGTTTAATTTGCCCCAAAACCTTGTTTAATTTTTGAGGGTTTTTTAATCTTTTTTTTAAAATGAATAAATTGAAGTAACATTCAAAATGAAAAGCCAAATGTTTTGTTTCCAAAATGTCAAAAAAAAAAAAAAAAGGTAGACTATTTTTTCCCAATTGAAACAATTTGGCAAATTCATCACAAATTATTGAACTGTCTCGGTCAACCCACATCTGTATGTTTGTCCAAAAAAAAAAAAAGCTTTGTCAGCAAAATTTTGCCTGGTTGTATGATGTCTAGTCGCTCTTTAAAAAAAGGATTTAGGAGCAACCTAAATACTCCCACCATTGTTATCTGAATGTCAGATACAAAAGTGAGACTCCACCTCACCTCCTTTCTGCTCTTCACTGCCATGGCAGCTGGTTAGTGTGGGAAGTCTTGCGTCAACCGGTGGGGTCTTGCACTAGGTCGAGGTTCCTCAAATGGACGGTGGTTCCTCTGCAGTGCTAGCTAGGGTTCTGCCTCTCTCTCCATACTTACCCATCTACTTACCTATGGTATCCATCACTGCATTATCTTGGTGCTTGTAGCAAAGAGCCATGGCCACCCTTGGAGATTGACGGTGGGGGACGGCCAGACACCGCCTGGTGGACGGAAGGCCACGCTCACCATGCTGGAAGCTGAGGGGCGGGACAGGAACAGGAAGTATAAAAGGCGGGCCTTGTAGCTCAGTTGAGCAGCAGCTGCCAAAGGAAAAGGATGTGTTCTCCCCACTGCTGATGGAGGAGCCCATATAAGACTTCACCCGAGCTACCAGAGCAGCCAGACCCGACCAATGCTGAGGAGCTGCTGGGGTTGCCACTGGCGGTGTACTCTGAGGAGACACCAGACACTCACCGCACCGAGGTACCAAACCTGGGGAGAGTAGGAAGTAGCCCAGGGAAACTAGACAACAGTCTGGTAGAGTGCTGGCCTGATACAAGGTCAGCGTGTTGTGGGCAGATCCCCGCTGACCCAGAGGCGGACCACTCTGCCACTGTTAGGGCCCTGGGCTGGGACGCAGTAGAGTCGGGTGGGCCTGTGTCTCCCTACCCTCTGCCACCCCACCTTCGGCCAGGAGGCCGGTGTGAATCTACCATCCACTGAGCTAGACTATGCTGGACGTTCCCGCTCCCACCCCCACCCCTGCCTGAAGGCCAGGCTCCTAGACTCTTACTTGCTCTACCCTGCTTGAGGGCTGGAGCTCTAGACTGCTGGGTACCTCGCCCTGCCTAAGGGCCTGGGCCCCTGAACTGTTCACTGCTCTCCCCCGCCTGCGGGTTTGAGCCCTAGAAACAGCTACTATCCCCCTTGCACAGACTGCTGTTCCAGGTGCGTGACAGCAAAGAAGCGTGGCCACCCTCAGAGATTGACAGTGAGGGGTGGCCACACACACCTACCCGCCTACAGTACTAATCGGGCAAATTCCTCAGGCATCAAAGTTCATGCTACTTTGATGCTTGAGCTAACTGTAACGCAGGTGGGGCTGGTTACTAAGATCCACCCCAAAAGGGACCAGCAGGAGGTGGGACTGTGGCCCATGTCACCTCCAGGGACTTCCCCAACAGGTCACCCCGCAGCATAATTCCACCTTGTATCTGGAAGCTCCGGGGCACATTGTGCTTTCTCACCCCACCCCCCTGCCAGCCAGTGCAGCTGTTATTATTTATTGTATTACAGGAGGACCTAAAGGCTCCAACCAAGATTGGGGCCCCTTTGTGCTAGGTGCTGTACACAATGAGAGAGTCCCTTCACCAAGGAGCTCACAATCTAAATAGAGAAGGGAGGCAAAGGGGATAACTGTGCCACAGAGAAGGGAAGTGACTTGCAAAGGATCACACAGTAGGCCAGTGGCCAAGCAGGGACTAGAACCCACATCTCCTGGCTTCTAGTCCTGTGCCCAAACCACTGGACCATACCACCTCAGTTCCACTGGAGCCACATGGTCAGGACTTCCCAAGTGAGGGGTGGCCCTTGGAGTCCCTCTATAAGTGGAGTTTATAAGTGCAGAGGGGGCTCATGCTGGACCCTGCGTGCCTGATCTGCAGGGCTGGGAATGGGAGTGAGGGCGTTTTCCCCATCTGCTCTGACACCTCTGGATCTCCGGGGAGAATCCCTTTTGCCCTCTATACCCCTCATAAAGAACAGGCAAGCATAATATAGCCCTTAATTAACATTGGACTGCATCCTAAAGTCAAGCCCTCCTCCTCTCTCACACACAAACACCCATCCCTATGCAGCTTCCAGTATAATTCTGCTTAAACTTTCGTTAATGATCGCCTCCCCTAGGTAACCAGTCACAGCCGGTCTCTTAGCTGGGCACATAATGCAGGTTTCACTCCGACACAATGTGAGCAATTTGGCTGTTCGTATCCCTTCACTCCTTGAAGTAGTCTTTTCATCTGAAAGCCTCTCTAATTATACAGGCAGCACTTTTTATCACAGCACATTTTCTATTAGTCATTGCTTAATCTATATTGCACCTACCCTTTCTTAGCAGACTAAGATAACGGTGGTTACACAAACAGCAGGGTAATCACGCCCCTGAGCCTTTCATGAGAGGGACTATAAAACTGCTCGTCCATCGCCTGGGGGGGGGGGGAGGGGGGAAATAGGCCTGCTGAAAAAATAGAAGCTTGGTAGAATTGCTGTATTGTGAACACACTGCAGAGGGCCAGAGGCAGAGGTGATATGTTAAAGCAGCCTCGACAAAAAGGAGAAAGGAAACAGGAGGAAGTTAAGAAACAAGCTGGGAAACTCAAAGCGAACTCTTCTCTCTATTGGTATTGTTAGGATGTGTAATCCTACGTATGTTGCGTCCATCCTCATTTATCTAGCGGCATTTATCGGCATGATTGGCAACCTCACTGTTGTCTTTGCCTTCGTCAGTAATGCTGTCCGGCACAGAGCCCTTCTACCCTTGGACAGAATCATCGTCAACATGGCCCTGGTGAACCTCTTACTCTGCTGCTACCAGGTAATCCCTGGGCTCATCTTCTTTGTCAGCGCCAAGGCTTTCGGCAAGCTGAGCTGTAGGATCCTCCTCTACACTTACCACACGCTGAGGCTGATCAGCATCTGGTCAGTGGAGAATTTAAGCTTCCTTCACCTGATCAAGATCCGAAGACCTAACCACCGCTGGTCAAAATTCGTCTACAGGCACCAGGGGCAGTATGTAAATAGCGTCCTTGTGGGATGTTGGATCTTTACCATCGTTTTCCATATCCCTTACCTTCAACACGACGGAACAGCGGAGAAGAAGACTAACAAGACCATAGAGTATCTGGCCATTACAACCTGCTTAAGCTACACAGGGACTTTCATCATGAAGTTCACCACCTACGCATCAGTCAGTTTGGACCTCATCTTCATTGTCCTTGTGATTGCCTTAAATGGCTTCACCATCGACCTGCTCTGCAAGCACCGGAGAAAAGTCAGGGCCACGTGGACCACCGACAGCAGCTGGAACAAGCACACAGCCCAAGCCACAAAAATCTTGCTCTCGTTGCTGTCCATATATGTGGTTTGCTGGATCTCCAATGACATGGTCTGGATTGCCATCATTTCTGGGTTGATCGAAAGCGATTTTGAAAACAGCGTCCTCAATGGTGTCTATGGAATTCTGTCCTCCATATATTACTCCGCTAGCTCCTACATTGTGGTGTTTGGCTACAGAAAGGTCAGAGAATACCTGGCTGAAGCCTGCTGGTGCCTGAAATGTGAGAAGCCCACAGTCATTCAGAGCATGGAGCTGTAGCCTGGATGTGGTATGAACCAGCTGCTGGCTCCTGCATCCTCCAGAACATAAACATAGTTCTGCAACCATGGCTTTCTTTGGACCTTTACAATAGCCCTCGGACCAGCCTTCTGAAATCCTGCCTTGGATATTGCTTGAAATTCAGAAGGTTCCCATTTGCTTTCCCCGCCCCCCACCTTTATAGCAATCTTCATACTGAAGCAGTGTCAAGCAGGGTAGGGAACTATTCAGATAACAGGCCTAATAGACACTACACAATGGATACAGCAAGGAGATCTGCCGCAGAAAACACCCAGCAGAAAGCGTATTTCAAAAGGCAAGCGGCAGGTAAACATTTGCCTTCAGTCAGCTGAAAGCAAATGGAAATACTCCAATCTTTACCAACCCACAGTGGCATTGATTTGAAACAAAAGACTGAGTGCACACATGACCCTGAGCGTTCAGGTGTTTGATGTTCATTATCTTTTACAGCTGCAAAGGTGGCAGGGGGAGAAAGTATTGTTTTTTAATATTGTCACTGTCACCGAAGCAGTCTCTTTTCTGCAATAGATCATTGAAACAACAAATGCTCGCTGATGTTCCAAGCAGTCTCCGTGTACATGTTTAGCAAATGAAATAATTAAGGAAACTGGGAAAATTAACTGAAGAATTCTCTTCTAAACAGGTTCTTATACTGTGCGTATCAATGTAGTATCCTGAGCACCTTCTAGTATTGCATTAAGCAACATGACTAACATCTGTTATGTTTGTTCTCTCATCCTCTCCCCAGATGGAGAAACGTGTGCAGTTGAGTGTCTTGTTTTGGTAGGGGTTTCTTTTTGAATGGGTGGAGAGTTTTGGGGGGTAGATTTTAAGTGGGAGTTGTTTTTATAAAGATACCTGTTGCTCTGTATTTATGTTAGAGAAGGCAGGTGAAAGCAATGCGCCTTGCACTTGGTGGTGAAGTCTATGATGGTCCTTAGTTTCTGGGGGAGTTTGTTCCATGGTCTCAGATTGGCCCCCGGGAAAGCTGTGTCTCCTGCACAGACGAACTTGACTTTTATTGTACAGAGCTTCATTGTGTCAGAGTAGTGGAGCTGTCAACCACGGTCTTCATCCCGGAGCTTTCGGGTACGTCTACACTACAATTACACACCCATGGCTGGCCCGTGTCAGCCGACTCGCGCTTGTGCGGTCTAGACGTTCAGACTCAGCCTGGAGCCCAGGCTCTGAGAACATCCCCCCTCATGGGGTCCCAGAGCCCAGGCTCCACTCCGAGCCCAAACATCTACGCTGCAGTTTTACAGTGCCGCAGCACAAGTCCCATTAGCCCAAGTCAGTGACACGGGCCAGTGCAGATGTTTAATTCTAGTGAAGATATACCCTAAGTGCAGGCCATGGAGCACCTTGAAGATAAGTGAACCTGGTATCAGATGATGCTTTACACTTGAGAAAGCTAGTGTGCAAACTAGTACAATTTTTTTGTTTCCCCAAAGAGTATAAAACGTGAAATTGAATCAAGTGTATTTTGTGCTTTTCTTCATTTCATGCTCACTACATACGGACTAGAACCTTAAATCCAAACCCTCACTCCCTTTCGCGCTCCAGATCTAATCCTGGCCCTGATGTTTTATATCTGAGATGGATCCCAAACTGGAAGGGGCCTGTTTTCTGTATGTGTTTAGTCATGGTCCAAAATGGCTCAAATCTCCTGAGAAGAGGGGAATGTGTGGGGTTTCCTTCATTCAAATCCTTTCTAAAGACACCCTTCTCCCATGGTGTACCCAAGAAGAGAGTCAATATACAATCACAAAATAAAAATGCACAGCTGAGTGATATACTCACCTCTGAGATTAGTGGTGCATCCTGTCTGCTCAGTGTCTGTCTAGATCAGTGTTTTTCAACCTTTTTTTGGGCAAAGGCACACTTGTTTCATGAAAAAAATCACGAGGCACACCACCATTAGAAAATGTTAAAAAATTTAACTCTGTGCCTATATTGACTATATATAAAGTAATTCTCTTGAATAGGAATCAAATAAACACAAAGAAAGTATTTTATAATTACTTTATTATGAAATAGTAAGTAAACAGAAATATGAAAAATTATAAAATACTTTATTCAGTGTGCAACCTGGGCCTGTTTGGCTGAACACAAAGCTGATATTCTGGCTGGAATCGAAGAAAGACACACACGTAGCTCTTCGTCAACAGCTCTCAGTCTCTCTCTGTATTTAGTTTTTATAGCAATCATGCTTGAAAAGCTCATCTCACACAGATATGTAGTGGAAAATGGGAGCAATGTCAAAATAGCTTTGTTTGCCAGAAGGGGGAAGTCCTTGGCAGTATCCAACCAAAAACTGTCCAAAGGTAGATCAGCAAATCTTAGCTTGAAACCACGATTTTGTCTCAGTTCAGTTAGTTCCTCCTGCTCCTGTAAAGTCATGTCCTTTCCACCAACTGATGCTGAGCTATAAGGGTCCCTAACCCAGTCAAGGCATTCAGTGGAGACTGAAGAGAAATAAAATGACAACTTCTCCTCGAGAGTTTTTAAATGTTTAACTATTATCTCACACAGTGCAGCAGTGTGAACACCTTGCCATTGCTTGGTGAGTGTGAACATTTCAAGATTGCCACTTTCCACGTGTTGATGCCAGAGTTGCACCTTTGAACGGAATCCATTTATTTTATCTGTACTTGTAAGCAGGTTTTCATTTCGGCCTTGCATTCGTGTGTTCAGTTCATTCAGATGATGAAATATATCTGCCAGGTATGCCAGCCTTGCACACCACTCATCACTTGCAAGCAGCTTTGCGTAATCTGACCTCTCATTTGTCAGAAAGACATTCAAGCATGGTTTAATATTTTTTTCCCACGGCACACCAGGCAACATCTCGCGGCACACTAGTGTGCCGCGGAACAGTGGTTGAAAAACACTGGTCTAGATTATGTGAGACTGCGCATGTATTTTTGTCTGAACAATTCTCGTCTCTTCATAAATAATCAAATCATAATGATAATCAGCTGATCTCTCAAGATTTCTGCCCATTTGAGGCCAAACTCGAACAGCTCACGAGCTCAGCACCATCAAATCCAAACCTGACTTGTAACCCCGCTTGGTTCTCAAACCCAAAACTTGCCCTACACCTCAATCTGGATAAAGTTCTGGATTCAAATTCTGCTGCCCCAAGACCTCTCTCCCATTCTAACCCAGAGGGACAAAATGCCCAAAATTAAGCTCATTGGTGGTTAACAATCTGTTTGTGCCCATATAAACATATGCTTACAGTAGTCATTAGTTGCGTACAGTCACAGTCTCGCCTTTGAACATATAAGGTTCTGTCCACATGCCAGTGGGCTTATTTCTGTAGCTGACAGTGGCTTGTCCTGGGTGAACTACATGCACAATCTAAATTCACCCCTGTGCAGAAGGCTAGCATGAGCCCACGTAAGCCCTCATGCCACTCAAGGAATCTTTTACAAAAGGTCAGGGGGAGGATCCTCTTTTGGAGAGTTATACCATCTTTAGGACATCTTTCTGCAGTGGGAGTTGTGCCCTAACCCAGCCCAGGGTCCAGCCCCATATGTTGATTTCTCTCAGACTTCTTGATTCTGGCCTGCAGATTCAAGATAGTATCAGCATTCACTCCTCCTGCTATATAATTTCATCTCCACCAATCTTCTCATCTGGGTCAGCCACTGCTCTCTTTAAGGACCAGCATCTTGGAGTGAATAGAAGTTCTGAGTGCCCTGATCACTGCTAGAAGCTCTTTTATGTCAGCGTTTGTAGATGGAAGGATTTTTTCCCTTGTTTTGGAGGCCTGGGCTCCATGTTTTCTCCAGTAGGGAGTGGAGACAGAACTTCCTGACCTGTCAGACTGATGTAACAGCTCTTGACTTGGATGGTTTGATCACTGGATTCTTGTGGGATGATTTCTGAGGATCACATGTTGACATGGGCGGCCCAAATAGAGGCGAATTCTGCAGCTGCTCACTCAGTGATGGAGGCTCAAACTGCCACTCCCAGCAGTGCCCCCTAGTGGCCTTGTGTGACGTGCTGCCCGTGGGAGCCAGCTGAGGTCACTCAATTAGGGTGAACGGCAAACAGAACAGGGCAGACAAACCCCAAAAGCTGGTGGATATTCCAATACTTAGATTTATAAAGCCAGCACAAAAAAGCTTCTATAGTACCTCACTGGTTACGCAGAAGTCCAAATAATGCAGTTCCCTTAAAGTACCCAGCCTCCAGCCTCCATCCAGACACACATGTCAAACATATGCTAAATTCTGAAAATCTTATTTCATTATATAACAGAAAAGGTTCGCCTGAACCTAAAGGACCAAGCCCCAGACCAAGGTCAAATGATAACTTAGATCTTACCCAAAATACACACTTATAGTCAATTCTTGTTAACTAAACTAAAATTTATGTAAAAAGAAAAGAGAGTGTTGGTTAAAAGAGCAATATACATACAGACTTGAATTCAATTCTTGAGGTTTAGATACATAGCAGAGATGAGTTTGTAGTTGCCAAAAGTCCTTTTAGAAATAGTCCATAGGTTATAGTCCAATGTCTATGTTCAGGGTGACTCCAGTCAATGACTGCGGATCTCCATTCTTATGGCTTAGGGTTTCCCCTTCTTGAAACCCAAAGCAAATCTGAGATGAAGAAGGACTGTGGCCCGGGTTGCTATACATTTCCAGCAGCCTTTTGGCCTGAGAAAACAATAGGCTTAACTTTCCTTCTCCCAAACATCATGGCAATTAGCACAGGGTACCTTACCCATTAAACAATTCAGATACAGGTTATCACAACCTTCAAAGAGACATATAGACAATAATACTATTTCACTCAAGTGTCTTCCTAAATGTTAATACTCCTTTTTTTGATCTGTGAATCAAAGCTATAGCAATAGACAAGACTTGATTGCTTACATCACAAGACCTGAGCAAACATCAACCCTTCTATGTCTAACAGTGCAGGCTGCATTTCAAAGCTCTATTCATTTACATATCTTCCTAACCAATCTTTAAAGTTGGCCATGGATCAGGTCAGTCTGTGAGTTAATTAACTCTTCTGGCCCTGTGTCCCTTTCAATGAGATATTATATTACACTCATAATGTCACACCTTGTTCTTACTTTTTAATGACTTGATCCACCACTGAATATGTACAGTAAATGTCAGTCACCTGGTTTCAATATTCCACATGCTGTATGAATCTCTCCTAGAAGATGGCTTGAGAAGATTTCCTGTTGCTTGTGAAAGATACCAGATTGATAGCGTTGGAAATGGAAGGAGGACAGTTATGCTGGGGGACAGAATACCCCACATTTCCCTCTTGCAGGGTGCTAACGCTGTCCTTAGAAGCATCAGGTGCTGGCCTGTTAGAAAGGATATTGGGCTAGATCAGGGGTTGTCAAACTTCATTGTACCGCGACCCCCTTCTGACAACAAAAATTATTACACGACTCCAGGAGGGGGACTGAAGCCTGAGCCTTCCCCCAAACCCCGCTGTCCCGGGTCAGGGGGCCAAAGCCGAATCCTCAAGGCTTCAGCCCCAGGCAGGGGGCCTATAACCTGAAGCCCTCAGGCTTCGGCCCTGAGCAGTGGGCCTTGGGTTGGTCCTCAGCCCCAGTCCCCAGCAAGGCTAACGCCAGCCCTAGCAACCCCACTAAAACAGGGTCATGACCCACTTTGGGGTCCCAACCCACAGTTTGAGAACCACGGGGCTAGATGGATCTTGGGTCTGAGCCAGTTTGGCAACTCCTATGTTCCTCTAGTTTTCCACAGATCAGGTAACACACAGGCAGCTGCTGTGTAAACTTCCGCACAGCGCCGGGTTCCTGTGCCTCACTTTAGGAGTGAGGAGGCGATTCCACCTCACTGGCCAATTCAGTGCTGGCCTTCTCTGCTGAGACATCTAACAAAGGTGCTGGGTAAAGCGTTGGCAACACCGTGTTCTAATTCTAGGGCCTGCTAGAGGTCAACTCCCTCCAGCTTTTCATTATTTTTTACCGTCTTTTAATCAAAAGAACCACAAGAGCAAAGCTTCCCCCCACTCCCCTCTTAAAACCAAAATAATGGGTTTGGCTCACATCCAGCCCAATGAAAGCAGCCTTCCTGCTCTCAGATCTATCTACAAGCCCTGTGCCGTTCAAGCTGAAATGCAAACACACCTCGTGGGTAATGCAGTTTGCTTAGCTGTTGGTAAGTTTAGCCTTCTCAGTAGCAACTATGCACGCAGCAGGCAATGAGGAGGCGCTCTCTAGAAACAGACTGATCGTTTTCTAAAGCCAGTCTTATGTGTGGATCAGCTCGGAGTCCAGCTTGATCTGTCCATAAGATTTTTTCAGGCTCTTTGCTGACAGTAGTGTAGAACCCCTCTTGTTAACAGGAAAATACCTGGAAGTTGCCCCTACGTTCAGATCAGAGGCTGGATAAGCATATGCAAACCTGGGTGGCTTTTCCATTCATGATGAGGAACCACTTTCTTTCTCCCAGACTCTGACGTCTGAGCTGAGGCTGTGCCACAGTCCAAACCTCCACCTCACCCCAACTTCTGGAGGTCAGAGAAAGTGGGGCCCAGATACAAAGCACACCTGGCTTTGATTCTACAAAGATCATACTTGTGCTTACCTCTTACACAGATTGCAGCTCAGGGTGGCATACCCGCTGTGATGGTTTTCTGGGTACCCATCCAGGACGGAGTCACCTTGTTACTCCCTGCCTTCAGTGTGAGGGAGTCCTTGTGGTAGTGGATGTCCGTTCCCTGATGCTGCCAGCCTTTCAGGCACTCAAGCACTCTCCTCAGGGCTATGCCAGCCCTAACTTTGCCTTGCAGGTTAGCAATAGATGCACCCTGTGTCCCTCTGAATTGTTCCCCTTTGATATCGAATCCCTGACACTGGCTAATCTCAGAAATTCCAGATCCTCTACCCCCAAAGGTGCAGTGTGCCCCAGTTGACGAGTTTCACTTTCAACCACCGCTCCTGTAACCCACACAGCACTTGTGAGCACTTATAATAAAACAAAAGAAGGTTTATTTAAGCAGAAGGATTTAACTAGCAATTAGGGAGTGGGAGTAACAAATGGTTACAACACAAAACAAAATCATCAAATACGAACCTGAGTCTACACTCACTAACAGTTACCTCCTATCTAATACAGCAGCTTCTCACCCACGAAAGTGCCGTCTATTGCAGGGCTTGCTGGTTTCCCAAGAACCAAGATCCAGAAAACCCTCGGGGGTTTTCCCGAGGCCAGGTCTACACTACAGACCTATATCGGTATAACTAGGTTACTCGGGGATGTGAAAAATCCGCACCCCTGACCGACGTAGTCATACCACCTAACCCCCCAGGCAGATAGCACTGTGTCGACAGGAGAGCTTCTCCCACCAACATAGCTACTGCCTCTCGGGGAGGTGGATTAACGATGTCGATGGGAGAAGCTCTCCTGATGGTGTAGTTGTCTCTTCACTGAAGTATCACTGGTGCAGCTGCGCCACTGTAGCGCTGTAGGTGAAGACGAGCCCTCAGTGAATGGATCCAGAGCGCTTTCCCATACATTCTGTTATACAAAAAACAGTCTTTTGTCTCTATTCAGAGCCAGGGCGATCTCCCACCTGCTATCATGTTCCTTATACCAAGTGGTTTTGATCATTGATGGTTTTCCATTGACTGTTCTGGGATATGGCACAGGCAGACAATAGAACCTTGCACTACCTTGCCATTTGACTAGGGAGGCAGCTCAAACAGGACATCACCAAGATGCATTATCCCTGGTGAGGAATTTTGACTACAAGTCCATGAAGCATACTTTCACTATCAATACATTGTTCCTTAAATATTATCCATACCTATATCTTTCAACGATTATGAGTCTTGACAAGTTACAAGCTTTCTGTAGATACCATACATGTTACTGTTTATGGATCAATACCCTTCAAGTCATGGGTATAGTGTAGTGAGTTTGTCAGGTCTGGGGTGAGATGTTTGCAAAGAACAGGGACCCTTTGCCAGGTGGACTCTGGCACGCCCACACTAGCTTTAATTGAACGAGTGCAGCTAAAAATAGCAGTAAACATGGGGTGGCCCAGCTTAGCAATGCTAGTACGTACCCACGGTCCCAGGGGGCTTGTACAGCCAGTGCCACTGCATCTTCACTGTTATTTTTAGCTGCACAAGCTAGATTAAAGCTATTGTGGGTATGCCAACCCAGGCAGTAATGATCACTCTAGTTGCAGTGTAGACATAGCCTCTGAGAGACTGTGCAGCAGCACATCCAAACCAATACATTCTATTGGGAGAGGGATAGCTCAGTGGTTTGAGCATTGGCCTACTAAACTCAGGGTTGTGAGTTCAATCCTTGAGGGGGCCACTTAGGGATCTAGGGCAAAATCAGTATTTGGTCCTGCTAGTGAAGGCAGGGGACTGGACTTGATGACCTTTCAGGGTCCCTTCCAGTTCTATGAGATAGGTATATCTCCATATATTATAAGGATCTGATTCTCTGCCCACTTTCAGTAGGGTAACACAACCAGCTACAAGGGAATTATTCCTGATTTCCATTTGTGTGAATGGAAAATCAGGCCCATCTGTGTCTTAGTTGCTTCTTGCATGTGTTGTCTGACTCAGACAGCACTGCCCTGATTTATTTCGAATGTAGATGATTGTGCCAAGAACGAGATAACAGCTTTAATTAAGAAGGTTTTAATGGAAGCGAGTGGGTGGGCAGGTGAAATTAAAAGGGGGTTGAAAGTGACAAGGCTCTTGACTAATGCTTTCTAAAATGGGTACAACTCACATTTTGAAAAGATAAAGGAAGCTCATTACCGTGCTGTATAAACAGCTCGGAAGGCCTTATTGCTATCAAAGCATGATAATGATAATCATTAATGATACCTCGCTCTTACATAATGCTTTTGATCCTAGATCTCAAAGCACATTGCAAAGGAGGGTAGTGTCATTATCCCCATTTTACAGGTGGGGACACTGAGGCACAAAGAAATGAAGTGATTTGCCCAAGGCTGGTGGCAGCATCTAATGAATGCTAATGGGAAGGGGGTAGGTTTAGCAGATAAAATAAAAAAAGAACAAGTTAAAAATCACTTAGAAAAGTTAGATGCCTGCAAGTCACCAGGGCCTGATGAAATGCATCCTAGAATACTCAAGGAGCTAATAGAGGAGGTATCTGAGCCTCTAGCTATTATCTTTGGAAAATCATGGGAGACGGGAGAGATTCCAGAAGACTGGAAAAGGGCAAATATAGTGCCCATCTATAAAAAGGGAAATAAAAACAACCCAGGAAACTACAGACCAGTTAGTTTAACTTCTGTGCCAGGGAAGATAATGGAGCAAGTAATTAAGGAAATCATCTGCAAACACTTGGAAGGTGGTAAGGTGATAGGGAACAGCCAGCATGGCTTTGTAAAGAACAAATCATGTCAAACCAATCTGATAGCTTTCTTTGATAGGATAACGAGTCTTGTGGATAAGGGAGAAGCTGTGGATGTGGTATACCTAGACTTTAGTAAGGCATTTGATACGGTCTCGCATGATATTCTTATCGACAAACTAGGCAAATACAATTTAGATGGGGCTACTATAAGGTGGGTGCATAACTGGCTGGATAACCGTACTCAGAGAGTTGTTATTAATGGTTCCCAATCCTGCTGGAAAGGCATAACGAGTGGGGTTCCGCAGGGGTCTGTTTTGGGACCGGCTCTGTTCAATATCTTCATTAACGACTTAGATATTGGCATAGAAAGTACGCTTATTAAGTTTGCGGATGATACCAAACTGGGAGGGATTGCAACTGCTTTGGAGGACAGGGTCATAATTCAAAATGATCTGGACAAATTGGAGAAATGGTCTGAGTTAAACAGGATGAAGTTTAACAAAGACAAATGCAAAGTGCTCCACTTAGGAAGAAAAAATCAGTTTCACACATACAGAATGGGAAGAGACTGTCTAGGAAGGAGTACGGCAGAAAGGGATCTAGGGGTTATAGTGGACCACAAGCTAAATATGAGTCAACAGTGTGATGCTGTTGCAAAAAAAGCAAACATGATTCTGGGATGTATTAACAGGTGTGTTGTGAGCAAGACACGAGAAGTCATTCTTCCGCTCTACTCTGCTCTGGTTAGGCCTCAGCTGGAGTATTGTGTCCAGTTCTGGGCACCGCATTTCAAGAAAGATGTGGAGAAATTGGAAAGGGTCCAGAGAAGAGCAACAAGAATGATTAAAGGTCTTGAGAGCATGACCTATGAAGGAAGGCTGAAAGAATTGGGTTTGTTTAGTTTGGAAAAGAGAAGACTGAGAGGGGACATGATAGCAGTTTTCAGGTATCTAAAAGGGTGTCATAAGGAGGAGGGAGGAAACTTGTTCACCTTAGCCTCTGAGGATAGAACACGAAGCAATGGGCTTAAACTGCAGCAAGGGAGGTCTAGGTTGGACATTAGGAAAAAGTTCCTAACTGTCAGGGTGGTTAAACACTGGAATAAATTGCCTAGGGAGGTTGTGGAATCTCCATCTCTGGAGATATTTAAGAGTAGGTTAGATAAATGTCTATCAGGGATGGTCTAGACAGTATTTGGTCCTGCCATGCGGGCAGGGGACTGGACTCGATGACCTCTCGAGGTCCCTTCCAGTCCTAGAATCTATGAATCTATGAATCTGGAATAGAAACGGGTCTCCTGAGAGATTGATAACTAAGCGCTGTGTGGCTGAGCCATTACTGAAGGGCAAACCCCCTCTATGGACAAAGGGGATGAAAGCCCCAGAATGTCCAGCTTAGAGATTTCACTTCTGGGCCATTTCTCCTTCACTCCCCACTAGGATAGCCCCATACAGCCCAAAAAAATCCCCAAGTAATTCTTAAATTGTGCTCACTGGCAATACAAACTATATGCTTCGTCTCTGTATCATGCAAAGCTGGCATCAATGCAATGTCAGAGTTGAGACAACAGAGGGTCCTGTGGCACCTTTAAGACTAACAGAAGTATTGGGAGCATAAGCTTTCGTGGGTAAGAACCTCACTTCTTCAGATGCAAGAGTTGAGACAGTTTCACTCAGCTCAAGAAATTCAGAAAAGTAGAGTCTCTATCACTGTTATCTCAGCTGCATTACAGCCCCTGTAATACAATATATAATATTTCATGCTATATATTTATAACGGGCTCTCCAACTTTTCCAGAGCCTGGGCCACATTGTAATAGTCCCCGAGACAATCTTCCTATCTTCCCTCTGATCAGCTACCATCCAGTCCCACCTCTCCTCCCATTTGCGATCACATGGACCACCATTTGCGATCACCTAGTCTGACCATCTGCCTTCCAATTTACCATCGCCCAGCTCCACTGCCACCGCCCAGGCACGATCCTACAACACCCCAGTGACTGCTACAGCAAACGCTCAGGTGGAAAAGTCATTTATGGAAATCTGTATTCTGAATTGTGCTTTGTCTTTTGTGCAACAGGTTAAGAACAATGGGTTTGATTCTTTGTTGCTGTCGATCACACCGGTGCTACGGGGGTGGGTGAAGCGCCACCAGATCGCAATGGTTGGATTTTATCCCCACTTAGCACTGGGGAGAAGGATTGCACAAGGTACAAGGCAATAGGGAATTAGGCCCAGTGTGTCTTTTTGCTGTTTGTCACAGTTCAGGGTAGCTGCACCTGTATTCCTTCTCGTGGTCCAGCCAGAGCACCCACTCTAGGCTCTCGTTTCCTCAGCCGTCACCTGTCTTGGGCAGAGACCCACATCTCTCTCCCTCCTGACCGGGGTAGTTGCAGACTGCATGGCTCCCTGCCTACATTATCACCTCCCCAGCTAAGTCAGGCTGCGCAAGCCGGCCTGCTTTGCTTTTCTCCTCTCAGACAGCAAACAGTGTAATGCCATAGTTAAGCTACCACACAGCTCTGTCTAAGTGTAAGCGGGGGCTTCTGCCCTACCCTGGTGAAATGGGCTAGCAGAAGGATCTGAGTCCTCGCTCCCACTTCCTTTACCCAGAGGCCTCTCTGCCCTTGAGGACTCCCCTTCCACTCTCCTGTCTGGCAGAGTCCTCATTACCCCAACAAGGCTGAGCCCAGGATTCCTAGGGAGCTCGACCCCCAACCTTGCTGTGGTCACCTAGGATAGGGGCTACGGTGTCCCCACTCCGGGGTACTCTCTCTGCACTGGACACTTCCCTGACCCACTGATCATTACATACAATTTAAAGCAAATACAATTTAATCAGCAATTAATTTAAAAAAGAATAAGGAAAAATGGGAAAGGTTAAAGGAAAACACATCACCCCACTCTGTGGCAGGGAACATCACAAACAGTGTCTCTGGAACGTCAGAGCAGTTCACAGTCTGTTCCTTGTAGGTGCCAAGCCTCCTTCTCGGGCCCTGGCAGTGCTGCAGGGATGCTGCGGGTTGGACACTTGCTCTGGTGGTGGGACCCTTCTTCCCAGCGCCAGCCCCCCATCGGGTTAAGATCTCCCTCCCAGTCTGGCCTGCAAGGATCCTTGGCTGGGGGTGTCTTTCTGCGCTGGGCCCTTTGCCCAGGGTCCCCCCTTGGCTGGCCCCAGTTGCTCACTGCACCCGGCTTCAGACTGCTCCAGCCCCAGATCCACTGTTCTAGCTCCAGCTCCACTTCCACTCGGCCTCAGCACTGACGCTGCTGCTCTGCCTCCAGCCCCCTGGGCTGCTTGTCTAGCCCCTCTGGCTCTGTGGCTGCAGCCCTGCTCCCAGCACAGGGTCTGCTCTCCCTGGGCTGTGTCTCTGGCTCTGTGGCTGCAGCTCTGCTCCCTAGCTCAGCTTGGGCCCCTGCTCTCTCCTTAGCTCGGCCCCACTCTGTCTGACACAGGCAATTCCAGCTCACACTGAGGATGGGACCCCCCCCGGCCGCCTGACTCCTTGATTAGCCTGCCTGCCCTGTCAATCAGGCTGACCTGGAGCATTGGCCTCTCCCCATTGTTCCTGGGGACTGTCAGTCTCAGGGTCCTGATTTCCCATCGACCCTTCCCCTTTCTTTTAGTACTGGAAGCTAGCCAACCAAAACACCCCCACTGAATGTTAGTAAGGGGACAACAGTCCCCTTACATAAGCAAGTGTATGTATTCTTAAGGTAAAAGCACTACAGAGAAAACATATTAAAACAATAAAAGAACCTAGAGCCTGTTAATAAGCTTACCAGAGCTCAACCCCCAACTCCAACAAGGTCTTTGGCCACTCTCCCAGAGGTTTTCCTGTCATCACAAGTTCATCACAGCTTCAGCTCAGAATAAGCAGCCTCAGTAGGCCTAAGGATCCGGGGCCCCTCAGACCAGAGGTCCTCCTTTTGCTGGATCAGGAAGATAGCCCTGAGATGGTTTAAATCCTTTCTTTCTTTGTTGGTCCCTGGAGGATCCAGTCTGAACCAGTACATGCAAGTCTCTCTCTCCAGGAGGTGATACCTCTGGGAGTGTTACAACCTGAGTGAATTTGCCTAACATCCCCCCACTGTTCTTACATGTAATCCCTGGCCCACAATGATACACAAACTCAATTCAGTCAGGTTTGTCCAGGATATTGCAGGAAATTGCCGTCTCTGTCACACTCTTCACTCCCCGATCCTAGCTCTGTTCTGTTCCCCTCCTCTTGCAGGTGCTTCCTTGGTGCTTGGTCTGTTTATCAATCCCTACAGCTTGGTTCCCTTCTCCTGTGCTTCCTTTGACATACTGCCCAGATATTTGATCCTCATCTCCCATTGTTCCCTTAGTCCCTTCTCCCAAGCATTCCTCTTGGTCTAGTTCCTGGCAGCTCTTATTGTTATTCTTCGTCTTCTCATTTATAGATTAAAAGGGATCATCAAGTCTGACGTGCTGCATAGGAGGCCATAGAACCTCACCCAGGAATTCCTGCATCAAGACCATAACTTGTGGTAGAACTAGAACATATATTTTATCTGGCTATCATCAATAGCTGTCAAAGAACTTTACAAAGGAAGACAGTATAATTTTACAGATGGAGAAACTGAGGCACAGCGCTGAAGTGACTTACACAAGGTTGCCAGCACGTACAAAGCCAGGAATAGAACCCAGGTCTCTACTCCAGTGCCATATCCCTAGGCCATACTATCTCCTCTAGGTCACATTGTCTTGATTTAAAGACATCAAGTGATGGAGAATCTACCATGTCCCTTGCTAATCTGTTCAAAGGATTAGTTGTCCTCACCTTTTGCACCTTATTTCCGGTCTGAACTTGTCTAGCTTCAGCTTCCAGCAACGGGAGCTTGTTCTGCCATTGTGAGACCTTCTTTCTCCCCGATTGGTGGGAGTAATGGAACTTCAAACAGTGGCATTTCAAAAGGGTTTCTGGTTCGATACAAATATTTCACACGTCTCTTTGGAATTGTCTTAGCAGGGTAAGAATTAATGCCTCTATTCAGAGACAAGTGGTGTGAGATGTGCAGTGACTAGTTAGAACCTCAGTTTTATGTCTCCAACAAAAAACGGCATCTCCAGCTGACCTGTGTGCCTACCCCACTAGGACATTGGCAAAAGGGCCACCTGTCAAATCACTAAAACCTCCTCCTGTAGCCCCTGGGATTTTTCTCGGACATATCCCATCCAAGTATTGCCCCCTACTGATCTTGCTTAACGGGAAGTACCATAGAACGGGGGGGGGAAATCAGGATGATCAAGGGCTTCAGGGTTATGAGTGAGCAGAGGCTAGGAAGATTTGGCTTGCGTTTGTTAGAAGGTAGTGGCGGCTAAGAAATGAGGCAATTGCAGTGTGGTGACCATTCAGTGGAGTTTAAAGAAAGTGGATGCCAAAAACGTGCTGTGAAGGTACCAGACGCAAAATCTAGAGAGTATGCATGAAAGCCAAGAAAACACAGGTTGGTGCGGGAGCTCAGGAGAACTTGCTCTACAAAAAGAGTAATTCATGTAGGGAGAATAAGAGCATTCTGGGCCAGCTATTCAAAGGGATTTAGGCACCTAAAGATGCAGATAGGTGCCTCGCAGGATTTGCTAAAATGCCTGAGCAGATTAGGCACCTAACTCCAATGGAGTCTGAAAATCCCACAGGCATCTATCAGCATCCTTAGGCACTTAAATAACTTTGTGTAGATGTGACACTGCGCGCTTATACAGCACCTTCTGCCTGTGGATCTCCTCCTCAGAGGCCCAGCCCCAAGCATTTCCTGGAAGGTGCTGAAGGCCGTAAACTTCTATTGACTCTAATTATGTTGAGGGTACTCAGCTCTTCTAGGACAGGGTCCAAGTGCACCTCTGGACGACAACAGAGTTTTTTAGAAAGACAAACACTTGGAGGGAAGAAACATGACCAGGTACAAGAGGCAGGTGGACAGCACCGGAGAGGTTGCATGTCCTCCTTTCACCCTGAAATACCACTTTGTTACATTCAGCGACATTGACTAGACTCTGATTGCTGCATACAGTGTGAGCAATGAGCTATGGTGTTTGTTTTGCAGTTAGAGGTGCAAATTGTCAGAGATGGAGTATTGTACATTTACAACACTGATGGCGGGGGGAGTCATTCTCCAATAGAGCCACACGGGGACTGCAGGTAACTATGGCATTAAGAGGATTATGAGAGTGAATCCTCCCCCACCACCCCAAAAATCCATCAGCACCCTTCATCCCCCATTAAAATCCTCACAAAGGTCCACCAGCAGCCACAAAACACACCTGGTTCCTTGCTGTGAGCTCAACCCCCACCTTTTTTGAAATGTAGTTAGTTAGAAAACCACGGACACTTTGGGGGGGTCCAAAGTGGGAAGAGGTTGAGCACCACTGGAATACAGTCCAACAGATCTTAAAATAGCAGGAGACTTGCATCGTGTTTCCAGACAGGAAGAGACGTGCTAGCCAAACTGAACTGAGGCATCCAATGCACCTTTATTTATCTTGTGTAAATTTTATCTTCTTTTCCAGTTGTGTTAATGTGGAACAAGAGTGACACCTAGTGGTACGACTAGACGTTCATGAGTATACAACCTAGACAGGGTCTGATTCTGGGAATGAATATACTCCTGTGTAGTCCCTCCCTGTGCACATGAGTAATCTTATTAACGTCACTGAAGGCTGCAGGGACCGTTCCGGTGGATGCAAATTGCTCATGTGGGTACGGCTTGCAGGGTCAGGCCCAGAATCTGGGCTATCCAAGGGTATTTGTTCTGTTTCCTAAGGGTAAAAGTGAATTTGACAGTGGTTCTGCTACCGTACTGTGCCTTCATTGCATAGTAGTCTAAATGGCAGGAGGAAAGTAAAAATGATAAATAATAGGCAACTACAGGATCATAAAAATAATACAAAGTTCTATAAATCTCCTGCCAAACTAAAATTTCTACTTTGATAAAATAATGAGGTAGATAAAAAAATGTGTGGAGTCCCTTGTATATCTCTCCTATTTAATGTTTAGTATCTTATATCCAGAGCAAACATAATTGACTACAAATATTTGACGGATGTAGACACCAGGAAAGTAGGCATTCGTGAGGGGGGATTCGAGCAGTTACAGGATGACATTCAGGAAAGGAATGGTTACGCTGAATAAAACGGAAAACATTCTGACAGGGAGATATCTTACTCATGAAATATTCTCCTAAGGAAAGTGGCAGAAGCCGCATTGCATTTGATTCCTTCACATACCGCACAGTCAACCTGTGGAACTTATTGCCAGGGGATGTTGTGAAGGCCAAAAGTATACCTGGGTTCAAAAATGAATTAGAGAAGTTCATGGAGGATTGGTCCATTAATGGTTATTAGGCAAGATGATCTGGGATCCAACCCCATGCTCTGAGTGTCCTTAGCCTCTGACTGCCAGAAGCTGGAAGTGGACAACGAGATGGATCACTCGACAATTGCCCTGTTCTGTTCGTTCCCTCTGAAGCATGTGGCATTGGCCACGGTCAGAAGACAAGATACTGAACTAGATTGACCATTAGTCTGACCCAGGATGGCTGTCCTAATTTAATTTAAACCTAATTTAAAATTAGGTTGGTTAAGCATTAGCAAATATAGTGCAGGGAAGCAACCTGCATGGGTAAGGCCTTCCAAGGACGCCCCTCACAAGCTCTTCCATAAGGTGGGCATGTAGGAGCCGGACATGCCGTCCACTTCCAGGAGCTGCCTGAGGTAAGCACCGCCTGGCTGGAGCCCGCACCCCATACCCCCTCCCACACCCCAACCCTCTACCCCAGCTCTGAGCCCTCTCCTGCATCCCAAACTCCTCATCCCCAGGCCCACCCCAGAGCCCACACCCCTAGCCGGAGCCTGCCCCCCAACCCCCTGCCCCAGCCTTAAGCCCCCTCCTGCACCTCAAACTCCTCATCCCCAGCCCCACCCCGTGGCCCACACACCCAGCCAGAGCCCTCACCCCCTCCTGCACCCCAACCCCCTGCCCTAGCCCGGTGAAAGTGAGCGATGGAGGGAGGGGGAATGGAGTGAGCAGGGGCGGAGCTTCAGAGAAGGGGCCTCGGGGCAGGGGTGTTCGGTTTTGTGTAATTAGAAAGTTGGCAACCCTAGTTTAGTGTTTGGACTTTATGAAATACTTGGTAGGTTGCTGCATGCATTAATCTCATTTATTATATCTGTATCCTACATTATAAGGTAATAGTATTTGCTCTGTAACTATAGAAGTGTTTGCTATGAAACTGGAAAAGCTCAGAGTCAGGAGAGAGACATTACCAAGTGTGACATACTACTTTATCACAAGAGGTGGTGTCTCCTGCCAAACAAAAGAAGGCCTATAAACATCAGACAAGCCATTGTGGGACATCATAGAACAAAAGACTTTGCTGATACTCCCCCCACACCCATGAAGAGGAGACATGCATGGACATTCATCCCAGCAGTTTGAACTCTAGGAGAAGGGACTAAAAATGCCTGACCAGAAGGAACTTTATCTCTATGCTGCTTTGAACTCTGTGGGGCAAAGACATCTAAGCATAAGCAAGAGATTCCCCAGCTGGTTAGCCTGGGTTAGCCCTAAAGGACACATAGGGCTTGCTAACTATAGAAACTTCGAACTATAGAAAGTAAGACTGTAACTCATTTTTGTGTACGTTTACCTGCTTTAACCTTATCAATATCTCTCACTTCTTTCTTAGCCAATAAATTTTTAGCTAGTTTACTATAGGAGTAGCTAGAAGCATTGTCTTTGGTTTGAGATCTACAGTGCAAGGGGGTAAGTGACTGGTCTTTTGGGACTGGGAGTAACCTGAATATTATTATGATGTTTGGTGTTCGGGACCATCCACCACAAAGGCAAGATAGGTCGGAGTACCCCAGGGGATGGTCTGGGACTGCATGCTGAGGCTGTCATCATGCCTAAGGCGTTCACACTTGCTGCTGGGTTGGTGAAATCAAAGTAGAGCTTGGCACCACCAATTTGGGGTTTGTGCCCTGCTGTTTCATGGTCTGCCCTGAGATTGGGACTCATGCTCGTGACCCACCCTGGACTGGCGGACAGGAGCCAGGCCAAGAACAGCCAAAGGTTCCCACTAGTGACAAAGGATGAAGGGATCGTCCCCGCTAAGGGGGGGATTGCCACCCGGAGCGGGGCTTTGGGGAAAGTCAAGGAAAGCCGTTGCTGAAGGCCGGTAGGGAACCAGCATAGGAGACACCCAGGGAAGAGGGAGAACCACCAGAACCCCATTACAGCTGGTGTCCAGGCCACCCTCTGCCAGGACCCCACCCACACCCGGCCTGGGGCAGCCGTGGGGCCCTCCAGGCTGTGGTGCCCCTGCTAGCGCCCCTGATGCTGCCTAGGCCCATTGCTGCCCCCCACCCGTTGTCACTGAGGTGGGCACCATTGCAGGCAGCACCTTAGCCACTCCCTGCCCTGCCCGCCACGCTATTGGAACAGGCACCGAGGGGGCCACCCCTGATTTGGGGCCCTCACTCACAGCCCCCACCCCACACACACACTTCCGGGATCGGAGGCGGAACGTACCAAGCCTCACTCGCCCGCCCCCGTGAGCTGAGTCGCTGTGGAACCGGCCGCGGCGTTCGGGAAGGAGGCGCGTGGCCTGAGGGGGCGTGGCCACGCCGGGGGGGGGGCAGTCACGTGGGAAGATGGACCCGGTGCTGTACGTATTGGCTGCGGCGCTGTTGGCCGCCCTCATCGTCTTTGCCACCCGGTTCCGGGGCCAGGCGCAGGCAGGTAATGGGGGGGGGGGGGAGAGTTCTTCCCCCGGTCCGCCCCTCATGGGGGCCTGTCCTGACCTCGGTCTGGCTCTCAGCCCGGGGGGCGGGGCAAGCTTGTTACCGGGGGAGCTGGGAGCCCCCCACCCCGGCTGCGTCCTCCGAGGGCCCCGCCACATGCCTGGGGGGAACAGGGGCCCATGGGGGGGCAGCCCCCCTGCAGGCAGACGGGAGGGGGCAACCAGGCCTCTGAGGGGAACAGGTGTCTGTGGGGGGAAGATGGTGGGGCTTGGCTCCCCTGCGGGCAGATGGGAGGGGGCAGCCAGGCCCCTGGGGGGGACAGGGGCCCATGGGGGGGCAGCCCCGCTGTGGGCAGATGGGAGGGGGCAGCCAGGCCCCTGGGGGGGACAGGGGCCTATGGGGGGGCAGCCCCGCTGTGGGCAGATGGGAGGGGGCAGCCAGGCCCCGGCTCACTGATGGGGGGAAACCTGGGGGCGGTAGAAGCTGGGGGCACGGGGGCAGTTGGGGTGAGCCAGTGCTCAGGTCCCCATGAGGACGGTGTAATGTGGCGTTTCCACAGCCTGCTGTGCTGTGACACTGTTGTGGGGGTGCGTTGCCTGGCACCTGGTTTATATCAACCATGGTGATCGGTGAAATGTGACTTTTTCTTTTGGGGGGGACAGCATTAGTGCTTCACTTCTTCACTCTCCATTTTATTAGTGTCATTGGTATTGCAATAGCAGCTGCAGGCCGTGCTCGGGAATAAGGCCCTGTTGCACCAGGTGCTGTACACACACACACAGAATGAAGCCGGTTCCTGCCTCGAAGAGGTTATAGTCAGAGTAACTGCTGACTGTTTTCCGCGAGAATATGCAAAGGAAAAAAAAGTCCTGGCTGGTCTTCTGCTATCAGGCTGGATGTATTGATTGAAATTGACTTTTGAGGGCATTTCTGCTGCCTCCTCTGTTAGGAACATAGCATTTCCCATGGCAGACACATTTACTGATCAGTTTCCTCAAATACCCTGCTTCAGCTGTTGATCATACTGGATGCTCCAGATCCTGAAGAAAGCAGAATCTGTTTTCCCCCAGTGAAGCACTTGGGCCCCAATGGTGAAATGCTCTTTGTGGGTATTCCTCATGCCCTGGACTGTGAGATTTGGTTATATGTGGAGTAGGGCAATTCCTCAGACTGTTAGAAAGCAATTCCCACCCCAGGTCCTCTCCTAGGAGATCTTGAACACAACCTAGAAAGTCTATAAAGAGAACAGAGTTCAAAGTCTTAAGTCTGGTCTACATTAGAAAATTAGGTTGACCAAGCTGACTCAATCAGGGATGTGAAAAATCCTCCTCTGAGTGGTGTAGTAAAGCCAACCAGTGTAGAGAGCATTAGGTCGACAGAATTCTTCCATCGTTCTAGCTACTGTCTCTCAGGGATGGGGATTACCTACTCCGATGGGAGAAACGCTTCCATCAGCATGGGTAGTGTCTACACTGAAGCGCTGTAATGGCACAGCTGTGCCACTGTAAGTGTAGACAGACCCTTAAGGTTTAACTTCACACACTCCCACACCCAGACTGGCCCCTGCTTTTGGCCTTGTCTATAGCAGGAAGTTTTAACAAAAATTTTCCGCTGTTGCTACCACCAGGTCAGCTTGATTGGTGGTAGCATTAGGGAAGATGAGATGTTTGTAGCTAGCAGTGTTTTAGGCACCATGTTATGCAGCCCTGCTCTGAGAAGGGTTTGGTGACACACCGCCTTAAAATGTCATTAGCGAAAGCCAAATGGAGCCATAAACTGTCCAAATCAGTGCATTTTAAAAGTGAAGGGAGAGGCTTCTTAATTATGAAGACCCAAGTTGAGGTCTATACTAGAGACTTTTGCCGGGATAGTAATGTTAGTTCGGGTGTGTAAGTGTCATTTTTCTGTCAACAAAAGCACTAGTGTAGAGGCAGTTACACCAGCATAAAAGTGCTCTGGCCGGTATAGCTTATGTCACTTGCCAAACTAGTATAAGCTATTCCAGCAAAAGCACTTTTTTGATGGCATAAACTGTATCTACAACAGAAGGGTTTGCTGGTATGGCCGTACCTTTTCTAGTGTAGACCTGGCCTTAGCGTTTCTTCCACAGCAGCTCAGGACCTTGCTGATACCTAAGGCAAAGCAGGCAGCTGCCTTGTCCCTACCTTAGATATTGACACATCGGTCAATATCTTGCAGGAGAAATACCACTTCCTGAACTCAAGACTTGCAAGCCAGGGTGAAGCAAGAACTGTATTTTGTCTTGGGTTTTTTGGGGGGGAGAGGGGGAGAGAGGAAGGGGGAACAACTTACTTACGTTGAAGCCCATGCATCTATTTATTAATGATCTGGGATCCCAAATAGCCTTTCTTTAAAAGGCGTTTTGTTTCAAATCAGTTTATATTCAGAATGTTTTAATTGTGTTGAAGCTTTTTTTAATGGCATTTTGTGACACCACCTGACTTGTCTTTGTCCTCAGAAATGTTTTATTATTTATGTTGACTTCTGTAGCCTCAAAGCACTTTACAGAATTGCAAACCTTGGGCTTGATCCTGGCCTCCTTGCACACCAAAAGGTTGTTTTCAAAACCACTGGGACTCCTGTGCATTTGATGGCAGGATGCAATCTGCCACAGAGGTCATTTCACTGCACTCTCTTCTTGGGTGGAAGGCAGCAGCTGTTACAATTGTGTTAGTAATTCTACATCCTGCTGTGAAAGGTGCTTTAGGCCAGGCGTCTTCAGCATGGGGGCTTGCAAATAGGTTTAGGGGGGTGTGATAACCTCACAAAGGGAGTTCTCTATCTCTGAATAGAGGTTCCACAACTTCTCTGATGTGATGAGAGGTCACAGTAAGGAAAAGGTTGAGAACCGCTGTTTTAGACAAGTATGTAGCGAGAACAGGTGCTCAGTGTCACAGTTTCAGGGTAACTGCATCTATATTTCTTACTCTGTGGGTGCCCTTCATGCACCTTAAAGGTTTCCAGCACCCAGCCATCACCTCTCATGGATGGAGACCTGTGTCTCACTTCCTTGTGAGTAGGGGTTTTAACGCTGCACAGCTCCCTGAGCTACACTGTACTAACCCCAGCAAGCCAATCTGCCATCATCTCTGCTTTGCTTTCTCTCCGAGATATTGCCAGCAGTCACAAGTTACCACACTGCTCTTTCTAAGCAAGCATGTTTATTCATAAGTAAGGCTAAGGTTTAGTCGTGGGCATTTTTAGTAAAAGACATGGACAGGTCACGGGCAATAAACAAAAATTCACAGCCCTGTGACCTGTCAATGACTTGTACTATATACCCCTGACTAAATCTTTGGTGTTCTGGGGGGCTCTGGGGTGCAGCTGCTGCTCTGGAGGAGGGGCTCTGAGGCACCCGCTGGTGGGGGGGGGGCTGGCTCTGGGGTGCCCACTGATGCTCGGGGTGGGGACCCTGGGGTGCCCACTAGTGCTGGGGGGAGGCTCCGGGGCGTCCGCTGGTGCTCGGGGGAGGGAGGGTGGCACGGGGCCACCACTGCTGGCGAGGGGACGGCCCCGCCAGCCCAGGACTGCCGCGCTGCTGCTGGTGGGAGGCAGCTCAGGACTGTCGCTGTTACGGAGGTGGGGGGCGGTGCGGCTGGCCCTGGGGCTTCCCGAGATGCTCAAGTGACCCTGGGGTCACCCGCACCTGCCAGCTGCAGAAGTCACGGAATCCCAGAAAGTCATGGAATCAGTGACAGACTCTCAGCCTTATTCATAAGGGAAAAACATTGCAGTGAATGTATATAAAAACTATAAAAGAACCTACATACATGCTAAAAAGGTCACTCCCACCCCACACCCCCGCTCCAACATAGGTGTCAGTCCTTCAAATCCCACAAGTGGGTTTTCCCTGTAGTTACAAGTTCTCATCAGTCTTTAGATCAGGCACCAGATTGAAGGCCCTGAGTCAGTTTAAGATCAGGCTGTTTATCTAGATGTTTTTTTTTTTAATTTTTTTTTTTTTTTTCAATGTTGGTCTCTGAAGAATCCAGTTTAAAGCAGACTATGCACTTTCCCAGGAGGTGGTACCTCTCTGGAGGTGTTATAACTTGACTGATTTGCCTACTCATCCCTTTCCGTTTGCACTTCCTGCAAGAGCTGCGATAACCCTCCTCCCATGGAATGCGTACAGTCCCTATCCCACAATGATCCATGCCCTTAATGCAATATGGTCTCCCAAAGATATTGCAGAAAGCTGCCCATCTGTCACAGTCAGGACCTTGACTTTGTGTCTCGTTGGAAGAGCAGTGCCTCCAGCAGCACAGTTTTATCCTGCTGGGACACTAGTGCAGTCCTACAGAGAGTAAAGAATGCTGCCTATTTATGAAAACCAGAAATTACCCTATATCACTTGCTAGTGTTTGGAAAATTGAAGCTTGGGAATGGGGGACCAAAGATCCCTTCTGGGCTATATCATTCTAGCCATCAGAGATGGCGGACAGCGAGAAGCATCCTGCGGGTTTGCAGGGTTTTTTTTTAAAGGGCATGAAAATTATGGGATATGGATGTCATTATAGGATGAGGACAGTTGCATGATGGGAACTTGTCTCCTAGCTCCCAGAATTCCCTGCGTGACTCATTTCTACCCCACAACACATTGGGCAAGTCTCCTAAAAGGCTTTGCACTGGAGAATGGCTTATGGCACACTGGGATACCTGTCTACCCCGGTGCACCACACCTGTCATTGACACAGACACTCCTGGTGAGTACGCACAATGCCAGCACAAGGAGCCAAGTATGCGCATGAATGAGCGATCTACTAACTGCGGCGGCTCTGTGCCAACGTAACTGGTGTTAGACGGTTTGTAGTGCAGACATGTCCTTGTTCTGTATGCCAAGACTGCTATGCAGTGTCATACACCACATTGGTAAAACTATGTGTGCAACGTATGTATGGCTTTTTTTTAATGGTACGCCTTCGGCCATGCTAATTTGTGCTACCAGCTCCTTGGATGTCACAAGCTGAGTTAGTTTGTGGATAGGAGAGAGAGGGTCTTGCAGGAAGTGGTGTGGGGATGGCTTATTTGAAACATACACTTCTACCTCGCTATAACGCGACCCGATCTAACACGAATTCGGATATAATGCGGTAAAGCAGTGCTCCGGGGGGGCGGGGCGGAGATGCGCACTCCGATAGATCAAAGCAAGTTCAATATAACGGGATTTCACCTATAACACGGTAAGATTTTTTGGCTCCCAAGGACCCTGTTATATCGAGGTAGAGGTGTATTTGTAAGGCAGTTGCTACAGTAGTGCTTATCGCTATGCAAACGTATAAATAAAAGCAGTAGATGGTGCTCTTTCGTCTGAGTCAGTACAAAGCTAGTGACCCAGGATACCAGTAGGGCAGTGTTGCAAAACTGTCACGAAAATCTGCCAGCCCAGGCACAATGTTGACTTGCCGACTTACCAAGCTATTAAAGATGATAATGTTATATGAGGAGAGAACATATTTTACATGCTGATCAAAAAAATAAAAATTCTTTGCTGTGGGCAAGTAAAATTGTGTAAAGTTGTGTTAGGGAGCACTCTTGGAGGTACCTTATTTGAAATTAGATGTAAAACTGCCACTCTAAGCGTTTTGGGACATAAAAGAAACCATGGCGCTCTGGGAATGGGCGCCAGGGAATGGATCACTTGATGATTACCTGTTCTGTTCATTCCCTCTGTGGCACCGGCATTGGCCACTGTCGGAAGACAGGATACTGGGCTAGAAGCACTTTGGTCTTACCCAGTATGGCCATTCTTATGTACTATAACATTATAACCCCAATGCCTTTGCTAAATTCCAGTTTGGAAAACTGTTCTGCTTTCAGTGGGTGGTTTGTATTCTTCTTTCCTCGTTTAGTTTCGTATAGTGTTGCTTTGCATGTTATTTGCTGTGGAGCCAGGTGAAGTGATCCATATATAAACACTTCTGTTTTTAAACGGCTTTAGGCCCTTTTAGGGTTTCTTGTTTTGCCCATTCCGCTGGTGGTTTTCAGAATCCCAAATGAAGCTGATCTTGCCGCCCACACATAAGAAAATCCAGTTTCCCACTGAACCGAGGTGTCTGCTGGATGTAGAAACACTGAGTCATAAAACTGGAGCTATGGAAAACTTGGATAAAATTTAAACATGCACATCCAGGGTATCTCAGTTTTCCTGTTCCGCTTTTTTGTTTCTTTGTTTTGGTGTTGTCCTTTAATTGGGGCAATTTGTTATGCATTATTATATTTTGCTCAGGGTTTATAGTGTGCTCTGTTCTGAACAAAGCTGGGATTGATAAGGCCCCATCTGGCCATCTAAATAGACAAGCAATACAGGTCAGTGACTCTGGGCATTTAGTGGCCATGAGAAACATTTGTTTTCTGTTTTGTTTTGTTTTTTTGGGTTTTTTTAATACTGCTTTCTTTGCTGGATTAACACTGATAGATTTGGGGACTAACCATGTGATTTGAGTCAAGGTGATGCGGTCACTGGGTTCACACATTTGTCCTTGTGAGGGCTGCAAGACGGGTTTGAAATGAACACACACTTTATAAATAGATTTATTTCTCATGAAATGTATAACGGTCTCTGCTTCTCAGGAATTGTGTTCTGGGTATTTTTTTTATTACACAAAATAAATGAGCACTAGAATTTCCCAACTGATGCGCTATGCGGGGATGTCTTTAAAATTTGACAGGCATGTTGAATCCGTTTAGATTAAAGAATACCAAGCCTTGAGGGGTGGGATGTTTTTTAAGAGGTTAAGAAATACCATATATGTATTTTGTATAGTGCCTCCATACGCACTGTATCCCAAAACACTTCTCAGTGTTTTTAATAATAGTTACAAAGCGCCATGATAAATATTTGTAGTATACTGTATTTCACTGAATTATTTTATAGCTCTCAGAAGCATGCTAGGCATGTCACAGAAGATAAGACACATTCCCTGCCCTAACGAGCTTACCCTCAAAATTTTAGACATGATACAATAAACGAGGGTGCCAAACAGAAGGAGATGAATGAGTGAGGAGGATGAGGGTTACTGCCTGAGCATATGGCAGTGACTTCCTCAAGGATGTCGTAGTGAATATTATTCTCCTATGATGGCACCACAATAGAAGTGAGTTTTTAGCATAGGTTTCACAGAGGAGGGGGTAGTGACATGGCAGAGCAGTGTGCGGAGGGCATTCTGAGCTCAATCCTGCAAGCTGCTGGCCACACTGGCCCCAAGCCAACCAAGAACTTATGCACATGCTTAACTTAAGCATGTGAGTAGTCCCCTCACATGCTTAAAGTTAAGACTTCAGTGAGACCATTCGCATGCTAAAGTGAACCATGTTCTTAAGTGCTTTGCTGGCTCAGGTCCAGAGTGCTCCATGCCTTTCAGGATGGAGCTCGCCACACGTAGGTGGCAGCATGCAGAAAGACATGGAGATGCTTAGGGGACAAGTGGATGAAGCAGGTCGTGAAGGGTGGCATTGCTGGAGCAGCAGAGGGGATGGGATGAGATGTGTGTCTGGATGAGTAGGTAGGGGTGGAATTATATAGGCGACACAAGTATAAATTTGATGCTGTGGATGCTTGACAAATCAGCCAACAGGCCAATAGTCAGGGGACAGGAGGGTTGTGGGGGGACTGGAGAAAGCTGCATCACTCTGTTACATACTCTTCATCCGTGATTTGTAACCTTTATGAGTAGGTAGGTGGACTCAAGCATGGTTGTATCCTTGAAACATGATATAGGTAGCTTGTACCTCTTGCTAACTTCGATCCACCAGCACCCACTTCCGTACTTGTCTATTCTGAGGATAACTGCGCTGAAGTCAGCATAGGAAAATGAGGCAACACTGCATGCACAGATTGTGATCTGTAGTCCTTATTTGTCAACAGAGTTTTCCAGGTGCAGCAGTAAGTGAAAAATACACACACGTTCGCAGGTTTGAACAGGCCAGATGACGTCAGGTCTGAATAGCTGAAGTGCAAAAAAACAAAAAGATCTGAATCATCTGAGAGGAAGAAAAACACTTTTGGGTCCCACGTTCAGAAAGGACTGAACTGATTCTCCTACCAGATGCGAGGAGAAAAGAATATATATTTTTAAAAAATCACTTATTGGGCTGAAAAACGGAAAATCAGCACAAAGGGTCCTTTTTTTTTTTTTTTTTTTCTTGGAAAGTTCCAAGAGCCATGGGCCCATGATAGAATGATAGAGCCTCCTCATCTAGAGCTAGTTCATGGTCACAACAGTATTTGAAGTGCCTGTCCATAGACCCTTCTTATGCCATCTTCCACTCTATTAACAGTAATGCCTAGAGACCACAGTCAACTTGGAGGGGCATTGTGTTAGGCACCCCCCCGCCCCCAAGGAGACTGTCCCTGCCCCTAAGAGACTAGAGTCTAAATAAACAAGACAGATAAGAATCATCCCTGTTTTACTGGTGGGGACCTGAGACCCAGAAGGCCAGGTTTTTAAAGGCATTTAGGGCCCCGATCCTCCAGGGTATTCTGACTCCTAACTTGCATTGATTTCAATGGACCTTAGGTGCCTAAATACCTAAAGGTGCAGAGAGGTGTCTGGTGGGATCAATGGGAGTTAGGAGCCTTAGGTGCTTTTGAAAATCCCACTGGGCACCCAAGTGCCTTTAAAAATCTAACCCAGCAAGTTTAAGGGTGGGGTTTTCCAAATGCGGTGCTTGCCTACCTCCGGCATAGATTAATCATGTTGATTTAGATATAATTTGCCTATTGTTGTTTCTGCTCCTTTTCTCCCTACCTCTGCCTAATTGTCAGATCCTTGGGCCACCCTTCTTGAATGTCGGGGAAGAGCCAGCATGTAGTAGGTGCTACCATACAGAAACCTCATCATCATAAGGGGGCGGCGGGAAGGAATGACGTTCTCTCTGTGTGAAAGAATCCTGATCTAAACATTGCAAACCATCCCAACTGCTAGTGTATCTCTAATTGCCGGCCAGCTAGCTCCTTTCACTCTTGCGATGGGCTGACTGCAACAGATCAATATTAAACCTCTGATTTAAAATGTTCCCCTTTTCCAGCTGACGAGGAACACCAGCGAAATGTGGCAGCTGTGGTGGCCAGGCCTCGGCCTCACACCGATGAGCGGGGAGAAGGGATGCCCAGACGCCGAAGGAACATGGGCAGCAGGATGCTGGCCCAGAGGAGAGCACAACAGGCAGAAGATGGGATGGAAGGTAACTTCTGATTCAGCTCCGCTTTTAAAAACTGATTGGGCTAGCAGATGATCTTGGTTTGGGTTAGGTACGAGGTAAGGTTCCCAGAATGTCCTGTCCAGCTGCACTGACTGGAGACTGCATAGCCTGAAACTGACCTGACTTAGTGTCCTAATAATCTGAAGATAAATTTACACACGACTTCCTCCAGTGTGTTAGACCTCATATCACTAGAGTCATTTGCCCATCACTGAAATGCAGCTGCTTCTGTGATGGTTTGTGGCAGCCGTTCTGTGCCAGCAATGCGACGCTGTTTCTAGGAGGAGGATGAAGAGTACTGTTTTTTTTTTTTCTCCCTCAGTTTGAAACTACGAGGGGAAATTAGTAGAAAGGCAGAACATAGGTAACCGGGTTAGAATGTGACCACTTTCACCAGGGCTGACAGCTCGACCGTATCAAAAGTGCAAAGGGATCTTAGGGTACAAACAGAATTGGTACCTTGGTGTTTATATCCTGCCTCAGCACCACAAAGCATTGGTTTAGTGCTGTCTTAGGGAAAAGAACACCACCTACTAAATCACCAACTCCACTTCCTGCAGCATCTGGGTTTTCCTTGGTGGGCTCCCATCCAAATACTGCTCAGAGCAGACCCTGCTTAGCTTCAGATTGTATCAGATTGGAACACTGTGAGGTGTGGTTGTAGGTCAGTGTGGACAGAGTCCCGTAATTTTGTTTTGCATCTTGAGTTAGTAACCACGTTATCTTAGTGTGGTTATGGTCAGGAAAGTGCCTATAAGTAACACTTTTTTTTAATTCCCTGTAAATGCTGTTTGCTGACTTTTCTAGCCAAACTACCTTTTTGTCACTCCATACCCATTAGCTCTGCAGAGCCAGTACAGCTATGGGTGAATGAGTTGGATGCTTCTCCGGCTTGCAACATGAACAGCGTTGTTCACTGAGCTTGACTCTCCGATCCTAGGTTGAGTTTGTAGGACTCCCCTCCAAGTGCTGGTCAGGGTAGACCCTGCTTTGCTTGAGATTGCAACACTGGATGATACAGTATCGTACTGGGAGGAAGGGGAATCTTGTCATTGATAAACAGATCATGTTTGATTGGCAGTCAGTGAGAGATAACATGCCGCGGCATGATGCTTTGTCTTGGTGGGAATCACATTTTACCAGCTTTTATTTTCCTACTGTTTTTAGTAGATGTTTGCATTTGCTTTGGCAGGTAAATGTGCCATCTAAGCTAATTATATTTAGCTGTGTCACACATGGGAGATTGACAGGGTCTGAACTTTGCTGTTTCTTTTGATGTGCTGGCACATTTGAAAGACAGTGAAATCTAAAAGTCTTTTGATGTCTGAAGCCTGGGCCACTCAGACTTGATCCTGAGGAGCCAAATGTGAAGCTATCAAAGCACAGCTGCTTATGTTAGTTTGCACTTTAGCAGTGGAAGAATACATGTCATCAGCCCATATAAATTCTTTTGTGGCTCAGTGCACATCAAAGGCAAGTGACTTAGCCCTTATATAAAGTTGTCTTTGTATTGACATCTGTTTACTTGTTTCTACAGTCTATATCCTATTAAGACAACTCCTTTTTTCCCTGGGTGTCCCTTCTCTCACCTCTATCTTGTGCTGCTGGTACACTCTCTTGAGTACCTGAGCACTGACGCACAGTGCTGACGCCTCATAGAGAGAGCACAGGCACCGGAAACCATGCGGTGGCTGGACTTGCAACCACTTTTTGTGGACTTGCTGCTCTGTTCTGCGGGCTGCCTTTAGCTCAGTTGCAGGGCTGTAGGCATCCCGGATTTCAGTTGATGTGTGCTTAAAAATAAGCCGCTCCTCTGTCTCTTTTCTGTTTTGGACTTGTATTATGGTTCAGATGCTTTGGTCCGGCTGAGCTGAGCTTTGTTTTCAGTTGCCTGGTCCTGGGGCTGGTTCTGCGCTGGCCTGGTTCCTGACACAGGTTGAAGCAGACTTAAAACTAATTACACCAGCTGCCAAAGTTCCCTTTCTCCCCAAATACTCCCTTATGTTGAGCGCTGAGAACGCATTGACATAGGAGTCGCTGCAGTCACCAGAGGATCCCCCTATGCAGGATGATCCTTCTGGGGGCAATATCGGATTTGTCCTAGGAGACTGGTACGAAGTAACGCCAGCAGACCTGAGATTTGGGCCTTGTGTAACTTTTGTTCAGACACTGGATGTGGGTTGTGAGGATTTTTTCCATCTTACAATTAAATTTCCTTGCTAGGATATGATCCCTTCGAGGGAAGAAGGGTGACCCTGTACTTTTGCTGACTCCACTGAGTTGCTGTATCACTTCAAGACTGAAGTCTTCTCCTGTAGAATAAGGGAAAAGATTAACTCAGAAGATTAAATCATCTGGTCTGACCTCCTGTATAACACAGGCTATGGAACTTCCTGAAATAACTCTTGTTTGAACTAGAGAATTCTTTTTTTTTTTTTTAAGATAATCTTGATTTAAAAATTACCAATGACGGAGAGTCCACCATGACCCTTGGTAAATCCTTCCAATGACTGATTACCTTCACTGTTAAAAATGTGCACCTTATTTCCAGACTAGCTTCACCAATCATTGGCTCTTGTTATATCTTTCTCTTCCAGATGGGAAGAGCTAATATCTAATATCTGTTCCCCAGGTAGGTACTTATAGACTGTAATCAAGTCACCCCGTAACCTTCTGTTTGTTAAGCTAAAGAGATTGGGCTCCCTGGAGTCTCACTATAAGGCATGTTTTCTAATAATTTAATTATTCTTGTGGCTCTTCTCTGAACGGTCTCCAATTTACCGTATGGTGCTAGGAACAGGATTCCTGTTGCTAGCTTCTAGTTGTCATTTCTTGATTTTTGTGTCCAGCCTGTTCAATTTGTATTTTAATCTCTATGGGTGCTTATAACAAGCTATTGAAATAAGTTAGATGAAGGCTTAGTTTTATTTACTGGACCTGATATCTAGATATTGAGGGTGTGCGCGGGAGGAATAGTTAATAGAAAGAGAGATGGAAAATGATTATTTTGGGGGGGTGTAAAATACCCATCCTTAGCAAGTAAAGCTAAATCAAGTTGAAATCTCTTTTTGTGGCTGCTTCTTCCTGCAGTTGGGGTGGGTCAGAACATCTGAATAACTAGCAGATTGGCACAGAAAACAGGGCTGAAATGCCTCACGCCAACGGTTTCCCCACAGAGCCTTGACCCCCCATGTGTAGGAGGGCTCCTTATTCAAGGGTTCTGTGTGGGCTGTGGCAGGTCATGCAGGCAGGCCTGTTAGCCAAGAGTCCCACGCGGGCTCCACCTGCTGAGTAAAATTGTCAGTGGTTAGTTGACTACTTAAAGAAGGTCATCTCTTCTGAGAGTAACCATGTCTATTCATAACCGGCTCGGATCAAAATGGTGGGACAGACTTCTGACAGAGTGATTCTCAAAATGAGTGAACCCAGTGAGCTAATTGCTAACCTCCTTATTTCTAAATTGGCTTAGAAAATAGTCTTGGACTGGTAGGTGTTGCTCCTCCAGACCACGGTGGTGGTGGTGCTGCTGCTGCTATTAATACTAGTTACATAGATCTACATGGTGCTGGACAAACAGATGACCAAGCTCGTGCTCTGGGAGGCTTTCAGTCTAAGTTAGGCATAACACAGCAAGATGGGCAACTGTTGGGGACCTTCCTGGGGCTGGCATTACAACAGTGAAGATAATGAATAAACTTGTGGTTAGGTACTGAATGCTCCATGTTTATGTTTGAAATATTGATAAGTTGGGGGCGTGGTAGAGTAGAGAGGAAGGAATGCCCTAACCACTGGGCCATAACTTAGGGCTTGGGAGACCTGGATTCAATTCCATGCTCCACCACAGACCTCCTGTGTGAATTTGGGCCAGTCACTGAGCCTTTCTGTGCCTCATAAAGAACAAAGCCGGAATTTCAAGTACGAATGTGCGTTTGCAAGGCTCAGGGTTTGAGAGTGAGATTGCATGGCTCGGGAATGGCATTAGCTGAAACCAGCTTTGAAATCTCTTTAGTTGATTCAGGTGGAGGTGGCCTTTGCTGGCTCTGACTTTCACTGATTCACCAAAGCTCATATCTCTGGTGGAGTCTGATTGTTTTTAGAGTTTAATGGTTTTGCTGAAAGCTTTTATTCAGACATCAGATTGAGTGGCAGCCCTGTACTCAAGCTGGGTCTGCAAGCCCAGAGTAGTGGCTTGTTGCTGCTAAAATGCTCAGCAGTGAAGTAGTTAACTTTCTGGGCGCTTTAATTTTCTTTGGCAAGTTCAGAAAAATATCTAGCCTCCTATGGGTTTACTCAAACCTTCTGAGGCCTTGATTCTTAGTAAAATGACCAAAATCCCCCAAGAATGCACACAAAACCATACAGCGCCTTGCACACTGGGGCTGGGCCCTCTGAGTGTTACAGCAATAAGATAATTCTTATTGTTTATGCCACAGGACCTTCCGCTTATCTGGAGAATAATTGCTGCTGTTTATTAATTGTAAGACAGTCACTTCAAATGAGATTAGAGCCTCATTGTGCTAGATGCTGTACAAACGTGTAGTGAAAGACGCTCCCTTCCCCAATCTAAACAGACAAGCCAGACAAGGGTGAGAGGGAAAACAGGCACAGAGAGGTGAAATGACTTTTCCAGGGTTCACAGCAGGCCAGTGGCAGAGGTCTCCTGACTCTCACTCCAGTGCCCTAGCCCCAAAACCATGGAAAACATCAGCATTTGGGGAGCTATGGGCTCACCACTCTGTGCTACTGTTTCTTTGTCTGTCTGAAGACAAAACTCCGTTTGCACTGGGTTACATCTGGAAAGTTATCCTTGTGCCTCTCTACCTGTAATCCACTCTGCAGAAACCAGTAGAGCCCCCAGAGAAATGCTGGCACAGCAAGGCGTGCCACTTACCTCCTGAGACCTGGAGCTCAGCATGGTATGCTTCCCCCAGAAAGTATCAAACGCTTAAAGCTTGCTGGACGATTTAGCTGCTTAGTTGTCAATTGCTGCAGGCAGAACACAGAAACTGCAACTTGGGGCCCTGACAGTGTTTTTGTTTGTTTTTAAATCAGTTTGTCTTTTAAAATGCACAGGACTGATTTGTGTCGCATTTAAATCTGCAGCTGTTCATAATTTTGACATCTGAAACAGTGCCGACATAAAATTAATCTTGAATAATGCTGTGCTTTGAATTTATTTTAAATCCTCTTATTGTTTTGTAATGCTCATTAAATAGTGGATCCTATGTACACCTTTATGGGATGACTAAATTTATTCTAAGGTGGTAAATTGGGAAGTTGTGCACTATTTTACTTGGAAGGTCAACCTGCAGTGAATCGCTGACCATTTTTAAATCAAGATTGGATGTTTTTCCTAAAAGATCTGCGCTAGGAATTATTTTGGGGCGGTTCTCTGGCCTGTGTAATGCAGGAGGTCAGACTAGATGACCATTGTCAATGGTCCCTTCTGGCCTAGGAATCTATCAATCTGCCTGACTACTAACTAATAAATACTTCTCACAATAGTGCCATGCATCACGGATACCTACCTACATTGTGAGGCATCGTTAACGTTTATAGAACAAATAGGGTAACCAGACAGCAAGTGTGAAAAATCGGAACGGGGGTGGAGGGTAATAGGAGCCTATATAAGAAAAAGCCCCAAATATCGGGACTGTCCCTATAAAATCGGGACATCTGGTCACCCTACTCTCAAACTCCTGTGAGGCAGGAACTGTTTAGAGCTCTATTAATAGATGTAGTCATTGGACTGCGCTTCTAGTTTAAGCGAAATAAAACCCCATAAAACCTCTTCGGTGCACAATTAAACTTTGTACTGTGCTTTCCATGACTACCATATTCTTCATTAGAAAAGCACCTGTAAATAGTACACGTTTTGACCTGAATTTGTCATCCGGCTGCATTTTTATAGCAATCTAGATTTTCTTGACATCAGTAAATAAAGTGACGTGGTTTAGCACTGGCCATTTTTGCCCTTGAGACATTTCAAGCCCAGACATGAGCGAAGGAGGTAAGTGTGTGTGGTTGCTCAGTTATATCATATGCGCTTGTTCAGAAAAGGAATTTCAAGTGGTGCGACCCCTTCTCGAAGGAGCCTGTGGCCTTTACATACTGCACTTGGCTGTCATCAGCGTAGGCTGGTTTTGTGGCTGCAGATTAATAGGCCAGCATCTTGTTTGAGTCCTAAAATGGCTCACTGATAAATCTTTTCACTTAAAAAAAAAAAAAAAAAAAAGGCGGCTTGCATGACTGTCATGTTAGTCATCTTATTGCCCATGCTTTTCCATATGGTGGATTGATTTGTCCCTGTCAGTGGCCATGTGTAACAAAGATTCCAATGTAATCAGGGTTGGATGGATTTCTGAAGGCAATATCTTAGTTGCTTCATGTGTTCATTATCATTTGTATTGCAGTTGTTTCTGGGAGCCCCAGTCATGGATCAGGGTCCCATTGTGCTAGGCACTGTACAAATACATAACAAAAAGATGGCCCCCTACTCTTCACTGATAGTCTAAGTAGTCAGAAGTGAAGCTGTGAGGCTGGATTCTTCTTCAGGATTCACCAATATAAAACAGTTTACTTCAGTGGACTTACCATTTACATTAGTGAAACAGCAGAATTTGGTCCCTAATCTACAAACCCAGAGCCCAACAGCAAAAAACAGTTGTTAGAGGAATACAAAAGTGCTGATGATTCTCTCACTAAGTGCATCTGAATGCTGATGACTGTATTACTAAAAGGCTATTTGAAAAAGGGGCATATCTACAGTGTGTGTAGATTAAATGCAAAAAAAAACCCAACAACCCACCACCCCAAACCAAAAATGATCAAGAAACATTCTTAAAATTTTGCCTGTACATCTGGGAAGTTCAAAAATGTGTGACTCCTACATCAGCAATAACCTCTGTCCCCCTTGCGCGCAAACACCTTTATTGTCTGTTGCTGTACATGCCTGAATAGGTGCAGCGTGACTCAGCTGTAGTGCTGTGATGGTAATAGCTGTGTGTGAAATCTCAAACACTATGCTACATTGAACATCTATTCTACCACTTTAATGATGATGGCCGTAACTCAGCAAAGTACTTCAGCATGTACTTAAGTCCTATTAAGCACATACTTGGGCACGTTGTTAACTTGAAGCGCTTTGCTGAATCATGGGCCCAACAAAAATGTCTAAAGAGAGACGTGCATTTCTAGCAACTGCACATTCAAAGAAATGTGCTGATGTCTTGAGGAAGTGGGTCTTGTGGGATCTCATCAGACACTTCATACTGGGGGGAGGAAAATGTTAATGGTCAGAGGTCAGGGACTTATTTTTGTCAGTCCCCGACAAGTGTTTAAACAGCATCTTCTCTGTCATACATCACTAAACAACTAACATGAACATAGAAAGCATACTCACAATTAACAATTTTTTATATACTTTACCTCAATACTACTATTCCTCTAGACTCCAAATGAGAATTTCAGTTAGACTTCTTTACTCTCTTGCTAGACTGAGAGCCAAACCCGGGTACAAATATCCCGTATGCAGACAAGCCCTGAGGAGCCAGTAAGGAATTTAGATCTGATGACACTATGCAAGCCTTTTAGGGCAGGGACTGTGTTCTCTTATTTGCTTCTGGAAAGCACCAGCCATGCATGTAGTGACTCCTAGAGAATTGTGAATTAGAAGGGTGTAATTCCATCCAGGGCGTCTGGTGATGCGTCGCTGACTTTGATATTGCCACGTGATCCAGAGTCAAATTATTTTCACACTTTGCAGCAGCTTCTGAAATGTTACTATATAAAATATGAGTGGGCCTTGTGCTTTCTGTGTGGGGGAGGGAGGGGGAACCCTTCTGAACATCTGGCTAGTACGATTTCATTCTTACTGAAACCTGGGCTGAGAAGTCTGCCTCGTGTTTATTTCCTTCCAGAGCGAGCGAACAGGGGTATAGTTTGAGAACAATTTGCAGAAAACAAATCTAGTAGAGAAGGCGTCTACTTTCAGTAGTCTATCTATAGTAGTATGTGTTTCAGTTTGTGAAACGGGCTGTCTCTAACATGCCGCGGGATACACATTCAAAACCAAATCCTGTCAAAGGACAAGGGTACCCGATCCCTCAGCCACCCAAACATCCCCTCTAGCAAATGCCTGAGGAAATCTGGGCCTTGCCCCATGCCCTAAAGGCCAGCAGACTTCGGCTCTGTCAGACCAGGAAGTAAATTCCATGGGGGAAAAGGGTCCCTCATTGAAAACACACTGCAATCAAAACCCTTCACATTTCAGTGTAGTGACTGTCATAATATTGCCAATTCCAAGTATTCAAAAATCTTGAGTTGGGCCCCAAAAGTTATGATTATATATAAAATCCCCTGGGCTTTTTTTTTTTTTTTTTTTTTTTTTTTTAAGATGGAAGTGTTCAGGTTTCTGAGCCATCAGGATGCACTTGGGTCATGTTTTGGGGAGCGGTTTTTCCCCTGCAACCATGTAGGCTAGAAACTTTTTAAAATGAAAACTGAGATGACTCTGGGAACTTGGGCTTTGTTTAAAAAAAAGAAAACATTAAAGCAAATATTGCAAGATTGGAAGCAAAATTACAAGAGTTGACAACACTGTGGCTCAAGCAGCCCAGCTGAACTCAGAGTTTTGTAGATCAAAGTCAATACCTTGAATGATCGCACCATGGATGTGCATAATACTTCACATATAAGTAGGGTCAGGAGGTCCCTCTCACAAGGATCTTGCAGTCCAGGACTCCAGTCTTGTAGTTGATTTGGGCATGTGGCCCTTTATGCCATGCAGAGTCCCAATTAATCTCTTTGAGCGTAGGGGTTAGTCTGCTCCTATGGTGTTGCAAGATTGGGGCCTGAGTTAGGCAGGTGAATGAGTAATAAGACCAAACATGTGGCATGTGAAGAAACAAGGGAACAGAATATATTTTGGGGAGGGAGTATGCTCTTCCGAAGACTGCTGCTCATTGATCGCTTGATCAGCATATGTTTAGGTGTAGAAGAATGCATACACATTTGCACATCTATCTTGCACATTAAATTATCATGTTCCACAATTGCAGAAATTGGACTTGCAAATGGCCAGTTTTGTTTTAGCAGGCCATTTGCTTATGAAGTTGCCGTGATTGTGCATGCAGGCTATTAAAGATCAAGCCCCTGATAAGTATTATATTTCTTGGAGGGTTTTATATTTTTTCTTTAGAGGACAGATATGGGGGATGGTAGGCAGCATCACAGTGTAGATTACTGATGGATAGAAAACTTCTAAATGCTATCTTTAAAATTTACATAATTGTTGCACTAGGCTTGAAGGTAACAGGAAAACAAAATCCCTACAGCTAGGTGTTAAATTGTAAAAGTAAGTGTGTGTGATACGTGACTTTGTTCATATGTAATGAAAATTACGTTTAACGGTGGAAAGCAGGAAATGTTGATGATAAACAGCCTTTCTTCAAAGGATCCAGTAAAGTTTACCTCTGACTTCACCATACATGTGCCTACCGTGTAAATCTATTCTGTGGTTTGGCAGCCTCTTGTGAATGTCTTTCCCCCTCTTTTTATTGGATCTTGTCAGACCTTTGGCTGTCTTCTCATCTGCAGCTCATCTCTCTTCAGAAGCAGGGAATCCAACTTCCTGAGAGCTCTAAATGTTCTTTGTCCCTTTCTAATGCAATGTTGCAGAGGAAGATGATGGAGATGAGGCTGCAGAATTTCAGTCGTCTGGGAAAATCGGAGCAAAGAAACAGAGGAAACTAGAAGAGAAACAAGCCAGAAAAGCCCAGAGAGAGGTGAGTGTTTCCTGCTATGTTTAAAGCACAAAGCAAAGGGCAGGTGATAGCTGACCTAGAGAAGGCAGGAGTTGTTCTTTGTTCACAAAAGCTGAGAGTTTTATCGAAAAAATACCCGCTTTGTCTCGGAAGCCCAGTCCCCCCTTTCCCCTCAAATGCATCATCTGGAGTTCTGGAAGAGTGGCTGACATCTGTGATTGCACATTTTGTATTGGCCCGTTGACAACAATGACCATTTTCAGTAGTCTGAGTCACACGTCCCCTTAGTTAGGCATCCCCAGCCCAAATTATATCAGTTTTGCTGTGCAGAAGTGTCTGTGCCCCAAGCATAGTACAAAGTGAATTGAAATGTAAGACGACCCTCTCTGTGGTGCCCGTCCCTGCAGCACCACACAAGGAACCTTGCGGGCTGGCAGGCTGTTTCCAAAACCCCCGAAAAGGGAGCATAGGGCTTGCCCTTACTACAGCCTCAAGTCTGTAGTAGCAGTTATGGAATGTCTGTGCAGTGCTCCAGGCTCACCTGTAGGGGGAGGGTTCCCCTTCCTACACCAACAACTGCGCTGGTTCTCCATGCACAGCCTTGTCCACTTGTTCCTTGGGGATTGGATGATAATTTGGTGACATAGGCAAGATATGTCCTTGCAAAGCCCATTGAAGTGTGTAGGAGCTGAACCTTCAGTCCTTAGGCCAGAATTCAGCAGAGAGCAAACAAAAAACCTAGAAACCAGACATCTCTTTGCTATGAATATTCATCCGTTTCCTAAATTCTAGCCGGGGCGGGTTGGGTCACAGAAACTCCCTTGGGATCTGCCACCTATGTGCTGGGACTACCTCTGAGCCCGTTTTCCCTGGCAGCTTGGGACTTCAGTACCTTGCCCTGTTTGAGCCAGACACACTTGCCTGCTGCAAACACAGATCCAAGTCTGAACCACATCCCCCACAAGCTGCAGGCTTAACTGAAAACAGCTTAAGAAGTGCTCCTGTCTCCAGCACTCAGATACTCAGCTCCCAATAGGGTCCAAACCCCAAATAAATCTGTTTTACTTTATACAGCTTTATACAGAGTAAACTCATAAATTGTTCGCCCTCTAACACTGATAGAGAGAGATGCACAGCTGTTCCCCCCCCCCCCCCCCCCGGGTATTAATACTTACTCTGGGTTAATTAATAAGTAAAAGTGATTTTATTAAATGTAAAAAGTAGGATTTAAGTGGTTCCAAGTAAACAGAACAAAGTGAATTACCAAGCAAAATAAAACAAAAACACGCAAGTCTAAGCCTAATACAGTAAGAAACTAAATGCAGGTAAATCTCACCCTCAGAGATGTTCCAATAAGCTTCTTTTACAGACTAGCCTTCCTCCTAGTCTGGGTCCAGCAACCACTCACACCTCCATAGTTACTGTCCTTTGTTCCAGTTTCTTTCGGGCATCTCTTTGGGGTGGAGAGGCTATCTCCTGAGCCAGCTGAAGACCAAATGAAGGGGTTCCCCAGGGGCTTATATAGTCTCTCTCTTGTGAGTGGAGACCCCTCTCTCCCCCTATGTAGAATCACAGCTACAAGATGGAGTTTTGGAGTCACATGGGCAAGTCACATGTCCATGCATAACTCAGTTCTCTATAGGAAGTTCCCAAGAAAGCACAGATGTGGATTGACGTCTATCAAGGTCCATTGTTAGCCAAGTACTTCCATTTACTTGAATAACCCCTTCACGCTATGTTGACCAAATCTTCCTTAGGTGCTTTCTACAGCAAACACTTTAAATACAAGCATAGAGCCAATGCTCATAACTTCAGATATAAAAATGATACATGCATACCAATAGGATGAATACATGCAGATGAACATAACCTTTGCAAATATGTTACATGGCATATCTAGCATAAAACATATTCCAGTTATGTCATATCTACACTCATAAGCATATTTCTATAAAGCATTATGGGGTGCAACGTCACACTAGCTCTGCATATTAAATTACCAGTTGAAACACTCTGGATTTTTCAATTACACTTGTTTAACTGCTGTAAGTCCAGGGGTAACTAATCAGCAACAGCAAACCCTCCTAAAGCACATTAGTATATGATTCAAGTTTTTATACGTTAATTTCTTTTTCCTGTTCTACTTTACTGGCCTGCAGTCTCTGTAACCTGGAGTATGGTTTGCAAAAACTTGATGTAACTGCAACAGACTTTCGCGTAACAGAAAAGACCCTCGCCACAGTACAGAGTGAACAAAGTAATAATAAGAGAGTTAAACAAGTCTGTTGAGCTGAAATTGACCTCTGCACAGGATCAACACAAAGCCACTCAAATCCCACATAAGCCCTGCTTTAAAAAATAAAGTGGTGCCCAGATCTCACACTCAGGGATTAAATTTACCTCAGCTTGCTGTGGTGATAAGTCCTATAGATAGCATATATCGTAGCAAATACTACATGATTCTATATAGTCTTCCATTACGATCCTGTCTTCCCTTGCTCATAACTTTAACCATTTTTGGTTTTTACTTTCCACGCTTGATCTTTTATGGAAAGTTTGAGCAAAATCAATTAAGTTACTTCGGAATTAGATCCATGGTTTTCAACCTGTGGTCCACAGACCCCAGGGGACCCACAGACTAAGATTTCCAAAGGGGTCTGCACCTTCATTTGAAAATTTTTAGGGGTCCGCAAATGAAAAAAGGTTGGAAACCACTGAGTTGAGTTAAAGGGTGGGGGAGGGCAGAGGAGAGAGCCTTTGTTCCATTTTCAAACAAGCTGATTTTCTTTCTTTTTTCCACGCAGATAACTCAAACCACCTGACAGTTAAGCTGAGACGTTCCAGGTGGCACATTGTCAGGGAGGATGAGTCTCCTGGCTATTTAATTTAAAAAACACAGATTAGATCAAGTATTTTCTGGAATGGGGAGAAAGGGAAAATAATAAAGAAATATCAAGATATTTTAAACAATAGTCTAAACCATCCATTTTGAATTTTTTTTTTCTCCTTGGAACAATTCGTGTGTATTGGGTATAGTGGCTGGTTATTTTGCGGGGGGGTGTTCTTGTGTTTTAAGTTAAATTTAATCTTCCTAATAGTAAGATTTCCATTCTTTATCTAGGAGAGCAATTTTTCCATTTTTAACTGTAAAATAATTTAAATGTGCTTTCATTGTATGAATCCTTTAAAGGATGCCATTCAGATTAATAAGAACAAAATTCAAGGTACATTATAAAACCAAAATTTTACATTTGCAGTTTGGTTTTTTTAGATTTAAAGTGGAGGGAAAAGTCAATGGTTTCATCACAGTATTCAATAGCACAGCTACAAAAACAAGCTAATACATGCATTCAGTGGAGGTGAAAACTTCGACAAGGAAACTGATATTTTAAATCTCCATAGGGATCATTTATAAACTGAGTGGAAATACTAAAATTCGAAACAAACGGAAAACCCTGATGATGATGACAAACTAAAATAGCTTCTCTTTTTAAAAATATCAGTTGTGTATTTCTGGACACAAGAGTCCAGGAAACTGATGAGAGATAACTGATGCTCGTAAATTATGAAACCAAAGATTGAGAGAGAATAATTTATTGCCTTTTTTTTTTTAGGCTGAAGAAGTAGAGCGTGAGGAACGGAAAAAACTCGAGTCAAAGAGAGAGGAGGAAAGGCGGAAAGAAGAGGAGAGATTACGCCTTGAAGAAGAAAGACAGGTGGG